>NW_027331510.1:945000-1545000 GCF_022965805.1 Primulina eburnea | reverse complement strand
ACTTTACTACGCATTTATTTTACGCACTTACTTTACGCATTCATTTTATTTGTGATTGTCCCTCAAGTCTTCCGCTTGCAATTTTTGCAAACTCGTTTTAAAAACGCTAAAGGGCCTAAAAGAACCTATTCACCCCCCCTTTAGGTTCTTCAAGTGGTATCAGAGCAAGGTTTTTCAAAATCTTTTAAAATGGCCAATCTAGCAAGCGAGTATGCCCAAGGACAATCCACAAATCGTCCCCCTCTTTTCAATGGTACAAATTACGGATATTGGAAAAATAGAATATCTCTATACATCCAATCCGTCGATTACGACCTTTGGAAAATAACGGTGAAAGGTCCCTATATCCCCATGAAAACGGTGGATAATAAGGAAATTCCTAAGGGAATGGATGACTTCACCAAGGACGATATGAAACTTATCTCTCAAAATGCTAAAGCTATGAATATTCTTCATTGTTCTCTAGATATGAATGAATACAACCGAATCTCGGCTTGCACCTCCGCCAAAGAGATTTGGGACAAATTGGAGATTTGCCACGAGGGAACCAATCAAGTCAAAGAAACGAAGATAGACCTTCTCCAACTCAAGTACGAGACCTTTGAGATGGAACCCAAGGAGGATATCGACACCATGTTCCGGCGGCTCACCCAAATCATCAATGAGCTTGCCCAACTTGGTGAGAACTACCCAACTAAACAAGTGTGGAGGAGAGCCCTTCGAGCATTACCGGCAGAATGGGATGCAAAGCGCACGGCTATCATTGAATCCAACAAGGGAGATGCGGCATCCTACGACCTTGATCAACTTCATGGGACCCTAAAGACCCATGAACTTGAAGTATCTACCCGGAAGGAGACAAAGAAAGATGACGACAAAGTAAAGGCGAAAGGGATCGCCTTGACCAGTCAACTTGAAGATAGCGACGATGAAGAAATGGCACTCCTCACTAGAAAGTTCAAAAGATTCATGCGGAGTTCCAACTTCAACAAGAAAGACAAAAAGTTTGAGAAGGAAGTGACCTGCTACAACTGTCAACAAAAGGGTCACTATGCAAACGAGTGTCCCTCCAAGAAGAAGGCCGGCAAAGACAAGAAAAAGGCCCTTCTAGCCACGTGGAGCGACAGCGACAACGAAGAGGAGTCTACCCTATGCTTCATGGCGAAGGAAGATCATCTGACCGACTCGGATGACGACGAGGTACCCTCTTACGATGAATTACTCTCCGCTTACACTAGTATGTACAATAAGGCTAAGTCACTTAGAAATGAGAATAAGCAACTTAAAACTGAACTAGAAGCTAGGATGCATGACAACACTAAGCTCAAGACAAACCTAAGAGACTTAGAGAAAGCCTTCAACAAGTTCAATGTGAGTAGCGGTAAACTAGAAAACCTCTTGAGCATGCAAAGGTGTAACTTCGACAAAGGAGGTCTAGGATATGAAAAGAAATCAGTCAACTTCGCTAGTCTTATCGCAAAGGCAAAACCAAGAACACCACCAACATGTACTTACTGTTGTAAGATAGGCCACATAAGACCTAAATGCAAGAAACTTAGACACCAACACAACAAGAATAGTTATTGGAAATGGATCCCCAAATCCCCAACTACTACTAACCCCAAAGGACCCAAAGAAACGGGTACCAACTATCAAACTGTATCTCAACCTTGTAGGGACAAAGGGGAGACAAGTCATCGAGCACTTGGTATCTTGACAGTGGATGCTCTCGACACATGACGGGAGAAAAGAAGCTGCTACAATCCATTCGACCAAAAGAAAAGGGATCGGTGATCTTCGGAGACAACAGCAAAGGGATCATAGAAGGCATCGGCTCAATAGGTATATCTAACTCTACTATTATTGATGATGTACTTCTTGTGAAAGGGCTTAAACATAACCTCCTAAGCATTAGTCAATTGTGCGATAGGGGTTATGAAGTCAAATTCACACCACACGATTGCACTGTATCACTCACAACTGACAAAACCATTAGTTTCAAAGGTTATAGAAGTGAAAATGTTTACAAGGTCGATTTAAAGATTTCATCTTTTTCAAAAATAAAAAGCCTTGTAACATTAAATGTTGATGACAACATTCTTTGGCATAGACGACTTGGTCATGTTGGGATGAGCACCATAGAAAAACTTTTAAAACTTGACCTAGTTTCCGGAATGCCAAAGCTGAATTTAAAATTAGATTCTTTTTGTGATGCTTGTCAACTTGGTAAACACACAAAGGAATCTTTTAAAAATAAAAATTTTGTATCCACTTCTATGCCCCTTGAATTACTTCACCTAGATTTATGTGGTCCCTCGAGGACAACTAGTCTAGGAGGAAAATCTTATGCTTTTGTCATTGTAGATGATTTTTCACGTTTTACTTGGACATTGTTTTTAGCCCACAAAAATGATGCCTTTGATCATTTCAAAATTTTTGTCAAAAAGGTTGAAAATGAGAAAAATCTTTTGATCAAACAAATCCGTAGTGACCACGGAACGGAATTTCAAAATGAAAATTTTTCAATTTTTTGTCAAAGCAAAGGCATTGGTCACAATTTTTCTTGTCCTAGAACTCCTCAACAAAACGGTGTCGTTGAGAGGAAGAATAGGACCCTAGTAGAGATTGCAAGGACCATGCTATGTGAGCATTCTCTACCAAAATATTTTTGGGCTGAAGCAATGAGTTCTGCTTGTTACATCATCAATCGCGTATCAATAAGGCCAATTCTCAAGAAAACTCCATACGAACTATGGAGAGGGAGAAAGCCTAACATTTCTTACTTCCGCGCTTTTGGATCAAAATGCTTCATCCACAACAATGGTAAGGACAACCTGGGTAAGTTCGATGCTAAATCGGACAAAGGTATCTTTCTTGGTTACTCTACTTCTAGCAAAGCATATAGAGTCTTTAATAAACGTACTTTACTAGTTGAAGAATCTATTCATGTCATATTTGATGAAACTAACCCTTGCTTGCCTAGAACTGTTGTTTCTGATGATGATGATATAGATATCCTTGGCGAAAAGTTGGAGTCCACAAGCCTAGATGATGTTCCTAAAGATCAAGAGGACGCACCTCTTCCGAAGGAGTGGACTACACACAAGGATCATCCCATGGACCTCATCATTGGTAGCCCATCGAAGGGAGTATCTACTCGCTCTTCTAATATGTGCAATTATCTTGCTTTTCTTTCTCACATAGAGCCTAAGAATATAGAAGAAGCTTTACTTGATGATTCTTGGATTATTGCTATGCAAGATGAACTAAATGAATTTAGAAGGAATAAAGTTTGGAATCTTGTACCTAGACCCACTGATAGACCTGTCATAGGAACTAAATGGGTATTTAGGAACAAGTTAGATGAGCATGGTACAATCACTAGAAATAAAGCTAGGCTAGTAGCTAAAGGATATAGTCAAGAAGAGTGAATTGATTATGATGAGACTTATGCCCCTGTTGCTAGACTAGAATCCATTCGCATGCTACTTGCTTTTGCTTGCTCTAGAGACTTTAAATTGTTTCAAATGGATGTTAAAAGTGCTTTTCTTAATGGTGATTTGAAAGAAGAAGTGTATGTTGAGCAACCTATTGGTTTTGAAGATGTGCACTTATCTGATTATGTGTATAAACTTGATAAGGCTTTGTATGGTTTGAAACAAGCTCCTAGAGCTTGGTATGAGAAATTATCTACCTTTTTGCTGTCTAATGGTTTTTGTAGGGGTAAAGTTGATATTATCTTATTTACCTTGACTAAAAATAATGATTTGCTGATAGTACAAATATATGTAGATGATATTATTTTTGGTGCTACTAATGAACACTTGTGTAGAGATTTTTCTAAGCTTATGCAGGATCACTTTGAGATGAGCATGATGGGCGAACTCAACTACTTCCTTGGTCTCCAAATCAAGCAATGCAAGGATGGTTTCTTTGTCAACCAAGGAAAGTACATCAAGGAGATGCTAAAAAAGTTTGGGATGGAGTCTTCCAAAGCCTCATCCACACCTATGAGCACGACAGTCAGACTCGACAAAGATGAGGGAGGTAAACCTGTTGACCAAAAGTTATTTCGTAGCATGATTGGCTCCCTACTCTATGCGACTGCTAGTAGACCTGACATTATGTTTAGTGTTTGCTTGTGTGCACGATTTCAATCATGTCCAAAGGAATCACACTTATTCGCCTTAAAACGCATTTTCAAATATCTTTCAAATACTCCAAATCTTGGATTATGGTATTCTAAGAACTCATTTTTCGATTTAAAAGCTTACTGTGATGCCGACTTTGGAGGATATAAGGTGGATAGAAAGAGCACTAGTGGAACTTGTTTCTTTTTGGGAAATTGCTTGGTGTCATGGTTTTCTAAAAAGCAAAACTGTGTTGCACTTTCAACGACCGAGGCCGAGTATATGGCTGCCGGCAGTTGTTGTGCACAAATTCTTTGGATGAAGTATCAATTACTCGACTATGGTGTTACTTTTTCAAAAATTCCAATCTTTTGTGATAATACAAGCACCATATGTCTAACAAAGAATCCAGTTCAACATTCTCGTACTAAACATATTGACATTCGACATCATTTCATTCGTGATCACATTGAGCAAAATGATGTTGAACTTCACTATGTTGACACCAAGAATCAAATTGCTGATATTTTTACAAAACCACTAGATGAATCTACTTTTATTCGTTTGCGTGGTGAACTTGGCATGATTGAGTTGTAAACACTAGTCGAATACTCTCGTACATATTTGTTAAATTGAGGGGGAGTATTATTAATGTGAGCATTATAATGTCGGATAATACAAATTAATTGTATTTATCCATAATTATGGCTCAACATTCATTTATGTGCTAAATATTTTAAAATTTAGGTGTTCCTCATCTTGGCTACTTCGGAATCCACCGAACGTGTTCGGATCGTCCGAACCGAGCCATAGAGAGTCGCGGGATGCGGATTCTTAGATTATGTTTTTGTTATTTTTGTTTATTTTATCTTTATGCATCATTGTATAAAAGACTTGCATTTATTAGTGGATATTTTACCTGTTTATTTGTCTCTTTTTATGCTTATGTCTTTTTGCTTATCACAAAAAGGGGGAGAATTTATTTGGTTAAAATTGCTGTTAATTGGTTATTAAATAAATTCGCCTTAATTCAACCTCTTAGACTTGTTATTTGATTAAGGGGGAGTTATTTAATAACCATTTCGATTATGTTGATTATTGTTATCTCAATTTTTAACCAAGTTTTGTGATCATCAAAAAGGGGGAGATTGTTACGCCTTAAACGCATACAAATCTCGAGGATGAGATTAATGTTTTTAATGCTGTAACATATCCCAAAGTTTTTGTTTTGATGATACCAAAACTTGGATTAAAAATGTACTAATGTTTTATATTGAGGCATGCAGGAAATTAAGAACAGGTTACGTTCGGAAGATCCGACATTCGGTTCGGACGGTCCGAAATTGTGCAATTCAGAAGCAAAATAGAAGCTGTTCGGAAGCTGCGAAGAGAGCGTTCGGACGTTCCGAAGACGTGATCGGACGTTCCGAACACAAGCAATCAAATCACTTCAATGCGGAGACAAATTGATATGACTGATTGATCGAGTAAGATTTCGGACGCTACGAAGGACATGATCGGACGCTACGAAGTGTTGAAGATTTCAAATCTCTGGAAACGCGGGAATGTTCGGACGGTACGAACTTGAGTTCGGACCTTCCGAAGCTGTTCACACACTGTCTGAAAGAACTGTTCGGAAGATACGAAGTTTGATCGGTCCCTCCGAAGCATATGTTCGGACCCTACGAAGTCAAGAACGGACGATCCGAAGTCATCCCAAAATTACGGAAATTGATTTCAATCACATCGGACGTTCCGAAGCATAAACAGAAGATCCGAACCTTGGCGTCCAAGACTAGTATAAATAGGCCTTTGAGGATGCATTTTCAAACATCCACTCCACTCTCTCTTGTCTCTTACAAAGCTTTCTACTATCTCTTGTGTGCGTTGATTAAAAGAGTTGTAATATCAAAAGAGTTGTAGAAAAAGAGTGAAAGTAATACTCTCGAGTGGGTTGTAAAGTTCGTGGCTATCCTTGGAGCCCTCAAGGCCAAGTAGACGCATCGAGGCGTGGTTGTAAAAGCTAGCTTGGAGCTCCTAAAGCCAAGTCGATATAGTGATACCTCGATCCTCATCGAGAAGGGGAGACGTAGACGATTCTTCGTCGAACTTCCATAAACATCTCTATCCCTCTTTACTTTACGCATTTACTTTACTACGCATTTATTTTACGCACTTACTTTACGCATTCATTTTATTTGTGATTGTCCCTCAAGTCTTCCGCTTGCAATTTTTGCAAACTCGTTTTAAAAACGCTAAAGGGCCTAAAAGAACCTATTCACCCCCCCTTTAGGTTCTTCAAAAGTACTATCCGAGATATCCTGGTCGAGTATACATTCTTATATGTGTTGCATGATTATATGGTGCATTGATATATGTCATATGAGGCATGCTATTATGTCACGTTTATTACTGCATGTTACATTTCATCTTGAGCCGTATCTCTTTCGAGATAGCCTTTATTGTTGAGCTGTATCTCTTTCGAGATAAGCTATATCTTGTGGGGCCGCTCAGCCCTGTCTTGTGGACGCATGGACACCGAGAGTACACAGTGGCCGACGGGTCCGGAGGGCTTCGGTGATCCGGGACATTTTAGGTCCACGTCTGATCTTGTAGTGGATGCAGTGACCCAGAAGAGTACCGCGCGGCACTATCCACTTGGCGCCTCTAGACTGAGCATATTGAGATCTTTTGTGACTCCTGTTTCTTGACTACCCTGGTATCATATCATAGCATGTGCATTTCATATAGGCTTGTATACTCATGCTTTTGTACTGGGCGTTCTTATCGCTCACGTCCTCGGTTTTGTTTATCTTGGACACCCCATTCCCTCGGGGCAGGCCTCAGGTTGGATGGCTCAGGAGGAGGAGGAGGAGGACATTGAGTAGCCGGTGGAGTTATTTCTTCAGTACACTTTGATTCGATTTGGTGGCTTCTTGTAAACTGGCCTTTCCAAGCAACTGGGCAATTTTTCCATTCCCAATGCATGCAATCAAGACTGCCCAACATTCCAGGGAACCCGTGCCTTTCATCATGCATTTGAAGAAGACGTTGAACATCATCAGCATTTGGCCTTCTCAAATATCGATCACTAAATAGTTTGACCACATATCCGCAGAACTTGAAAAGACACTTGATGGCAGTTGATTCACCCATGCGTAGGTACTCGTCAAGATGGTCGCCCGGGACTCCATACGCCAATTGACGAATTGCAGCTGTGCATTTTTGTAGTGGTGACAAGCCTTTTCTTCTCGCAGCATCGTCCCTTTGCCGAAAATACGGTGAACGCTCCTCAAGTGCATTCACTATTCGAAAGAATAACTCTCTTCGCATGCGAAATCGTCTTCGAAATATTTGATCTGGATACACCGGGTTTGTGGAGAAATAATCATTGAAGAGCCTCGCATGCCCGGCTTCACGATTTCTTTGGATGAACCTTCTTCTTCGCCGCATCACGTTATTACTTTGACATGATTCAACTATTTGTCGACTTTGTTGAAGCATCAATGACATTAGCTCTTTCCCCGGATCATAATCTTCGTCATCAACTTCAACTTGGACTTCGTTTTCACTTGTCGAGCTAGAGGTTGAACTACTGGAATATTGAGACATTTTGGAGGAAACAAATTCAAGTGTATCTTTTTGCCAAATGATATGTTTGTAGAATGAAGAATTGTCTAGTACAAGGTGTCTATTTATATTGAAATTTGCAACGGCTATATTCAAACGGCTATATTCACCAACGGATACTTTAAACTAAAATTAACAAAGTGTAGCGACGGTTATTGAAATCCGTCGCAAATAGCGACGGACTTTATAAAACCGTCGCTAAATGGCCAAAATTTTTGACCGTTTATTAAATATAAAATATAATTTAAATAATTGAAAACACGTGGGGCCCGCGTGACAGTAAATCGGCGACAACTTCTACATAGCCGTCGCTAATAGCGACGGTGTTTGCAAAAACCGTCGCTAAATTTGAAATTTTTAAAAAAAAATAATCTGACACACAGGCATTCATACAGATGAACGCCCAACCCTCTCTCTCATGTGAGTGGACGTTATAACGCCCACTCACATTGGAGAGTGGGTGTTAAAGGGGTGTTATAACACCCCTTTAACACCCAATGTGGGTGCTCTTATATATGTCCGTATCATGTATGTGTGTGTGTATATATATGTGTGTGTTTGTACTCGCAAAAGTTTCTTGGCTTGATACAAGATCTCTCCCAATTTTTTTTGATGGTTTAATTGTTTATTTTTTCGAAAAATAATCTTAATATGTCAATAATTTAATAGTAAATACTAGTTTTTTTTTAAAAAAAAAATTAAAAATCATTAGGAAAAACTCATCTCGTCATTGTCGTGACTCACGGCTCTTTGTTTCTTTCGTTAAAAATCAATTCTTCCACTGTCCAAAATACTAAGCATAATTAACGACAAGTGCGTGCATCCATGAAATTTGTATTTTTCCCACTGAAATCTATTCTGAGGTGTGGGTTTATGCACTTGTTTGAATAAAACATTCGTGGTTTCTTGTGCTCAATAGCTCCAGATTTCTGCCGGCATGAAACTTATAAATTATAATTACCTTACCAATAGGTAACAAAAAAAGAATAAAAGATTACAAGAAAATTTTGGGAAAAAAACGGATTCAAACTTCATGTAAAAAGTTATTTTTTATTTGACAAAAACTTGTGTGAGACGGTCTCACGAATTGTATTTTGTGAGACGAATATCTTATTTGGGTCATCCATGAAAAACATTACTTTTTATGCTAAGAGTATTACTTTTTATTATAAATATCGGTATGACTGACATGTTTCACAGATAAAAATTCATGAGACCGTCTCACAAGAGACCTACACTTTTTTTTTAAATTTTATATAAATAGGAGCTTGTATCTCCTCACTTGGCTCTTCGGGTGTGGGTTCTATAATTGTGGGTGTTTCTCGAACCTCTTCGAGTTCTATCATCTCCCATTTTCTATCCAATAGAAATTCCCTTTCCAAAAAAGTTGCATTCCTAGAAACAAACACTTTTGTTTCTTGGGGATGATAGAAATAATATCCAACTTAATTCCTTGGATATTCCACAAAGTACCATAAAATGGATCGACTATCCAATTTCTCTCCCACTACCTGCTTCAAATAAGCAGGGCTCCCCATATTCTAAGATAGGAATATTTGGGAGACTTACACATCCATATCTCATATGGTGTCTGCCTTTGAATGGACATTTAGTGGAATATCTTTTAATTTAAGTTATAGAGATCGTTTTTCAAGTTCACCAGTACCAATCAAACATTCATTCATGTAAATGTTGCAAACACCTTTGCAAAATAAATAAGAATATCCATTTTTATCAGCATAGAAATGGAAACAATGTTTTTACAAAATTAGGTACAAACAAAACATCTCATATGATTAACTTAAACTATTGTTCAATAATAAGTAAACATCCTCAATAGCCTTGGCAGCAACTCATATGAAACTTATAATTACCTTACCAATAGGTACCAAAAAAAGAATAAAAGATTACAAGAAAATTACAGCATGAAAGTTCAAGAATCAAGAGAAGAATTATTTCTTGAATTCACAAGCAGCACATTATGCAGGAAAAAGATACAGAAAAAAAGTATATATAACAATATCTGATCACCATTTCCAGAACACGTTGGAACCACACTTGTATTTGTCTTTCCCTTCACATTCCAACTCCAAGTCATCGCTAAGAAATGGCACTTTCTGCATCAAACAAATTACTACTCAACATCTACTATTTTGATTTGTAGATGGTGATCATTTTTCAAATCAGACAAACCTTTTGCTTGGCAAGATCTTGGCAGCCAGTGAAGTTCTCAGGGAACTTGCATGTTCCAAACTGAACTGTGTACGCTCGAGCGAAGTTCGCCCCGCTAGTTGCCAGTCTCTTATTGTCATTCAGTTCCTACGATCAAAGTTTTCATGCATAACATTCACTAAATTCGCCCCATTTCCTTTTGCACCTGCCCCAAGCTTGTTAAAATATCCCATAAAATTCTATTTTGAGCGTTGAAGCTGTGAGAACTAACCTTGTTGGCCTTGCTCTTCTCCAAATAATCATCGATTACGCCAGCATTGGCGGAGGAAGTGGATATAGAGGCGGTGAAAATGGTGGCGCCTAGACCAAGAAGGGCAGATCTTCTGCCTGAGTCACTAGTCTCAACCTGTTGTTGGGCATTGATCACAGGAATTTTTCGAGCCGGGGTGGCCACCCTGGGAGACAAATTGATCTTGGGGTTGATCTCCGGCCTTGAAATGGCATAGCCACAGGCCAGAACGCTAGAGTTCATGGTGGCCATTTCTGTAGAAATTGGCTAACAGTATAATAGTGCTGAGGCTTTAAGAATGTAAAAATTGTGTAAAAGAGATTTTGGTATCTAGGCTGGTGATGAAGATGAGTTGGATGAAGGGGTGTGGTAGGAATGTGGATAGGGTGAGATTTCCTCATTCCACATGGCAAATTATGCTGTGTTTGAGCAAAAATTATGTGGTGGACTCGAGCCTTGCATCCCGTGTCAGTAATCAAAATATAAGCTACGGATTTACTATAACATCCAATTTCTTTTTTGAAAAAGAAATGGGGCACTGATTCGAATTACGTCAAGAATCCGTGGGTAACAAAGAGGCAAATTTATAACATAAAAATACAATAGTTCATCTCATTTATAAAAACTATAAAATGATGAGCCAGTCAAATAAAAAAAAATCGACAGTTGGGCGGCTTCTACTATCCCTATCCCCTATCCGATGAAATTTTGTTCCAACAATTTATGCTGATATATCACATTGATATCAAGGCTCAAAACTAAAACCCGGAAGGTTAATCAGAGCACGTACTAAATACCAATCTTCATAAACCAGGCAATCCTTCCACTTCAGCCTTTTATTCATAAACCAGGCAATCCTTCCACTTCAGCCTTCATATATTCCTCAACATCCATCAGGAATGCAGATGGCTTTGAGTTCCAACACGTGCACCCGGAGAAAGGATTACGAGTTCCAGTTACGAGCATGAAAACTATCACCTCAAACGCGACAATCTCTTCCGTTTTCTACTCTTTTTACGAGCTGCAGCATTGATTGTGTGACTCTTGGAGCTGAGATGTAAAGAAAGAGTTGAGGGTGGCCTGCTACACGCTGTTCTGGCTTTTTTGTTTACTAAATTGTCAATATCAGCTGGCTTATTCAATTCAACCAGCTTTTGAATTTGGCCGAGCATTTGGTATGTCCAGGCAGTAGAAATGTCCAAATCAACAGAATCATCCATTGGGTTTTCCCAAATATCTGTCAGGATATTCTTATAAGACTGCAACGACATGGAAGTTTGATAGCTCTGCATATTTTCACAGATCATATTAACTTTGATGTCTCATTTGATACCTGTGCAGAATTGCAAGATATACTTCCTCAAATTATTCATCAATTGGGTAAGTGAACTTTTGAGCTTGTAGCCAAAGTTTTGTCCTGTTGTGTGCAAATTATTTTAGCTCATAGAAAGATCTATATTGTGAAAAACAGGTCCTGATAACTTGGAGAATTTGAAGAAATTGGCAGAGCAGTTCCAAAAGCAAGTTCCTGCCGCTGGCGAAGTTGCTACTTATGCTGGGGCTCAAGAGGATGATGACAACGATGTGCCAGACCTTGTTGCTGGCCAAACATTGAAGCTGCTGCAGAGGAGAGCCACACTTCGTAGGAGTTCTTTTTCTTTTCTTTTTTTTTTCCTGACGTCATTGCATAAATTGCATTCTCTTTTTAACTCTGTTTTGTGATTTTGTCATTATGATCCAAAACAGAGGTATTGCTACTTTAATGCTTCAATTAGTAACTTAAAAGGTTGGCCTCTTACTCCTGTTTATTTTCATTATATGGTTAAAAATGGTAAGTGAAAATTTAAGGACTTTTTGATAACAAAACCAGGTTAATTACTTGGACTTGCATAAGATAATGAATTTCATATAACTCTCAAGCTCCCAGACAATTCCAGCCCAGCTTAGGGGATTTTCAACAGTTGAAAGAACCCCTCATATTTATAAAAATTGCAGTTTGATCCCAGGACCTTCTGGAGATATTGGTTAAGAAATTAATGAAAAATTGGTTAAATAACCTTGATCAACTCTTTTTTTTAAGAAATACATTTGAAAATATGTTTTTTTTTAAAAAAAGATTTGACCGAATTTTAAAAATAAAATATACCAAAAATTAAATTGCAAATCATTTTCCAAATTTAGAGACCAACTTTTTCATCGAAATATTAAAAAAATTAATTGTTTTTGCTATTTCAAAAAACTAATATTCGTGAAAAGTAACTCAAAAAAAAATATGAAAATGAGTTGAGAAATAATAGTTATTTGTTAACGTGAAGGATGGATTTTTTAGAAAAAAAATACACCGATTAACATAAGTTATTTTTGTAAACCATATTTGAAAGTAAAAATACAGGAATGATAATGAAACAGAAGAAAATTGAATGTGTTGGGGGTTGAATTTGGAATCTAGAACAAGTGCAGTGAATATTTTGAATTCTACCTGTAAAATCAACCATTCGGAAGCAAACGCAAGCAAGGTACATGGATATGGGTATGCGAGATATCTTAGCAACGCATACGACGACTTTCCAAACCTTCACTGCGTTGAGAAATGGCCAAAATGGCTTAACCAATGTTTTAACAAAATGACTGCATGAATGCTTTCCTACAACAAAGAAATATTACACAATCAAACTAACCTATGTTGTTCAATATTAAATGGTACAACGTCACCCCTACATGTTAAACATTATCAACGCGACAATTCACCTAGACTCAATACCTAAAGTCCCCAAACCAGGGATGAATGATCGACGCCACCAGATTTGAAATGCTTTACTCAGGTTAGGACACTCCATGCCACATTTAGAGAAACAACCGAACCACTCCATAAAGAGCACATTTTGTTCCTTCAACGGGAGCGTAAGGAGCGCTTGACCCATAGCCTCCTCCAATGCCTTCATATCTAGTCCTTTTCTGCACCTCTGTAACCAACCAAAGTCCGACAGCATCGGTCTAAACCATACCTGAATCAGAGCCAACCTTGTTTCTGACCGACAATGCAGTTTCCTGTTGCCCATTGCAATAAAAAGTGTAGCTGATACACGACTAAGTTCATATCTAACCATTGGAGATGCATTCTCATGCATTTTATGAAGTACCCTTTGGCTTGCCCATAAATCCACGAATTCCTCAGCCATTAGGTGATCGAGTAGGATATCAAGCAACCAATTTATGTTGTCAACTTGTTTTGAGATGCGTTCTAACAAAGGTTTATCTTTATCCTTTTTCGCAGGCTTTTGGTCTGTATCATTTTTGGAGGCCTCTTCAAGTAGACTGACGAGTGAAACCAGACATGACTCACAAATGGCAAAAATGTCTTGCTTATTCAGCTCCAGGGAGTCCTTTTCATAGACAGAGCTTTTGGATAGTAGAGCTTTAACCAAAGCTTTCAATTCATTCCTAGCATTAGCATTGGTACAGGTGGTAATAGACAAAATAAGGTGTTTGGTCAGAGTCTGTTGGGAATCGACAGAAACATGGCTAAAGAGCCGGTCCAAGACTTCTGCGGTAGCAGCAGCATCAAGATTAAGACTATTTAACACATCCCTCAGCTTCTCCTCTTCTTCTTCGGTCCAAGGTACCGCCTCAAGGTACTTTAAACATGAAGAAACACCCCTGGCAAACATTATACCTGCTGATACCTAACATCAAAGGTAAAAGAGTTTCAAATTTTGTATGACTAAGAATAAGCAACTACCAATGCATAACTCATTTTCTCTACTTGACCACATAAACTTCATATATGCACACATTGTCACACCCCAACCATCTTGAATTGCTACTTAAGAATCCTCAAACTACAAAAAAGAAACATGCAATACAGCACATGAATATAATCACACTCAAATGACGCAATCATTTACAGAATCTATAATATTTCAACGATCATCCGCATCCTCAATACATCTGTCACGAGATGGTATTCTCAAATATCGGTATTAATTGCAGTCAGATTTCAATGCATAGAAATAGACACCCGAAAGATAATCCAAAAGTATCTCGGAAATTCAAGAAACACGTACATGTTAAACACCCTCAAGACCAAGAAAAATCAAGACTTCTTGTTCGCCACAACCACCAAGAAAGACAAAGAAGATAACCTCTAATATATCAATCGCCCGAAGGACCCCAATCTTGAGGAGCTTCTTTTGAATATCCACCTCAAGCATGAGCTCGATCGTTTCACGAAACACATTCAGATTCTCCACGTCGGGTACTTCAATCTTACACAATCCGCCACTCAAATTCTTCCGATAGTCAGCGATTAAATCCGCGAAAATTGAGCTGTTTGTAGCCAAAATCTCCGAGTCAAGCTCCAGAATCAAAGATTCCCCATTTCTCCCCTCAAGACTCAAACTCACGTAGAAAATCCCCAGATTGCCCTCCTTTTGAGCAGGCGTGGGTGGTTTGGGGGGTGTTCTTTCTTTTGGGGTGGCATGGAAGATTGACGTGTCATCCGGGATGGGTGAAACCCGACCGGGTGAGAGGATGCGCCGGGCGAGAGGGAGCTTTTGAGGTGAGTTGGAGGTTAATTCCATCTTTTTAGAGGAGTGTGAGCGGAATTCGGTCGGATTTTCCGGGCTGAGGGGTGGAGTGGAGAAGGAGCAACACCAACGGTAGCGGCGGCGACGGTGGTTCGGTTTAGATTTGAGGCGCGTGGTATCACTCATTCTGATAAACTGATGTGAACCGTTTGGGAGAAATATACATTTATGAAACAATAAAGTAGGAATGTATTAAATTAAATTCGTCCAAAAATAATTTAAAGATTAAATTTTAAAAAAAAATGTTTGGATTGTTGAAATAAATATGGACGTTGATGCTAAGGTTACAATGGATTTTAAGCTAAGGGTTAAAAATATGGGAAAGTTTGAAAAATAAATTTGGTCGATTTTTTTAATGAATATAATCAAATACATTTGAGGATATTTATTTTCAAAATTTTAGTTTTACAAAAGTTATTTTTCACAATTTGTTTGAAATCCATGATAATAAATATCTTGGTTTGTTAGAGAAAATCTATTGAGTAATAATAAATTTCAAATCTCAAACAATTATTATTTTTTGTTTATTTATCCTAACATAGAGTTATTTCGAATCCACATTCTCAAATCCAGTGCTTTTAATCCAAATACAATCTAAAAAAATATTTATATAGATGTTTTTAGTGTAGATTATCATAATTTTAGTTTTGACTTGAAAACTATGAAAATCTATATATATAATTTATATATATTGCGTATTTCAAACCAACTTTTGTATACACACATAAGAACTAGGGTTGATCATGGTGCGATTTTACGGGTTTTTTTTAAAAAATTAAACCGAACTGTTAAATGCGGTCGGTTAGTGTTTTAAAAAAATAATTGATTTTTTACATGTAGAATTAATCTTAGGTTTTGAGCGTTTTCAGACGGTTTCAGTCGGTTGTCGGTTTTTTTTTAATTAAAAATATTAGAAAATGTGTTTTAATTTAATTTAAAAGAACAACATATAGTGTCTTCAAATACAAAATAATTTAAATCAAACAAAGATAAAACTAGATAAAACAATAATCAAGTTTCAAAACTAAGTTAATAATTTAACAACATAACACATTCACAACAAAAATGACATTTACACTATTTTATTATTATTTTTACTTTCAAAACTTCAAACAAAATATTGTTGTAAAAGAAATAAAAAATCTAATAAAAGACTAATGTGAAGAATAATTAAGATGATGATAAGTTTTCTTTGTAGGAGTAATAATTTTTACGAGAGTTGAGATATAATGAAGGACGACTTCTTTAATTGAATATGTTGTTTACAAATTATTATAATCTTAAGCCAAATATTAGGACAAACGATTTAGGCGATGCTGTTTGGTGCGATTCTTGGCCAAAAAAATAATCGAACCGTGTATACGATGTGATTTATGATTACTATTTTTAATCGCGATTTTTATAAAATATTAAGAAAAACAATGCGGTGCAATACGGTTCGAACGATTCATTACAAAATTTGATCACGCACAGTAAGAACCAGTGTTCAAATGTACACGCAGAAGCAAAAGGTATAAATTTTAAAAAATAATTTTTTGAAAAGAGTAAATAAAAATCAAGCAATTCTCACAAATTAATCCTTTTGTTGTCTACAAATTGAAATTTATCCTTTTAACTACCTCTTCCATATTTTGAAGGCCAATATATAGAAATTAGACATTCTTACCAATTTATGAAACTAATTTTAAAGGCAAAAACTTGTGTAAAACGGTCTCACGGGTCGTATTTGTGAGACGTATCTCTTATTTGGGTCACCCATGAAAGAGTATTACTTTTTATTGTGAATATAGGTAGGGTTAACCCGTCTCACGGATTATGACCCGTGAGACGGTCTCACATGATACTCACTCAATTTTAAAAACATTTTTACCACTTTATGAAAAACTAATTTTAAAAAGGTTTATCATGGCATTTGAGGTAAAACCACGTAAAAGTGCCAAAGAGTTTTTCTAAAGCCATCTTGCTTTATAATAACTAGTGAAAGATGTACACACACATATATTATTTTTTTAAAAAAATTGATCAAATGATACTAAATAATTAACACTGTTTTGTTTTCAATTTAAAAGACTTGTTCAATTTAAAAAGAAATTTTTGTTAGAAATTTTTTTCTAGGTAAAATATGAGATGATTTGAGGAGTTTTTTTTAAATGGAATAATGAGTAGAAAGGGTAATTATGAGATTAAATATTTTGGTGTCTCTCAAGATAGTTACTATAATGACCTCATCTTTTTTTATACATGTACTAGTGCATCGTCGTACAATATTTTTTATAATTAATTTGGTTTATATTCAAATGATAATCAAAATATAATTATAAGAAATAGTGAAGGGCTACACTATACTTTCGATATATAAATTTAAAAATAAATAGAAATAAGAATTGAACTTACATCTTATCTTATCTTAATGTTTAGGAAGCCCACACTCTATCCATTAAGCTGCATGTTATTTATGTTAAATTTGAACATTTTATTATTATATATAATTTTTAAAACAGACCATGATATCAAAAGTTAGCTATTCTAATAATCTCAGATTTAATAAGATAGCATACTACATAATAATAGATTGAGATGTATTTGAATTTTAATTAGATATTATTTTCAAACTAATAATAAAGATTGTGTGGGTTTTTAAAAGGAAAAATTATTTTTATATTTTATATGCGAGCAAAATCAAATTACATTCCAATTGGGAAGCTCCATAAATAAGGAAGGTGTTCGAAAAAGGTCTTATTTTCCTAATAGAATTATAATTCTCATCTCTCTCTCTCTCTCTCTCTCTATATATATATCTTATATATGCTCTTTTTTCCTTATTGGTTAGCACTTGAAAAACACAAATACACAGAAACAACCAATCAAGAAATCAATGGAGTCATCAAAGAATGAGACCGATCAGATCAGTGAATATTGTACCGAGGCGAGCAGCGATACACAACCGTGCGGAGAGGGAGAGGGAGAGGATTCTAAGTCTTCTGATGATGTTGCTGGTAAAGAATATCTGCTTTCGGTTGATTCGGGATCATCATCTGTTTTGGCAAGTCCTGATATTATTTCTGATGAGAAGAAACAAATAGTACAATCCCTCGAGATGAAGCCGATCGTTGTAAAGAAGACTAAGGTTATCAAATTACTTGGCGTGCAATCCCTCGAGATGAAGCCGAACGTTGCAAAGAAGAATAAGGTTATCAAATTATTTGGCGTGGAGATTGATGTCTCCACAGTCTCTGCGTATACAATATCCTACAATCCGACGCCTCTGAGTTGTTTTAATCCAAACACGGCGCAGTTCGTCCCAGCGGTACAATCCGACTATCCTCTCGACCAAAGTGGAGGGCATGTGGAGAATACTCATGAACCAGAACCACAAACTCCGTTGGATGACTTTTCAAAACTTCTGCAAAAAATAGAGGCTCGAATTGGTGCCAGGCCAGTCTTGTTGTCCCAGAAAAAACTGACGAAATCTGACGTCTCGAAGAACCTCAACAGGGTTTTCATCACCCAAAGTGCAGAGATGATGGGATTTCTGAGAGATGAGGAGAGGAGACGCGTCAAAGATGACGACAAAAAAGTATGGTTGGACGTTTCGGCTACCGATCCAACTGGTGAAATGTATGAGTTGCACATGAAATTGTGGCACAGCTTGAAAGTTGTTGTCCTGAATGGGAGAGACTGGAACACAATGGTTTTTAGAAACAATTTGGTGGCAGGATATTTGGTCGAACTATGGGGTTATAGAGGAAAAGATACAAAGTTTTGCTTGGCCTTGAATTTTAAGGATGACCAGTGTCAACAACCACCAGAGACGTCATAAAAATTTCGTCTTTTTTAGTGCCGTTTTTGAATTCTGAATTAATGAGGTTTTTGTAGTAGTCGGCCGGAACATATAATTAAGAACTTTTAATAATAGTTTAATTCTTTTTTAATATGATGCCATCGATACCACTTTACGATTTGATGCAATATTTAAGTCAGTCTGAATTTGATCTGTTTGTGATATATATCTAGCTTCAAATTTGTTTTTTACAAGTCTATATTCTTCTTATTATTATTAATGTCGATATGATTCTCTATATCGTGAAGGTGACGTAAAAAAATTATTTCAAAATCTGGTTTAAACACAATTACGATATATTTTACACCTATGCCGAGAGATACAAACGTAAATTTTCCGACAATATTGGAATCAAAATTTGTTTTCGTCTGGAAGCATCACCACCATCCGCCTGTGATCGATCTTAGGATGTGTGTGATTTTTTTACAAGTTCAGTTTTCTACACTAGTTAATTATATAATTTCTTTCAGTAAGAATGATCACAACATTATGATTAAAATGGATTGAATTAGGGTACAAAATTTACATTAAAAATACAACTCAAATTTTTAACTAAGGAAAACCAACTAGTATACATATATATCTATATCTATATCTATTTATCTATATCTATATCTATATTGTTATAAATCTATGAATTTGAATTGTGAATTTACATAAATGTTCTTATCTTTATTTAATAATAATTATTAATACATGTTTTTTTTTTGTTTTTTTTTCATCTATTAATTTTGTGAATTTACATAAATGTTTTTATCTTCATTTAATGTTTTATTTACATTAAAAACCAACTTATTACATGTCGTATGGAAGCTTGTAAGCCGAGGAGGGAGAAGGCTTTTAGACGGGAGTTCATTACAGTATCGATTCCAAGTTTTCACAATCCCCATAGATATTTTAAATTAACATATAACCACATAAAAAGCAATACTTAAAATTTTTTAAAAAAGAAACACTCGTGGAGATACTAATGTCTGATGTGAGAGAATTAAAAAATGAAGTGGCCGATAACTTTAACTTTTCTGTACTTAGTACAAAGAATTTGATATTATGGACACATTGACTCTCGTAATATTTTTTTAAAAAATCAGACTATGCTTAAATCTCTATATATATTTACCAAAAAAAAGTAAAATTAGAATTAGCTTGAATCTATATAAATCCTTGTAAAAAAAAAATGAGCTGAGCTACAACTTAGGATAGACCAAGCATAGGTCCGTCCTTGACTCCAAGTACAAACCACCCGATCCCCCAAGGGTAGGGCAATCGAATCAAATGTCACTCGTCTTTCCTCCCTTCTAAAGGGACGTTATTCTCGCGAGTTATATAAGAACAAAGGAAAAAAAAAGAGATTTTGGGTTTTTTGTTTGATAAGAGAATAGAAGGAAAAATTGTGAACGTGGATTGAGTCGATGATAAAACATAATCTTAGATTGCGTATCATTCGATTGATGATGAAGAAAGTGAATTCTTGGTTCGATTTTCGTCTTAATGACATAACAGATGAAATGGATCTGTGGAAGCATCACCACCATCCGCCTGTGATCTTAGGATGTGTGTGATTTTTTTACAAGTTCAGTTTTCTACACTAGTTAATTATATAATTTCTTTCAGTAAGAATGATCACAAAATTATGATTAAAATGGATTGAATTAGGGTACAAAATTTACATTAAAAATACAACTCAAATTTTTAACTAAGGAAAACCAACTAGTATACATATATATATCTATATCTATATCTATTTATCTATATCTATATCTATATTGTTATAAATCTATGAATTTGAATTGTGAATTTACATAAATGTTCTTATCTTTATTTAATAATAATTATTAATACATGTTTTTTTTTTGTTTTTTTTTCATCTATTAATTTTGTGAATTTACATAAATGTTTTTATCTTCATTTAATAATAATAATTAATATATGTTTCTTTTTTATTTGTTTTACATCTATTAATTAATGAAAGTTAAAATAAATAATATATTTTTGAATTGTAATTAAAATTACTTATATTTTTATTTAATAATAATCATTTATACATTTTTCTTTTTTATTATTTGTTTTTCATCTATCTATATCTATATTTTATCATAAACATATGAATTTGAATTGTGAATTTACATAAATATCATTGATGTTATTCGGATGAATGAGATATGAGATATGTGGGCAATCTATCAGATGATGAGGATAATTTTTGTAATTTAAGGAAATTTGAGTAAGTATAATGTCTTCCACTGTAAGCTGCAAACAAGTAGAGGAACTTGTGTATGGGCGTCGGAAGAGTGTCCGACGTATCTACTCCAATGCTTAAGTCATCACGTGAAGAAGGAAGATGCAAGCTATATATGTGAGAATATATGTGTGATTGAAAGTTGAAACTTTCAGAATCTGTAAATGAGAAATATACATGCTATTTATAGTAGTAAATCCCATAATTACCTTGTTTTAAGTACTCACTGCTAAGTATGGTAAGACGGATTCCCATAATTTCTGATGACTTATCTAACACGCCAAATCCCTGTAATTCTGACAGATAAGATATCTCATGCTTACACACTCGAGTGTGGCACTGTTTCCGAGGTTGGCTCAGGTAGAATAGTTTCCCGGGGACTTTGTATGAGGGCCTGAGCTCTTGATTGCCCGGGAATAGAATACCCCGAGCGTTCACCTACCCGGCTGCTGAAGAAAATAGCCTGAACATTGACTCTGATTTGAGCTATCCAATTAGTTTCTTAGGTTATTCATGACCCGAGTTTTTATGAAAGTATCAGTCATTATCTTTATTTAATAATAATCATTAATACTACACGTTTCTTTTTTATTATATGTTTTTCATGTATTAATTAATAAAATTTAAAATAAATAATATATTTTTGAATTATGAATTTACATCAATATCATTATCTTCATTTAATAATAATCATTAATATATGTTTCTCTTTTATTTGTTTTCATCTATTAATTAATGAAATTTAAAATGAATAATAAATTATTATAAATGTGATGAAATTTTCATTCATTTTTTTTTTAAATTTAGCCATATTTTTTGGAATAAAATTTAAACATAAAATAAATAATATATTATTACAAAAGTGATGAAATTTGCACTAATATTTTTTTTAAAAAAAACATATCTTTAATGAAATTCGAAAAAAAAATTTGTTTATTTTTTTTTAATTATTAATGACTTCTAAAATAAATTGAAAAAAAATGAGATTAGCCTGCATTTTTTGGAATAAAATTTAAACTTGTATTTTTTGAAATGAAATTTATACTCCATTTTTTGTTAAAAAAACTATCTTTAATCATTAATATATGTTTTTTTTATATTTCTTTTCCATCTATTAATTAGAAATTTAAATAAATAATATAATATTATAAAGGTGATGAAATTTGCACTCAATTTTAACTCCATTGTTTTTTTAGAAAATCTATCTTTAATTAAATTCGAAATGATAATATTTAAAGAATTGTGTCTATTTTATAATAAATGTCAAATCGAATAATTGTAAATTTGGTATTAAAAAAATGACATCAAAATTAATAAATGAGTGTCAATTTAATACTATAATATACATACTACGATTTTTTGTTTAATCGTAGACTGATCAACCATTCTCAAAATCTCCCCTGCACCTCCCTCACATCAACTTTCAAGCTGACCCGAAGAAACGCAATTGCAAAGATCCGCGATTGAGTAGTGAAAGATGGCTATACAGAGAGGAATCTCATATCCCAGAAACCCATTTTATACAAGAAATAGAAATTCTTCGTTTTTATCAGTTGTGTTGTACGTGATGCTTCTCTTTGTTATCTCTATCATAATTTTTATGATATACAACAAAGATTTACTGGAAGAAGATGAACAGAGTATGCCCATGCTTAGAGTGGATAAGTCCAAATCAGTGCAGGTTCTGTTGCTTTTTTTTTTTTTTTTTGTTTTGTATAAAGATGTGAACTTGGCATGTGGGTATTGGAAATTTACTTTTCCCTTTGAATTTGGAATCGATTTTTGTTTGCAATGATCTATTTGGAAAAAAAAGATGATTTGTTGTTATAAGATAATAAGCTGATCTTTATGAATAATATATTTTTTCGCAAACTGTGTTAAATCGCACAATTGCCTCGCAGTCCTTGTGAATTACTGAGTTCGTAGACTCTGTTGCTGGTGTATTAGTGCTGAGTTTGAGTGAAGGCGGGGAACTTTTTTTATTTGGGGAGAAATCTTGAATTCGTTCACATTTCGTGATCAAGTGATGGAACCACGTTTCTAATAAAGTTTTCACCTCAGTTGTTTTAAAGTTTTAATACAAAAAATATGGCGATGTTCCTTGGGGAATTCAACGGGTAACTGTCATTGGGAAAACATTATTGGACTATTTTCCTGGCTGAAATCTGTTGCACTGGCATGGTTGTCAATGCGAAACTTCAAAGATCAGAAATTTGTAGACCGAATGCTTTAATGTAGCTGCAGTTCATAATGTAGATCAGAAATTTGTAGACTTTGAATCATTATTTATATTACTACGGCATTTGCAATCCTTGCTTCGTAACATTAGGAATTATGACTGTATATGGTGTGTTTAGAATTTAGATTTTCAAATCTTCGTAAACACTACAATAAATGTAGAAACAAAAGTGAAAAGTCCACAATTCTAGCCATTTAAAATTTATTCTTGTTTCTAGACATGCTGTAATTTCATTTATTCTTTAGAACTGATACTGCTACTATGATCAACAATTTGATAAATGCCCATTTTCTTATAAATTTTTTTCATGGATGTTTAACTCTTACATATAGATAGCTGGATACGGTGGCTGTGGCACGCAGTATGAAGGCTACACTTGTGATTCTTTGATTAGATAAGCATTCATTCTGGCAAGATACAAGGTACATTACTTTACTGCAATGCTTCTGCCTTCCGCCGTATCTATCTCAAGTCCCCTTTGCATTAATATTGTAATAAATTTGTAAGGATCTATTGATTATAAACACAAGTTTTAACTTTGGGTATTTTGAGTGAAATTCTGTTTATACAGCAATATCCTGTGCGTTTGTATGTCTCTGACTCTTTGATGCATTTATGTGCAGTACATTCTCTGATGTATTTGATGAACTCCATTTTATCAATACGTTACAACAAGATGTGATGATTGTGAAGGAACTTCCGAAGGAATTAGAATCAGTTCCTCGAGCTAGGAAGCACTTCACTTCATGGTCTGGTGTGAGTTACTATGAGGTAATGAAACAACTCTGGAAGGACTATCAGGCAAGTTTTTCATCATCCATTTGTACTTGACCTCCAAAATATGTGCAAACTAGAAACACAGATAGTTATCTCATATGACAGCTGTTAGGCAGTCCTTTTTTGGTATGAATAGTTGATATTTTTAAGGAATCAAATGCTCAAGAAATTAAAATATGCCTGTTATAGATTTAGATGGATATGTTATAATAATTTTCATGTGATATTCGAATTTCATCCTCGATTGCCTTTTTGAATCTTATCTGTAGATAATTCATGTTGCTAAATCAGACTCTAGGCTTGCAAACAATGAACTGCCTCTAGACATTCAGAGATTGAGATGTCGTGCTCTGTATCATGCTCTCGATTTTGCTCCTTCTATTGAGAGTCTTGGAGAGGTCAGAACCATGATTCTAGTACCTATGCCCTTGACTGAATTACTGTTTTGATATTTTCACACTAGAATCACATGGAGCTTGCCAAAATTTCTCGAGGTTCTCGAGAAATTTGAATACCTGAAAAACGGACTTGTAAGTAGAATTATGAGTACAATATCCATGTTTTTCTGCTGATAAACTTAAGAAGTATCCTATGGGGATTCATGTTATATCAGGTTCTGAGCTTAAATGACGGTGACACCACAGAAGCTAGTGGAGCGGCTGCAATTCCATGCAAAAAGATACATTGCCTGCATCTGAGATATGAGAAAGACATGCTGTCTTTTACTGGCTGTACTTGTGGTCTTACTGATGCAGAATCCAAGGAGCTCAGAGTGATGAGGTGAATTTTTGAATGGCTTCGGTATTTTTAAAATCTTGTAGCCAACTTCATTATCAATGTACTTGTTATCTGTGGATTGGACTTCTCTGTTTTGGTGTTGTGATTGGTGACTATCCACTGGTCTCTGTGCTGGGTTGACCGTTGATTGAGTAGGCCAATTTGAAAATCATCATAACCCGGCTGTTTGGCTGCTGCTACAACCACTGTATTTTCTAACATCATATTGATAGAATAAAAAAATATAAGCGATAAGAACATACCCATATGGTTTAGGTTAAGAAATATATTGTGAATGATCAACAGAGTGAGAAAATTATTCTGGAAGTACGAGCTATCCTATGAAGAGGGCTTTTCTTGAATTTCATCATCTGTAACTTGGTTTTGTTTCATTTCTAACATGTTCGAGTAAAATATTTGTGTGATATGGATAATTTATTTGGATGGGGAGATAATTGTTCCATGACTTATACTGTTTAGAACATGCTTAATAGTAAGGTCACACACATCCAAAAGTATCTGAATCCTCCTGTTCTTGCTCGAAAAAAAAAAAGAATCCTCCTGTTTAGTTAATTACTTGGTTCTATTGCTAAAACTGAGTAGACTGATTCGTGATTTACAATGAGAACATTTAGTTTGCATTCTCTACTATGCACATATATTTTCCTACATTAAACACCAATGACCTCGGATGCATTCCTTATCTTACATTCTCTCATTTTGAGAATATCAATCATGGGAAGATTAAGAATATTAACTCAACAGAGACTTGGTGGTTTCTGCCCTTTAACTCCCAAGGAGGTCGGCGTATTTCTTCAAGCTGATGGTTACCCTCCGTCTACATTGTTCTATATTGCAGCTGGTGAAATTTATGGGGGGGAAAAGTTTTTGAGTTTCTTCATTATGTCCTATAATACGCTTTACATGATATGCAGGAAAGGTCTAGTTGAATTATTTGATAAACTAGAAGATGGAAAGCTCGAAGTATTATCTTTGTCCCGTCTTGTGCAAAAACTTCATCAGAACAGGTAAGAGATTTCCACACGACTTTGTATTTTCTTGCTCACCTCAGTGGCCAAGCTGATTTATAATTCCTCAATTTCCACCACATATTGAATGTGCTGTGGATCAAACCAGATTGAATATCGAGGACTTTTACACTTGTGAACTTTCAGGTACGGCACAGGAGGTGCTGCTCCTGGAATCAAGGGCTGACCACGACTCAGGCTGGAGGAATCCTTTTACAGAACCCATTCCCTGCATGCATATGTGTAACTCGGAGATGCTGCCAGGTGAAATGCAAAAGTTGTACGTCCTCATCAAGAAAAGAGTCGGAAATCAAAATGCTCTCTGCTTTCGAAAGATTGCAGTGTGTTGTATTTAATTGTATACATTTGTTTATCGTCCTTTTTAGCACCGAATTTTTTGGGTCCATTCCAATTTATGAGCTATAATGTTCACTGCATAATTCTTTCTAGTAAATAGTTGTGAAATAAAGATAAATAAAGCTAGTAAAATTCTTGCAACCATAATGCTTTGATGCGTTGTGATTTATATGTATGAAATCATTTTTCGAAGTAATGTACGCTATACGCAGTCACTGTCACAGGTATGAGGTAACACTAGTAGTCTATATCACACCGAGATGGATAATTTCTATATAACATGCAGAATTTTATATATGAATCGTAAAATTTGTGAAAATGTTTTGCTCCATCCAATAGTATTTGCTAGCCAAGAAAATACTTTCTTCGATACAACACAGATCAATCATACCAATGGTTGGAGGGATATTATTTAATAATTAATATGAACTGGAATCAGATTGGTTTACCGTACCAATGTGTTAGTCAAACAAATGACAACTAAATATTACAACGGCAATGAAAAAACAATGTGGGAACGACAAAAAATTTATTTGTTACCCACTCTCTTTTGGTGTGTTTCTGGTACAAAAGAATGAAAAAATAAAGAACCAAAATTACTTCGTTGACAGGATATCCTATGATATACCTTGTGTTTAGTATACATTTGTTCCAACTTTTGCTCACTAACTTGGCAAATTATACAGTTCTTGTGGTCGCCAATCTTGGTTAACATGGAATTGATGGCCGAGGAATTGTATGTTACCCACAGTTCTGAAGCTGCAAACAAAGAATACAAGCTTACTGTAACAGCTTCAGTTATAGATATCATCAGCACCCCAACTGAGTTGAAACTAGGACTATTCCCATGAGCTCAAACATATTGTGTTAAGAAGACTTGTTTCACGAATAGAATCAAGCTAACCTTGTTTTTCTTATTCTCTAACAAGTAGTATACACTACAGAAGACCATGTATGTATGACTTACGGAATTAAATGTAACTGATGTGGCAAATAGACCAAGGATCAAGTCTTTATTTCTTTCCTTTTTAAAAAAATTCAAAAACAACCGGTACATACGTATATAGGACCATGTGTGACCTACAGGTTACACTTTAGAAATTTAATCAATGCACGAACGAGTGATCTACCTCATCAAACATTAAGCAACAAGGGCATGAACTTACCGAATTCTTGCACTCAAAATCTTGTTCGAAGCTACCAAGCAAATAGGAAAGGACTATCTCGTTCCACATATCAGGTACTCCAGGTAGACACCAGTGGCTACAGTCAGATAAAGAAGGCATGTCTCCCCAATTGCCAACATGTGCATCGCTTCGAAAAGCTGACATTGGAGTTACATGAATTACAGTAACAGGAACAGTCATATCTTTCACCACTTCGAGTACCATGTTTGAAAATGGATTCACACCCTCTTCCATAACTTCTAAAAGCGGTAACTTAGTCACGTTGCATTCCCGCAATGTCAAATTCCTGATGGGAAAACAGACTACCATTTGATCAGATAAATTGGCCCAACATGGTCCAATATGAGAATTGTTTAGCGAGAGATACCTCCAGTGAGATGGCTCAAATGTTCGAAAGAACACTCGGGTAAGTTTTGGATTAATCATTTTATCAACCCAAGATGCCCAAGTTTGTAGCGCAGTTTTATAAGCACTAACAATTGACATTCCAAGCTTCAAAGTCTTACCAATCTGGAAATAGCATCCCCTGTCAAATACAGAATTCACAACTTAATATACATCAAGAGAATAGAGGAACCGATAGTGGTGATTCTTGATAAATGATTAGTTAATTGATCAAGAATCATATGCCTGACGTTGAAGAAATTAAATATAATTCATCAAATAGCTGGAAGATGATAGCAAACTTGCACTCGGATCGTCCACATTAGCTCAATCACAACAAAGCTCATATATCTCATAAAGACATAATGGAATGAATAGACAGCTTGATTGAGGAGGTAACTTACGTCCCAAAGAGCTTTCCAGGGACCCACCACTGACCCGAATTGAAAATCAGAACATCCGAATCAATCCACTCCTTACTGATGTCATCCAACTTGTCCAACTTAAGGGTTGATCTAACTCTCTTTGGTGCATGTTTAGGCGCCCAGTTATGTTGCACAAGAAAAACCGATCTGTAAAACTCAATGGTGAGATTAAAGGAACTAAACCTTACACCCAAGAATCTAATTTGCTTCGTTATTTTTCTCTCATTAACTTCGTAAACACTCCCCTTATCTTCCAAACCGGTCATTAAAAAACAAATCAAAGATTCCCACTGTGTTCTACTCATTGAATCGCCAACGAAAACAACTCTTTTATTTTGTAGCTTTTCCAGAACAACACGCACATGAACTCTTGGAATATCACAATTCTTTGGCTTCCACCTCCATTTCAGATAATCTTCATCTATCCGACCGTTGGCTAGACAATTGAATCCTTGCTCTACAAAAGGACATTCTGAAGCATTGTACCACGGGTAACCATGATCCATAACCCAATTTCCATCAAATACATCACACGTATTATCGGAACCACTGAAATTCGTAAATCTATACTCTTTAATATGAAATGGATGCGTAAGATTTGGCAGAACATACATGTATCCACAGCCAACGGCCAAGAAAAAGGAAACAAACCATCCAATTATAATTAGAGCACGAAATAGAGGTGACGGCCGATTCTTCCTACTAAATCTTGGACTTCCAATATTAGCATACCTTTGTTTAAAGGAAACACTTCTATTAAAACTACTCATTCTTTCCATCGGCAACATCTGCACCTCCGCACTTTAAAAACAGGATCTTCTAAAACAGGAAACCAAAAGAAGAAAAATAATCTCTTTAAACAAAAGAAGCCATTAAAGTTCCCTAATAAAGCACCCAAACCAGGAAAAAACCAGACAACCGATCAATATACCTACCATTCAGTCACAATCATACCTAATTTAGCTGAACACAATGCCACCAAACTAAAATGATAAAAAAAATAATTACATTTCATCAAATTTATTCATAAAGCTCCCTATAAATCAAACCCAGAACCTCAATGGATGACACCCCCGTACAGAAACACGAAAAAAATGAAATGGGCACCCAAGAATTCTAAACAAAAAACTTTTCCACGAATCTCGTTTCAATCCAGAAACCAAAAAAGCCCGGATAGAATCTTATGTCCAAAAAAAGTATAATAAGTAATGGTATTCAGAGTAGTGAACGGAAGGCGAGATGGAACAGTTCATATCGAGGGAGTTGAAAGCGATGTTTGAACAAAGAACAATGGTTGTGGAGCATACGTAGAATCCAAACTTGGCCTACTTTCTAAGTTAACTACATTTTGACCCTTGAACTATCGAGAATTACTTCTAACTTCTTATTTTACTACCAGATTACAGTTTCATACCACTAAAATTTATCTATTTATCTACTCGACCTTTATATTATTTTATTTCTTACGGAGTATCAATCAATTCATCCCGATTAGTATTATTAAAAAAATACTAACTTAAACATTAATTCAAAGAACTCTTGTTTTCTTAAAATAATAATAATAATAATAATGACTTGTTAAAAATGTTTTTAATTATTTATTGGGCAACATATTTTTAAATATCTAAATCTAAACACGAATGTGTGTCGGGTCTAGGGATGTAAATGAATCAAACCGCTTGTGAGCTATTCGAAGCTCGATTTGATAAAAGCTCGTTTGAGCTCGATTAATGAGGCTCGTTAAGATAAACAAACCAAACTCAAGCTTTACAGTATTCGGCTCGTTAGCTCGTGAACATTTTCGTTGGTAAGTTCATGAGTAATCTTTTAGATGAAAAAAATAATATTTTGATATTTGAATTATTGATTTTGCATATTATTTATGAAATATATAGAAAAATCTATTAAATTTATTTATTATAATAAATTTACAAATTTTAATAAGAATACTATATTTTTCTTTAAATATATAATTTACTTTTTAATTAATTTAATGAAAATTTAAATATATAATTCATATTTATTAAGTTTGTTTAGGTTTGATAAATGCTTGAATAAGCTCGTGAGCTATGTATATATTCGTTAAATAAAGCTCGAGCTCGGCTCGATTATAAACGAACCAAGCTCCAACATTCAAGAGTTCGGCTCGGCTCGGCTCGACTCGATTACATCCCTAGTCGGGTCATTGTTAGAGAATTTTTTTTTTTACTTACTGATTCTCACAAAAAAAATGAATGCTATTCATGTACCTATATATATTTTCATGGATATCATTACAAAATATTTAAAATATGATACTAATATGATATTTAGTAACATCGGGTTTTATTATTATACAAAAGATAAGATTTTGATTAGAAATTTAGAATAACTATATTAACATCAACAATTGATATACTTATTTGGGTATTAAAAATATAATATGGTAATATCATATCTGAAAAGTTGATACTCAAATATCATATATTAGTATTACATTTTTAATGTTTTGTTCTGATTTTATCCGATAAAAAACATGGATCATTATTACAAATACTTGTTATACATGTTTGAATACTTACAAATCATATATTAGTATTAGATTTGAACTATTTGATACTTAAAAATCATATATTAGTACTATATTTTCCATATTTTGTATAAATTATCATTCATGAAAAGACGTATCACGATCTCATTATTTGTTATTAATGTTTGAGTATTCAAAAATAATATATTAATATCAAATTTAAATACTTTGATACTCAAATATTAATATCATATTTCCAATATTTTGTATCAATTTTTATCCGAAATTTTTTGCATAAACATTATTTTAAAATCAGTGAGTACTTATTATTATTTTTTTATGACAGACATCAAATAAAGTTCTTTTGGAGATTTGTTGATCGTTTCTCCTTTATTTTAAGAAAAAATATCCAACTAAATATTAATTTTCAGAAATTATTTTTGGGGAAAATCTGATTTTCATGGAATCATTGAATTTCCAACTCCAATTTGTTTTCCATTTCTTCAAGGAATTTATCTTTTTGATCTCAAAGTGCAAGGGTTTATCAATCAAGTTTACTGAGTCTGCATACTGTATATCTCAGTTCCCGCGCCGCCTCACACCTTCAAACCCCCGAGTTTACTCTCTGTCGGAGCTGGGTGGCGGGAAGGGAAGAAGGCAGCAGCGATGCTTAAAAGTTTTCAAGAAATTCGTAGATGTTTGAGTGATTATTTCTATGTTGGTTTCTACAATCAGGTCAGTTCCTGTTCACAAAAAAATCTTCTGCAGCCTCCGATTCATGCGACTCTATTCTGTTCCATCGCTGGCACATTTCACTCCTTACGTTTCAGACTCTGGTTCGGAGGACCGGAATTCTAGCTTAACGAACAGTGCTGTTGTAATAAGTGATAGCATCGGCGGTGATGACAATTCCGGGAAGTTGAATTTGTTTGGAGTCGTTGAGATTCTTAAAGGTATGCGAAGGGAACCCATTTCTGCCTTATCTTTCCTTAAGCAACTCAAGGAACAGGAGTTTCAGCACAGTGTTGAAACTTACCTGGCGGTTATTGATATACTCTGTTTTTGGGGCTTGGATAGGAAGTTGAATTCTTTGATGTTAGAAGTAATAAAAATGGAAAAGAGGCATGGTGATTGCAAGGTTTCGGAGTTGATGGAGGCGATAGTGGGGGAGATTCAGGCCGAGGGTCCACGTTCACTTGTTCGCGCTTTCGATGCTTTAGTTAAGGGTTACGTTAATTTAGGCATGTTCGACGAGGCCATTGATACTATTTTTGAAATGAAAAGAAACGGTGTTGGCCCTCGTTTGTATTTGTGTAATTTTTTGATGAATGGGTTGATAAAGTTTGGGAAGGTGGATGTAGCCATTGCTCTGTATAAGCAGTTGAAGACTCTTGCGCTGAGGCCAAACGTGTATACATATGGGATTGTTATCAAGGCATTTTGTCGAAAGGGTAGTTTTGAAGAAGCTGTTGATATATTTGTGGAGATGGAGGAAGCTGGAGTAGCACCGGATGCTTTTATCTACTCAACTTATATTGAAGGGCTTTGTGTGCATGGGAGGTCTGAGTTGGGCTATGCGATCTTACGTTCTTGGAGAGCTAAAAATTTCCAAATTGATGAATACGCCTATATTTCTGTGATTCGGGGTTTTGTTAAAGAAAATAAACTCGGCGACGCAGAGATTGTCTTAGTTGATATGGAAGAACAAGGGTTAGTTCCTAAAGAGTTTAGCTATAGTCCCTTGATCCGGTGGTATTGTGCTTCAGGTAACATAGTTACAGCTTTAGCTTTACACAATGAGATGGTGACAAAGGGTGTCAAAACTAATTGTTTCATAGTCACTTTGATTCTTCAATGTTTGTGCCTCAAGGGTATGCGGCATGAAGCGGTAGACCAGTTCTTTGACTTTATGAAATCGGGTATTTCGCTCGATGAGGTCGCATATAATATTGTTATTGACGCATTGTGCAAGATGGGTAAATTAGAGGAGGCGGTGGAATTGTTTGATGAGATGAAGGGAAAGAAGTTGATTCCTGATCTAGTGCATTACACCACTTTGATAAATGGCTATTGTCTTTATGGAAAGATTTTTGATGCTATAAGCTTACTAGAGGAAATGAACAAAATGGGATTGAAACCCGATTTTATAACTTATAACGTTCTTGCTAGTGGATTGTCTCGAAAGGGTCTGTTGAAAGAGGTGCATTTCCTTTTGGATAACATGAAAGGACAAGGTTTGACTCCAAGCACTGTGACACATAACATGATAATTGAAGGCTTTTGCATTGGAGGAAAAGTCAAGGAAGCTGAAAAGTACTTCAATAGTTTAGAAGACAAAAGTCTCGAAAATTATGCTTCCATGATCAATGGGTACTGTGAATCGAGCATGGTGACAACAGCTTACGAAGTTTTTCTCAGATTGGTCATGCGAGGATTTCTAGTAAAAAAGAATTCTTGTTTAAAACTTCTAAGCAGCCTTTGTTTGGATGGAGAATATGACCGAGCTATCAAGCTGTTTGAGGTAATGCTCTCATCTGTTGACGGTCCTAGCAGGAAAATGTACAGAACTCTCATATCTTCTCTATGTCGTGCTGGAAATATGAAAAGGGCTCGATGGGCATTTGATAGTATGGCCAGAAAAGGATTGTCTCCTGATGTAATAATGTACACCATAATGTTGAATGGTTATTGTCAGGTGAATTGCCTCAGAGAAGCCCTTGATCTCTTCAGTGATATGAAGAGAAGGGACATTAGCCCTGACATAATCACTTATACTGTCATGCTTGACGGACATTCGAAAATAAATTTGAAAGAAGTTCGATCTCAAGCAGATAACGAAGGAATCAATAACAAGAAACTGGCAGCTTCAACTTTCTGGTCTGAAATGAAGGAGATGGTGTTAAAGCCAGATGTCATTTGCTACACAGCTTTAATCGACAGTCAATGCAAATCTGAAAACCTTCAGGGTGCTGTTTCCCTGTTCAATGAGATGATTGAACATGGTTTGCAACCAGATACCGTCACATACACAGCCCTCTTATCTGGGTATTGTAAGCAGGGGCATATGGGCAAGGCCTTGACCCTGTTAAACGAGATGTCATCTAAGGGAATAGAGCCAGATCATCGCACCATGTCAACGTTGCATAATGGTATTGTAAGAGTGAAGAAAGTACAGTTTCAGCATTGAATCTGCGTCACTCTGGTAGAATTTCCAGGTTGCCTATTTTGTGACTGTTAGAATTTCCAGGTTGCCTATTTTTACGAGATTTGACTCTGTGGCACATCTTACCTTATCTGTACAGATAATTAAATGAAGAATATTTGTGGGTGGGAAGAACTACGAAGGTGAATGGAATCGATGATCAATCGAATGCAAAGCCTGCGGCCAGCATGAAAAAGACCACCACCACCTCCGGGTGATTATGTTGATTCATTTGGGTCACCACCGTGCATGCATATAGGTATCCACTGTTTTCTTTCAGGTGAGGAATTTCACAATTCTCCACAATTACCATAACCAATTTTGGCTACAAATGACAGCATTGTGAATTTGATATCGACTTTGATCATTTACAAGATGGTAGAAGAAACAAGTCGGTGGGCAGCAAATTGAATTTCTTTTTACATGTTTGATCTAAGGAGATTGAGAACAAAATGATTTATGCGCAGAAGCTTTATAAGCTATCAAAATTTCTCAGAAAATGGGTTACCATCAGAAATGTCAGAGGGAGAGCTGACAGATTCATTCAGGGCCTCTGCACACAGTTGTCAAGAATTTTAATGCAAGTATATGTTTCAGTGCGAGTTTTGTTAGAAAAGCAGGTGTAATGCAACATTGTCAATTAACAAATTTTGTACACTGAACTCAATATGGTTGGAATAAATGTAATTTTATCCAATACCGTCGAGATAGGATCCGGAGGTGCATAGCATTTGATTTGTGATAATATTTACAATGAAGAGGCTGGTACAAAATGTAATCCATGACACTCAAAACTGTCAATCCTCGCCTCGACTTCAAAAAAACGATAGGCAAGCCAATTCTTGTTACTATTTATATGAGAAGATTGTTCTCCGATTTAAATTATTAAAGAACCTTGGAATAGCAAAAATTTATGCTTCAGGTCCTAGCTGCTGTTGTTCTCTGAGTCCGTCCAATGAATGTCCCCACCTCCTCTCCCCTAATGGCTTTCGATATGTTGCCCGGTTTGTTGATGTTAAACACCACAACTGCATCAGAGAGATCAAAAATCATTTTTTAAGAAAGTACAGAGAATCAAGAAAATGACATGGTTTGTCAACTAAAATCCTAGTAATATATATGTGGATAATATATGGAGTATCAAATGATGTTCATGACTCATGAGGTTCAAACCTTACCAGGAATGTTGTTTTCTTGGCACAAAGTAATAGCAGTCATGTCCATTACAGACAGTTCCTTTGAAGTTACATCTTGGTAGGTTAAGTTATCTAGTAGCCTTGCATTTTGATTATGCCTAGGATCATCGTCAAAAACTCCATCCACATTGGTAGCTTTCAGCACCACTTCCGCATTTACTGCACATATTATTCAGAAATTCAACATCAGTTTCCCATGTACCATTCCAATAATATGATATTACATAAGGAGAAAAGAATTCAGGACTCTAGAAAGAAAACGGACGGCACTTGAATATTTACACAACATGAGGGAAAACTAAGTGGGATTTATGGTTTTTATAACATGCGATATAATCAGCACAGTATATAAGCACTTAAGTCGAAGAAATGAACTCACTCTCTGCACACCGAAGTGCTGCAGCAGTATCTGTTGTGAAGAAGGGATTCCCAGTTCCAGCTGCAAAGATTACGACTCTTCCTTTCTCTAAATGCCGAACAGCTCTTCTTCTTATGTATGGCTCAGCGACTTCTGACATGCGAAATGCAGTCTGAACTCTTGTTGGGATGCCAATGCTCTCCATCGTTGATTGCAAAAATATTGCATTCATGATAGTTGCTAACATCCTAAACATAAAGAGAGGAAATGCTAAAACATCATATTACAATACATCAACTAACCTATAAAGTTAAAACATCATTGTTACAATAAACCATCCTAACTATAAAGACTAGTTCAATAAGATACACAACTAAAAAGTTCAGCAACACGATAATTTGTATTGCTAAATTTGCAACCTTTTTTCTTTGCGTTGGATTGTCCATGATAGTAAATTAGGTTTTTTATGAGTTCTAATAATATTAAATGCAACGAAGATATTTCAAAGATTTTATATCAATAACTATTACCAAACTAAAAGCATAATGTATTGCACAATCAAAACTAGACGAATTAAATTTTTTTGCGACTAGAAGAAATTACCCAATATAATCTGCAGATGAGCGATCAAGGCCACCGCTCCCTGCCCAAGAGGCCCCACGGAAGATATTTCCTCCGCCAACCACAATTGCCACCTGAAGAATTTATGCATACAAATCAAAACTGTGGAAAAGGAGCATTTTCATCCCGCATATAAGCTAGAATATGAGTAGATCAAAGTATTCCACATCCCTCTTTTAATATTTTGGTAACTGCAACATAATCAAACGACATTTGCAGTTACCTATATAGTTCATCGCACGAAGAGGGCTGACAACAAATTTCTAATGGAAAAAAGCATTAAATGACGATAAAGAACGCATTTCTAGATACATTATCTATGTTCATGAAAGAACATATTTTTCCCTTTCAAAAGAGTGTAAAGATAAAACGTACCTCAATCCCAAGCCGAGTAACAGATGCAACTTCCTTTGCAATGGCCATAGTGATCTGTTCAAGTGTCTTTTTTAATAAGCATAGAGAAAGCACGTTAATAAACACTAGATTATGTCAGCAACAGTATTCCAACCTTTGGATCAATAGTTTGTGTTTGATCGCCTGCAAGTGCCTCCCCACTTACTTTAAGCAACACCCTTTGCCATTTGTATAATGGTTTGGAAGAGCTACTATCATTCAGCGTTACACCAAAAGGAGGCACAGACATTGAAGATAATTGTTGTTGCCTGCGAAAAAAGAAAGATGTGAACAAATCAGAAGGAAAATAATTTTCATTTGCACACCTAGCTTGTGGTGAACAAACAGAAACCAAAAGTCATAATAAGACAAATGATCCGCGCGTAAAATTTGAAATATGACTAAAAAAATTCGAGAATAGAGATATTAGCTAGAAAAGATACAGCAATGAAGGATGAGAATACTTGAAATTCACAGGGTTTGAGTTGTGACCCTTTTCAGAAGAGCAACAGTTGATAACCATATGACAGTAAGAGCTCCAAAATCCCACAAGCACAGGGGCCTTAGGTCTCAAGAAACAGAGTGGCGCGGAAGAGGTCGTGGGGCCGCAAAAGGAGGTCGAAAGAGCCATTATTCTGCAGAAGAACGCAATACGACAGCAACCCTGATTTCAATTCTTCACCTCCCGAGCAGATCGCTGGCTTTCTATGATTTCTTTTCTGCCGCCTTTCGTGTTTTTCTACTTCAGTTCTCGGATAACAAGGCTCGTCGAAAATGAAGTGTGGACATCTTGGATGAAGGGGGGAAAGTTTATGAAAAATCTCAACATTTTTTTCCAACCATCTTTTTTTTTTTGCTAGGACTGCACCAATACACGTCATATTATATAAGATCATTTTTGTTTAATAATTAATGAAAGGTCAAATGTAATCTGAACAAAGTATTTTTCACAACAAAATTTGAGATACACTGACAAAATGCTTTTAGAAAACCTTCACAATAGGTGTGGTCCAACAAAGTTTTAATTTAAAATAACATAATATCTAACCAAACATCCTCATGTTCTTTTCAAAGTAGGAATTACTAATAAAATATAGACAAAAACTTATGTGAGACGGTATCACGAGTCGTATTTTGTGAGACAGATATTTTATTTGGATCATCCATAAAAAAATATTAATTTTTATGCTAAAATTAATACTTTTTATCGTGGTCAACAGATAAAGATTCGTGAGACCGTCTCACAAGAGACCTACTATAAAATATAAACATCAATCTTTCAAAATTATTAGCAACCGCCTGCAAATAAATTAAATAAATACACAAATTTTAGATTTGCCAAATACATAACTTGGATATGTAATACAGAAACTTCGAGAAATTGCATCATAGTTTTTGAGATTTTGGCTTCTTGAGTTATTGGAGTACGAAATTTATATCGCAAAGTAACAATTGTCAAATTTGCAATGTTCATTACTTTATATAATATATTCAAAATTTAAGTTTCTTTGAGTTTTTGTAACCCAAACAGAAGCCTTGAACAAACTCACCAAAAACTTAGCTTGAGTCACATTGCAAGAACTCAGAGGAATTGGCCTAAACCCTTTTGAACAAGGCCACTCATTTGCCCAATTCTCCATTTTCCTTCTCAGGCTAAGAAACTCTTTTAAACTCTCCAAGATCCCCATTCTCATGAACTCTTTTTCCACTAATTTTACTGCTGATTTGTATCCTCTACCGAATCCCGTGAGCAGAGAATCTGAAATCGAGCCGTAATGTTTGAATAGAAGTTTTCAATGCCGTAGAAAAGCTCAGGAGTTGCTTCTGATTCAGATAACAAATGTGAAAAAGTTGACCTTCAAATCTTGTCGGGAGTCCAAAGAAAGAAGTCTCAGGATAATAACTTCAGTATAAAATCACAACTATACGTAAGGAGCAGATAAAATTACACAACAGAAAACAAACATTAAAATGCGGCCAAGCCCAAAAGCACTTTCAAATATATCTGGGCAGCACCTCGGTCAGGGGCGGAGCCAGGATCTTGGTTCAGTGTAGGCAACAATATATTATAATTAATAAAGAAAAAAAAACAATGATTAATCGACATCTAAAAATAATGTGTCATAAAGTTTGAACACAAATTACGTACAGCTAGTAGCATTGAAAACAATTGAATGATCGACAAACATTGAACGAAAAAACGAACCTAAAATTTGGTAACATTTTGGATTTTTTAGAGATTATGAAAGATGAAAGCAATAATTAAAATGAATTTGAATGATTGTTAATCAAAGTATATGACGTTCATGTCTCGAGAAGAGAAAACACATTAAGGAGGCTATAGAGTATATACTTGGATACTAATAACATGTAAAAAATGGAGTCTAAAATTTGGGTTTACAAAATATTAAAAAAAAATTGGATCAGTATAGACAGCTAAACATATAATAATAACTTACACAAATTAAAAATTTAGACATAAATAAATATATATATATATATATATATATATATATATATATATTTATATATAAACATATAAAAAAAAAATTTGGCCCAGTGTAGGCACAAGCCCACACTGGGCCTGAGCTGGCTCCGCCAGTGACCTCGGTACTCTTAAAGACAGGAAAACTCCATATCAACTTCCACCACCATTGCCCCCACGATAACCACCACGACGATCACTTGAAGATGGTGGACCTCTACCATCATGTTGAAGCTCAACCTAAATTGAGTGGTAAAACACCTTTAGGTTAAAAACATGGGGATGATCCGAACATTCGGACAACCGAAAAAAAAGTCAAAAGAAAGCACATCGAGCTCTAGTTGGCTAAATTCACCCTTGAACGAAAACCATCAAAGTGATAGCCATCTCATCTCCTGATAGCATCTTCTGCATCTCGAGTATTCTCAAACTACAAAAATAGATAAGACAAAATCTGTCCGACAACAAATTATATTGTTAAGTACTTAAGTTACACAAAACTAAATAAAAACATGACAACATGAGGGCATATGTTACGTTTGAATCATGCAAGATGTTGCTGAAATCCGGGATGGTAGCTGGGAGGTAGAATCTTCACTTGGGGAGCTCTGATTACGTTAGATCTCACATCGCCTTGGTTACGCCAGGCTTACAAGGGTTTTCACCCGACCTCAGCTCAAGACCTCTGATTACGTCAGATCTCATATCGCCTTTGTTACGCTAGGCTTATAAGGGTTTTCACCCGACCTCGGCTCAAGAGCTCTGATTACGTCAGACCTCAAATCGCCTTGATCATGCCAAGCTTACAAGGGTTTTCACCCGACCTCAGCTCATGAGTTCTGATTACGACATACCTCTCATATCGCCTTGATTATGCAAGACTCTGGGAGCTCGGCCCAACACTTAATGAATAATAACCCGAGGAGGTCATACTGAGATAGGTATGCCGGTCTCTGGGAGCTCGGCCCAACACTTAATGAATAATAACCCGAGGAGGTTATACTGAGAGAGGTCCGCGCCCAACATTTAATGAATAATAACGCGAGGAGGTCATACCGAGAGAGGTCGGCCGGGCTCTTGGAGCTCGGCCGGGCTCTTGGAGCTCGGCCCAACACTTAATGAAAAATAATCCGATGAGGTCATACTGAGAAAGGTTGGCCGGCTCTGGGAGCTTCGCCCAACACTTAATGATTAATAACGCGAGGAGGTCACACTGAGAGAGGTCGGTCGGGATCTGGGAGCTCGGCCCAACAGTTGGTAAATAATAATGTAAAGGTTCGGCTGAGCTTAGGTCGGGTGAACCTTATATAAGCCTGGCATAGCCGAGACGAGGTGAGCTCTGACGTAATCAAAGCTCATTAAATGAGGTCAACTGAGAGGACCCTTATAAGCTTGGCGTAACCAAGATGATGTGAGCTCTGAAGTAATCAAAGCTCTTGAACTGAGGTCGGGTGAAAACCCTTATAAGCTTGACGTAACCAAGGCGATGTGAGGTATGACGTAGTCAGAGGTCCTTAGCTGAATTAGGGTGAAAACCCCTCTATGCCTAGCGTGACCAAGGCGATGTGAGCTCTGGCTTGATCAGAGCTCTTGAGCTGAATTCGGGTGAAAACCAATATAAGTCTAGCATAACCGAGGCGATGTGAGCTCTGACGTAATCAGAGCTCCTGAGCCGAGGTCGGGTGCAAACTTTTATAAGCTTAGCGTAACCAAGATGATTTAAGCTCTGACGTTATCAAAGCTTCTGAGCCGAGGTCGGGTGAAAACCCTTATAATCCTGGCGTGATCAAGGCGATTTGAGGTCTGACGTAATCATTGCTCCTGAGCTGAGGTCAGGTGAAAATCCATATAAGCCTGGCGTGACCAAGGCCATGTGAGTTCAAGCGTGATCAGAGCTCCTGAGCTAAGTTCGGGTGAAAACTCTTATAAGCTTGGCGTAACCAAGGCGATGTGAGGTCTGACGTAATCAGAGCTCCTGAGCTGAGGTCGGGAGAAAACCCCTGTGACTCTTGTTTGTGCTTCCATATTTCAAAGGTCTGATCCGAGCTCCCCAAGCGAAGATCTGAGCTCCCAGCTACCATCCCGGATTTCAGCAACATCAATGCATTACAATGTAAAATTTTATCGTATCATGGAAAACAACAATGCATTAGTGTGATAAATAAATCGACAAAGCAATAACAGGGACGAGGATCATAAACTCAATGTCCAACATGCGACCATGCTGCAGGTGAAGATTATGTAACGACAAAATAATGATATTAAGTGCGCAATTCAGAAAACAAATAATATTTAATCACACATAACCAAGTTAAGACCAACAAATAGAAAATAAACATAAATTATGAACTATGAAGTCACATACTACAGATGGGCATCTCAAAAAATATTTTCTCAAACCACAAGAAAATTCACATAATGAAGATGACGTTGAAGATCGTTTTTTACCTTCATGACCACTAACCCTCAACCAATAAATATCTCATCACAAAAGGAAGATGAGAAATGATAAACAATTCCGCATGAACAAGCAAGTGAAGTACATAGGAATATTGCGGTAAAAAGAATATCTGAGAGGTATTATTGCTGAAGGATCTAAATAAATCACAGTTCAAAAATTTTTTTGACAAAGATACTTCACAGATGAATGTGGGGAGTTCGCTAATGGGGTGATGGTTTTACGAACTAGACGTCATAAAGAGTTCAAAATTATACTCAAAAGATTTTGATTACTCTGGCCTTTTCCCTTTTTTCTTCCACGAGATCTGAATCCATGGCCTGGAGGTTATCATTGTCTGAGCCATACCCCATAATCCGAGCACGTTCTTGTCCAATCTCACGTATTTGGAGGGCTCTGAGCTTACTAACCTTGATCGGGGTGTATGCGACGAACTGGCCCAGAGGCTCCAAACGAGCTGGTCGATCAGGACAGGGAGCAGAGTTCACTAGCTTGGGCTTCTTGGGGCTGTTGGGCGGCTCCCTCCGTTGATGGGCCCGGGCAAGCTGGACTTCTTCTAGATTGACATAATTTTCTACCCAGGCTAGAAGTTCATCATAAGTATTCACCGGCTTTTTAGTCAGTGATTTGAGAAAATCCTCCGTGGTGAGTGCTTGGATGAACGCGCTGATCAATAGGTCCGACATGGCAGAGGGTATTTCAATGATCACGGCGCTGAACCTTCGCATACATGCTCGCAAGATTTTGTGTTCCTGCTGTTTCATAGCAAAGAGACTGAGAGAAGTGATGGGATGTTTTTTGCTATTGGCGAATTGATGGAGAAAAGTTCGGACGAAGTCCTGGAACATTTTGATGTCCCCGGGCCGAAGCAGATTAAACCACTGCTGCACCGACCACGGCGTTTTCTAACCGCGCCAGATGGTCTTCGAGGTCTCCCTTTCTGTCGTATTCTGCGATATTCGGGAATTTGAAGTTTTTAGTGAGTTCTTGGGCTAGTATCTCAACAGAATTGGTATTGCTCGAGTTGGGGGAAGGAAATTCCCATTCCATTTGTCCTTCAATTGCTCAACCTCCTCTATCAGCTTCTTCATCTCGGCGAGTTGTGTTTCCTGATTCGCTCCGGGCCAACACTTGTTGTCAGCTCGGCCACAGCGAAACTCTGGTTACCATTATGATTTATGTTTTCTTCGCTTCCATGGCAATGTCTTCAGTACTCAACATCTTATCTCCTTTCCTTCAATTTCCCACAGACGTCATGAATTGATGATACCAAAATTTCATATCGGGTTCGGTCTGGATAACGGGTCTTCAAATCTTCCCAGCTGATTGGGTCGGGTCGGATCTCTAGGTACTGCACAGACAAAAACAAGATTAAGGGGCACGGGAGAGTTTTCCAGCGTGACCCCTCCGTTTCTAAAATCAGTCCGGAGAGCAAACATAAGAGTGAAATGTATTAATGCTAAATGAGCAAGACAATGTGAATAAATCAAATCATGGGCCAATACCTGGTATTTATAGAGGGACGATATTGGTTACCTTATAGGAATAGGACTCCTGCTGAGATAAAAGTCCTTCCCGCGACAAGGGATTTCAAACATTAGAACTCCATCTCTACGCATCTGGAACTCTTTGCCCTATCCTGATTAGATTGACCCAAATCCCGCATCCGTCAAGTCCCTTCTCTGAGAATATCTTCATATCATTTAGTTACGTCAGGGATTTGAGCTCCCAACCCCCTGGTGGGCTCGGATTTCCCAGCCCATTGGTGGGCTCAGATTTCTAATAGGTTAGGTATTGTTAGGGCTAGAGACTGTGGGCTTGGACCCCTGGCAGTGCTTGGATTGTGGGCTTGGACCCTTGGCAGCGCTAGGGTCCGTTAAGGAGTGGGCTCGGATCCGCCAAGGTGTACCAAGAGCGCGGCGTTTTCGAACCGCGCCAGATGGTCTTCGAGGTCTCCCTTCCCGTCAGCAATTTGAAGTTTTTAGTGAGTTCTTGGCTAGTATCTCAACAGAAATGGTATGGTTCGAGTTGGGGGAACGAGATTCCCATTCCGTTTGTCCTTCAATTGCTCAACCTCGTCTATCAGCTTCTTCATCTCGGCGAGTTGTGTTTCCTGATTCGCTCCAGGCCAACACTTGTTGTTAGCTCGGCCACAGCGGAACTCTGGTTACCATTATGATTTATGTTTTCCTCGCTTCCATGGGCAATGTCTTCAGTATTCACCATCTTATCTCTTTTCCTTCAATTTCCCACAGACGACATCAATTGATGATACCAAAATTTTATATCGGGTTCGGTCTGGAGAGCGGGTCTTCAAATCTTCCCAGCAAATTGGGTCGGGTCGGATCTCTAGGTTCTGCACAGACAAAAACAGGATTAAGGGGCGCGGGAGAGTTTTCCAGCGTGACCCCTCCGTTTCTAAAGTCAGTCCGGAGAGCAAACATAAGATTGAAATGTATTAATGTTAAGTGAGCAAGACAATGTGAATAAATCAAATCATGGGCCAATACCTGGTATTTACAGAGGGAAAAGATTGGTTACCTTATGGGAATAGGACTCCTGCTGAGATAAGAGTCCATCCCGCGACAAGGGATTTCAAACATTAGAACTCCATCTCTACGCATCTGGAACTCTTTGCCCTATCCTGATTAGATTGACCCAAATCCCGCATCCGTCAAGTCCCTTATCTGAGAATATCTTCATATCATTTAGTTACGACAGGGCTCTGAGCTCCCAACACACTGGTGGGTTCGGATTTCCCAGCCCATTGGTGGTCTCGGTTTTCTGATAGGTTAGGAATAGTTAGGGCTAGGGACTGTGGGATTGGACCCCCGGCACTGCTTGAATTGTGGGCTTGGACCCTTGGCAGGGCTAGGGTTCGTTAAGGTGTGGGCTCAGATCCACCAAGGTGTACCAAATTTAAGGGGGCATAACAATGATACTGAGGCAAAAAGTTACATGTACAATGTTAAAACATACCTTCTAAAATACGGCTTCGCCCTCTGACTTGTAATATCAACAGGAAGGTTGCCAACGTAAATCATTCGATAGTTCCAACCAATCATTCTTGGTCCTCATGGAAGACATCAAATCAAATACTGTAGGTAAAAATTAATCATAAGAAGAGTTTAAAAAATAATTAAAATATATGAATGTTAATCTTACAACAACTACTTTTTCAAATTACTAACTAGCAGAGAGTCTTGAAAAAAAAAATAGATCCTCTTACAGCAAAAAAATCCCTCGGGGATGGAAACTGTTAGAAGAACTATTTTGCAAAAACCAAGATCTCACCTCAAGTTTTAGGTAACTTGGTCTTAGGATGTTTACTATCCAACTTTCCTTCTCCACCAATTCTAGAGACGATAAAAATAAGGAAGAGATAGATCACTTATCTTCATATATCTCCAAAATTAGAGAAACTTCTGTCTCGCTCAATCTCCTCGTGATCAAACCATCAAACTTAGCATGTAATCTTCTCGTCAAGGCCTGTGCCAAGCTTCTCAAAAAGGTTGATTTCCGGCTTAACTTCAAAATTTAAAAGCTCGAGGTCAGTGATGCAAGTTGATAATACCAATAAACTAAGAACTGCCACGTAAAATTAGAATCATAGAGGATGATGCTATCAATTGGAAATTACATTAAAATGACAGATCATGCATGTCACATCATGTAAGAGAAATCATGTTCTCGTATTTTTAGTGTAGTCCACATTAATGATACGATAATCAATGAAAGAAGTTGCTAGATGTTGTTAAGTTTTAAAACACAGGAAAAATTTCTAATATAACACAAAAATCTGAGGTTTTTTTAATTTATAGAAGTTGATAATGTTCAACAATATCTCCAATATGAAGTATCTCAACAAAAAATCCATAATACCTTGAATTGTGTCCCTCTTACTGTTGAGATCTTTCTTGTCAGAACCTCTCGCTTGATTAAGAATTTTAATTCTTAACCCATGTATCGACATCCGTTTTCGAGCACAATTCACATTATCCACAAAGCCCTCCATGACATTGATTAATGAAAATGATCAAATAAGCCTGGACTGTGAAACAAAAAAATAAAGCCATGGAATAATTGAACCCATAAACAAATCTGAAAAACCAATGATACAAAGGCAATCAGTTACATGTACAATGTTTAATCATACCTTCTAAAATACGAATTCACCCTCTGACTTGTAATATCAACAGAAAGGTTGCCAACGTAAATCATTCGATAGTGGCAACCAATCATTCTTGGCCCTCATGGAAGACATCAAATCAAATACTGTAGGTAAAAATTAATCTTAAGAAGAGTTTAAAAAATAATTAAAATATATGAATGTTAATCTTACAACAACTACTTTTTCAAATTACTAACTAGCAGAGAGTCTTGAAAAAAAAAATAGATCCTCCTACAGCAAAAAAATCCCTCGGGGATGGAAACTGTTAGAAGAACTATTTTGCAAAAACCAAGATCTCACCTCAAGTTTTAGGTAACTTGGTCTTAGGATGTTTACTATCCAACTTTCCTTCTCCACCAATTCTAGAGACGATAAAAATAAGGAAGAGATAGATCACTTATCTTCATATATCTCCAAAATTAGAGAAACTTCTGTCTCGCTCAATCTCTTCGTGATCAAACCATCAAACTTAGCATGTAATCTTCTCGTCAAGGCCTGTGCCAAGCTTCTCAAAAAGGTTGATTTCCGGCTTAACTTCAAAATTTAAAAGCTCGAGGTCAGTGATGCAAGTTGATAATACCAATAAACTAAGAACTGCCACGTAAAATTAGAATCATAGAGGATGATGCTATCAATTGGAAATTACATTAAAATGACAGATCATGCATGTCACATCATGTAAGAGAAATCATGTTCTCGTATTTTTAGTGTAGTCCACATTAATGATACGATAATCAATGATAGAAGTTGCTAGATGTTGTTAAGTTTTAAAACACAGGAAGAAATTTCTAATATAACACAAAAATCTTAGGTTTTTTTAATTTATAGAAGTTGATAATGTTCAACAATATCTCCAATATGAAGTATCTCAACAAAAAATCCATAATACCTTGAATTGTGTCCCTCTTACTGTTGAGATCTTTCTTGTCAGAACCTCTCGCTTGATTAAGAATTTTAATTCTTAACCCATGTATCGACATCCGTTTTCGAGCATAATTCACATAATCCACAAAGCCCTCCACGACTTTGCTTATTGAAAATGATCAAGTAAACCTGGACTGTGAAAGAAAAATATAAAGCCAAGGAATAATTGAACCCATAAACAAGTCTGAAAAACCAATGATACAAAGGCAATCAGTTACATGTACAATGTTTAATCATACCTTCTAAAATACGAATTCACCCTCTGACTTGTAATATCAACAGAAAGGTTGCCAACGTAAATCATTCGATAGTGGCAACCAATCATTCTTGGCCCTCATGGAAGACATCAAATCAAATACTGTAGGTAAAAATTAATCATAAGAAGAGTTTAAAAAATAATTAAAATATATGAATGTTAATCTTACAACAACTACTTTTTCAAATTACTAACTAGCAGAGAGTCTTGAAAAAAAAAATAGATCCTCTTACAGCAAAAAAATCCCTCGGGGATGGAAACTGTTAGAAGAACTATTTTGCAAAAACCAAGATCTCACCTCAAGTTTTAGGTAACTTGGTCTTAGGATGTTTACTATCCAACTTTCCTTCTCCACCAATTCAAGAGACGATAAAAATAAGGAAGAGATAGATCACTTATCTTCATATATCTCCAAAATTAGAGAAACTTCTGTCTCGCTCAATCTCTACATGATCAAACCATCAAACTTAGCAAGTAACCTTCTCGTCAAGGCCTGTGTGAAGCTTCTCAAAAAGGTTGATTTTCGGCTTAGCTTCAAAATTTAACATCTCGAGGTCAGTTGATAATACCAATAAACTAAGAACTTTCACATAATTTTAGTATAATATAGGATGATGCTATCAATTGGAAATTACATTAAAATGACATATCATGCTTGTCACATCAAGTAAGAGAAATCATGTTCTCGTATTTTTGCTGTAGTCCACATTAATGATACGATAATTAATGAAAGAAGTTGCAAGATGATGATAAGTTTTAAAAGATAGGAAGAAATTTCTAATACAACACAAAAATCTTAAGTTTTCTTTATTTATAGAAGTTGATAATGTTCAACAATAGCTCCAATATGAAGTATCTCAAGAAAAAATCCAGAATACCTTGAATTGTGTCCCTCTTAATTTTGAGATCTTTCTTGTCAGAACCTCTCGCTTGATTAAGAATTTTATTTCTTAACCCAAGTATCGACATCCGTTTTCGAGCACGATTCACATTATCCACAAAGCCCTCCACGACTTTGCTTAATGAAAATGATCAAGTAAACCTGGACTGTGAAACAAAAATATAAAGCCACAGAATAATTGTACTCATAAACAATCTGAAAAACCAATGATACAAAGGCAAACAGTTACATGTACAATGTTTAATCATACCTTTTAAAATACGATTTCACCTTCTCACTTGTAATATCAACAGGAAGGTTGCCAACGTAAATCATTTGATAGTGGCAAACAATCATTCTCGGTCCTCATGGAAAAAATCAAAGAAAATACTGCTTTAATAAATTAATCATAAGAGTTCTAAAAAAAATTAAATATGTTAATGTTAATGTTACAACAATTACTTATTAAAATTACTAACTAGCATAGAATCTTGCAAAACAAAATAGTTCCTCTTACAGCAAAAAAATCCCTCCGGGATGGAAACTATTAGAAGAACTATTTTTCAAAAACCAAGAACTCGCGTCAAATTTTAGGTAACTTGGTCTTAGGATGTTTACTATCCAACTTTCCTTCTCCACCAATTCTAGAGACGATAAAAATTAGGAAGAGATAGATCACTTATCTTCATATATCTCCAAAATTAGAGAAACTTTTATCTCGCTCAATCTCTTCGTGATCAAACCATCAAACTTAGCAGCTAACCTTCTCGTCAAGGCCTGTGCCAAGCTTATCAAAAGGTTGATTTCCGGCTTAACTTCAAAATCTAAAAGCTCGAGGTCAGTGATGCAAGTTGATAATACCAATAAACTAAGAACTGCCACGTAAAATTAGAATCATAGAGGATGATGCTATCAATTGGAAATTACATTAAAATGACATATCATGCCTGTCACATCAAGTAAGAGAAATCATGTTCTCGTATTTTTGGTGTAGTCCACATTAATGATACGATAATTAATGAAAGAAGTTGCAAAATGTTGATAAGCTTTAAAAGACAGGAAGAAATTTCTAATACAACACAAAAATCTTAAGTTTTCTTTATTTATAGAAGTTGATAATGTTCAACAATAGCTCCAATATGAAGTATCTAAAGAAAAAATCCAGAATACCTAGAATTGGGTCCCTTTTAGTATTGAGATCTTTTTTGGCGGAACCTCTCACTTGATTAAGAATTTTATTTCTTAACCCATGTATCGACATCCGTTTCTAGCACAATTCACATTATCCACAAAGCCTTCCACGACTTTGCTTAATGAAAATGATGAAGTAAACCTGGACTGTGAAACAAAAATATAAAGCCACGAAATAATTGAACACAAAAAATGATACAAATGCAAAGAGCTACATGTACAATGTTTAATCATACCTTCTAAAATACGAATTCACCCTCTGACTTGAAATATCAACAGAAAGGTTGCCAAAGTAAATCATTCGAATGTGCCAACCGATCTTTCTTGGTCCTCACGGAAGACATCAAAGCAAATACTGCTTGTAAAAATTAATCATAAGAAGAGTTCTAGAAAAAATTTAAATATGTGAATGTTAATCTTATAACAATTACTTATTGAAATTGCTAACTAGCAGAGAAAATTGCAAAACAAAATAGTTCCTCTTACAGCAAAAAAATCCCTCGGGGATGGAAACTGTTAGAAGAACTATTTTGCAAAAACCAAGATCTCCCCTCAAATTTTAGGTAACTTGGTCTTAGGATGTATACTATCTAACTTTCCATCTCCACCAATTCTAGAGACGATAAAAATAAGGAAGATATAGATCACTTATCTTCATATATCTCCAAAATTAGAGAAACTTCTGTCACGCTCAATCTCTTCGTGATCAAACCATCAAACTTAGAAGGTAACCTTCTCGTCAAGGCTTGTGCCTAGCTTCTCAAAAAGGTTGATTTCCGGCTTAACTTCAAAATTTAAAATCTCGAGGTCAGTGATGCAAGTTGATAATACCAATAAACTAAGAACTGCCACGTAAAATTAGAATCATAGAGGATGATGCTATCAATTGAAAATTACGTTAAAATGAAAGATCATGCATGTCACATCAAGTAAGAGAAATCATGTTCTCGTATTTTTGGTGTAGTACACATAAATGATATGATAATCAATGAAAGAAGTTGCTAGATGTAGATAAGTTTTAAAACACATGAAGAAATTTCTAATACAATACAAAAATCTTAAGTTTTCTTTATTTATAGAAGTTGACAAGTTTTCAAATCGTAATGTTCAACAATAGCTCCAATATGAAGTACCTCAAGAAAAAATCCAGAATACCTTGAATTGTGTCCCTTTTACTTTTGAGACCTTTCTTGGCAGAACCCCTCACTTGATTAAGAATTTTATTTCTTAACCCATGTATCAACATCCGTTCTCGAGCACAATTCACATTATCCACAAAGCCCTCCATGACATTGGTTAATGAAAATGATCAAATAAGCCTGGACTGTGAAACAATAAAATGAAGCCATGGAATAATTGAACCCATAAACAAGTCTGAAAAACCAATGATACAAAGGCAAACAGTTACATGTACAATGTTTAATCATACCTCTTAAAATACGAATTTACCCTCTGACTTGTAATATCCACAGGAAGGTTGCCAACGTAAATAATTCGATAGTGCCAACCAATCATTCTTGGTCCTCATGGAAAGAATCAAAGCAAATACAGCTTGTAAAAATTAATCATAAGAAGAGTTCTAAAAATAATTTAAATATGTGAATGTTAATCTTACAACAATTACTTATTAAAATTACTAACTAGCAGAGAATCTTGCAAAACAAAATAGTTCCTCTTACAGCACAAAAATCTCTCGGGGATGGAAACTGTTAGAAGAACTATTTTGCAAAAACCAAGATCTCACCTCAAATTTTAGGTAACTTGGTCTTAGGATGTTTACTATCTAACTTTCCTTCTTCACCAATTCTAGAGACGATAAAAAAAGGAAGAAATAGATCCTTTATCTTCATATATCTCCAAGATTAGAAAAACTTCTGTCTCGCTCCATCTCTTCGTGATCAAACCATCAAACTTAGCAGGTAACCTTCTTGTCAGAAAACTCACTTGATCAAAAATTTTATTTCTTAACCCATGTATCGACATCCGTTTTCGAGCATAATTCACATTATCCACAAAGCCCTCCACGACTTTGCTTAATGAAAATGATCAAGTAAACCTGGACTGTGAAACAAAAATATAAAGCCAAGGAATAATTGAACCCATAAACAAGTCTGAAAAACCAATGATACAAAGGCAATCAGTTACATGTACAATGTTTAATCATACCTTCTAAAATACGAATTCACCCTCTGACTTGTAATATCAACAGGAAGGTTGCCAACGTAAATCATTCGATAGTGCCAACCAATCATTCTTGGTTATCATGGAAAACATCAAAGCAAATACTGCTTGTAAAAATTAATCATAAGAAGAGTTCTAAAAAAATTTAAAATTATGTGAATGTTAATCTTACAACAATTACTTATTAAAATTACTAACTAGCAGAGAATCTTTGAAAAAAAAATATTTCCTCTTACAGCAAAAAAATCTCTCGGGATGGAAACTGTTAGAAGAACTATTTTGCAAAACCAAGATCCCGCGTCAAATTTTAGGTAACTTGTCTTAGGATGTTTACTATCTAACTTTCCTTCTCCACCAATTCTAGAGACGATAAAAATAAGGAAGAGATAGATCACTCATCTTCATATATCTCCAAAATTAGAGAAACTTCCGTCTCGCTCAATCTCTTCGTGATCAAACCATCAAACTTAGCAGGTAATCTTCTCGTCAAGGCCTGTGCCAAGCTTCTCAAAAAGGTTGATTTCCGGCTTAACTTCAAAATTTAAAAGCTCGAGGTCAGTGATGCAAGTTGATAATACCAATAAACTAAGAACTGCCACGTAAAATTAGAATCATAGAGGATGATGCTATCAATTGGAAATTACATTAAAATGACAGACCATGCATGTCACATCAAGTAAGAGAAATCATGTTCTCGTATTTTTAGTGTAGTCCACATTAATGATACGATAATCAAAGAAAGAAGTAGCTAGATGTTGGTAAATTTTAAAAGACAGGAAGAAATTTCTAATACAACATAAAAATCTTAAGTTTTTTTTTATTTATAGAAGTTGATAATGTTCAACAATAGCTCCAATATAAACTATCTCAACAAAAAATCAAGAATACCTTGAATTGTGTCCGTCTTACTTTTGAGATCTTTCTTGGTGGAACCTCTCACTTGATTAAGAATTTTATTTCTTAACCCATGTATCGACATCCGTTTTCGAGCACAATTCACATTATCCACAAAGCCCTCCACGACATTGTTTAATGAAAATGATCAAGTAAACCTGGACTGTAAAAAAAATAATAATAAAGCAACAGAATAATTGAACTCATAAACAAGTCTTAAAAACCAATAATACAGAGGCAAACAGTTACATGTACAATGTTTAATCATACCTTCTAAAATATGAATTCACTCTCTGACTGGTAATATCAACAGGAAGGTTGCCATCGTAAATCATTCGATAGTGCCAACCAATCATTCTTGGTCCTCATGGAAAACATCAAAGCAAATACTGCTTGTAAAAATTAATCATAAGAAGAGTTCTAAAAACAATTTAAATATGTGAATGTTAATCTTACAACAATTACTTATTAAAATTACTAACTAGCAGAAAATCTTGCAAAACAAAATATATCCTCTTACAACACAAAAATCTCTCGGGGATGGAAACTGTTAGAAGAACTATTTTGCAAAAACCAAGATCTCACGTCAATTTTTAGGTAACTTAGTTTTAGGATGTTTACTATATAACTTTCCTTCTCCACCAATTCTAGAGACGATAAAAATATGAAGAGATAGATCACTTATCTTCACATATCTCCAAAATTAGAGAAACTTCTGTCCCGCTCAATCTCTTCGTGATCAAACCATCAAACTTAGCAGCTAACCTTCTCGTCAAGGCCTGTGCCAAGCTTCTCAAAAAGGTTGATTTCCGGCTTCGCTTCAAAATTTAAAATCTCGAGGTCAGTGACGCAAGTTGATAATATCAATAAACTAAGAACTCACACGTAAAATTAGAATTATAGAGGATGATGCTATCAATTGGAAATTACATTAAAATGACATATCATGCATGTCACATCAAGTAAGAGAAATCATGTTCTCGTATTTTTGGTGTAGTCCACATTAATGATACGATAATTAATGAAAGAAGTTGCAAATGTTGGCAAACTTCAAAAGACAGGAAGAAATTTCTAATACAACACAAAAATCTTAAGTTTTCTTTATTTATAGAAGTTGATAATGTTCAACAATAGCTCCAATATAAAGTATCTAAAGAAAAAATCCAGAATACCTTGAATTGGGTCCCTTACTATTGAGATCTTTTTTGGCGGAACATCTCACTTGATTAAGAATTTTATTTCTAAACCCATGTATCGACATCCGTTTCTAGCACAATTCACATTATCCACAAAGCCTTCCACGACTTTGCTTAATGAAAATGATTAAGTAAACCTGGACTGTGAAACAAAAATATAAAGCCACGAAATAATTGAACCCATAAAATGATACAAATGCAAAGAGTTACATATACAATGTTTAATCATACCTTCTAAAATACGAATTCACCATCTGACTTGAAATATCAACAGAAAGGTTGCCAAAGTAAATCATTCGAATGTGCCAACCGATCTTTCTTGGTCCTCATGGAAGACATCAAAGAAAATACTGCTTGTAAAAATTAATCATAAGAAGAGTTCTAAAAAAAATTTAAATATGTGAATGTTAATCTTACAACAATTACTTATTAAAATTACTAACTAGCAGAGAATCTTGCAAAACAAAATAGTTCCTCTTACAGCAAACAAAATATGTTCAACAATAGCTCCAATATGAAGTACCTCAAGAAAAAATCTAGAATACCTTGAATTGTGTCCCTCCTACTTTGGAGATCTTTCTTGGCGGAACCTCTCGATTGATTAAGAATTTTATTTCTTAACCCATGTATCGACATCCGTTTTCGAGCACAATTCACATTATCCACAAAGCCCTCCATGACATTGATTAATGAAAATGATCAAATAAGCCTGGACTGTGAAACAAAAAAATAAAGCCATGGAATAATTGAAGCCATAAACAAGTCTGAAAAACCAATGATACAAAGGCAAACAATTACATGTACAATGTTTAATCATACCTTCTAAAATACGAATTCACCCTCTGACTTGTAATATCAACATGAAGGTTGGCAACATAAATCATTCGAAAGTGCCAACCAATCTTTCTTGGTGCTCATGGAAGACGTCAAATCAAATACTGCAGGTAAAAATTAATCATCAGAAGAGTTCTAAAAAAAATTTAAATATGTGAATGTTAATCTTACAACAATTACTTATTAAAATTACTAACTAGCAGAGAATCTTGCAAAACAAAATAGTTCCTCTTACAGCAAAAAAATCCCTCGGGGATGGAAACTGTTAGAAGAACTATTTTGCAAAAACCAAGATCTCGCGTCAAATTTTAGGTAACTTGATCTTAGGATGTTTACCATCTAACTTTCCTTCTCCACCAATTCTAGAGACGATAAAAATAAGGAAGAGATAGATCACTTATCTTCATATATCTCCAAAATTAGAAAAACTTCTGTCTCGCTCAATCTCTTCGTGATCAAACCATCAAACTTAGCAGGTAACCTTCTCGTCAAGGCATGTGCCAAGCTTCTCAAAAAGGTTGATTTCCGGCTTAACTTCAAAATTTAAAAGCTCGAGGTCAGTGATGCAAGTTGATAATACCAATAAACTAAGAACTGCCACGTAAAATTAGAATCATAGAGGATGATGCTATCAATTGGAAATTACATTAAAATGACATATCATGCATCTCACATCAAGTAAGAGAAATCATGTTCTCGTATTTTTGGTGTAGTACACATTAATGACACGATAATTAAAGAAAGAAGTTGCAAGATGTCGATAGATTTTAAAAGACAGAAAGAAATTTCTAATACAACACAAAAATCTTAAGTTTTCTTTATTCATAGAAGTTGATAATGTTCAACAATAGCTCCAATATGAAGTACCTCAAGAAAAAATCTAGAATACCTTGAATTGTGTCCCTCCTACTTTGGAGATCTTTCTTGGCGGAACCTCTCGATTGATTAAGAATTTTATTTCTTAACCCATGTATCGACATCCGTTTTCGAGCACAATTCACATTATCCACAAAGCCCTCCATGACATTGATTAATGAAAATGATCAAATAAGCCTGGACTGTGAAACAAAAAAATAAAGCCATGGAATAATTGAACCCATAAACAAGTCTGAAAAACCAATGATACAAAGGCAAACAATTACATGTACAATGTTTAATCATACCTTCTAAAATACGAATTCACCCTCTGATTTGTAATATCAACATGAAGGTTGGCAACGTAAATCATTCGAAAGTGCCAACCAATCTTTCTTGGTCCTCATGGAAGAAATCAAATCAAATACTGTAGGTAAAAATTAATCATGAGAAGAGTTCTAAAAAAAATTTAAATATGTGAATGTTAATCTTACAACAATTACTTATTAAAATTACTAACTAGCAGAGAATCTTGCAAAACAAAATAGTTCCTCTTACAGCAAAAAAATCCCTCGGGGATGGAAACTGTTAGAAGAACTATTTTGCAAAAACCAAGATCTCGCGTCAAATTTTAGGTAACTTGATCTTAGGATGTTTACCATCTAACTTTCCTTCTCCACCAATTCTAGAGACGATAAAAATAAGGAAGAGATAGATAACTTATCTTCATATATCTCCAAAATTAGAAAAACTTCTGTCTCGCTCAATCTCTTCGTGATCAAACCATCAAACTTAGCAGGTAACCTTCTCGTCAAGGCCTGTGCCAAGCTTCTCAAAAAGGTTGATTTCCGGCTTAACTTCAAAATTTAAAAGCTCGAGGTCAGTGATGCAAGTTCATAATACCAATAAACTAAGAACTCCCACGTAAATTAGAATCATAGAGGATGATGCTATCAATTGGATATTACAGTAAACTCGCAAATTTTTTATTTTATTTTTTTTGATCGGAAACTATCATTATATTATAGTAATAATTAGGATTACAAAGCTAGTGGATGAGTGATCCACAATCCACCACAGTAATTAATAAACTACAAACTCTTCAGTAGCAAATAAAGCTCCAATCCCTAACTAGGTCAGATATGAGCAGATGTTGAAACTGTGGTATGTTAATCGTCCAACTCGGTACTCTGAATATGATCTTCTCCCATATTCCTCCCACGAGTCTTCTTTGTCGTTGAAAATTCTATTGTTGCTCTCCCACCATGTGGACCAAAAAATACAATGAACAATGATGCGCCAAAAATTCCAAAGGCCCTTCCCATTGGGAAATCCATGTTCCATGACAGCCTTACATCCCACCCATTAATTTGAATTCCATAAATGCTTCCCAAAACTTTTTTCAACAGAGAAATCTTTTTCTACCGCGCTTCTCCACCACCATTTCCCTAACAGAGCCAAATTCCTCAGACGAATACGACAATCCTAAACCTCCCCTATCTTTCGTTTGCTCACTTGTTCCCAATTAACAACATGGCAATGCGTCTCCCCATCGGCTCCGTCCCACAGAAAATTGCTCCTAAATTTTTCCATTTGCTTCGCCACTCGGTTCGGTATCTTAAAGAGAGACATAAAGTAAGTTGGCAGGGCGCTTAACACAGATTTAATCAATGTTAATCGACTGCCTCTTGAAAGAATTGCATTTTTCCAGCTTGCGAGTTTATGTGACATTTTTGAAACCACCGGTGCCCAAAATTCCATTTTCGTTGGGTTCCCTCCTAGTGGTGCCCCAAGGTATTTAATCGGCCACTGCTCTTTCTTGCACCCAACTGTTACCGCCAACAACCTCGTCATCTGAGTAGTTCAATCCCAACACAACACTTTTCTCAAAATTGATTTTCACTCCCGATTTATGACAGAACAATTTAAGCAGTTCGACCACAGCCATCATGTCTCTCAGATTGGACGAGGAACATAGTGTCATCCGCAAATTGAATATGTGAAATTTCTATTTAATCTCTCCCGACCACAAGTCCTCTCACAACGTTTACTGTCTTAGCCTTATCTACCAATCTCCCCAAGCCATCAATCACTAAATTAAACAGTTAAGAGGATAAGGGGTCTTCTTTTCTGAGGCCTTTTTCCTCTTTTAACTTCCCTCTTGGTCTTCCATTGATGAATATCGAAAACGAGACGTTAGAGACGCATCCCCTAATCCATTTCCTCCACCTATCCCCAAACCCCTTCTTTTGAAGCACAAAATCTAAAAATCTCCAATCCACATTGTCATATGCCTTTTCCAAATCAATTTTCAGTATCCATCCTTTTTTCTTTTTCCTTCTATACTCCTCTACAACTTCGTTGGCTATGAGACAACAATATGTTATTTGTCTTCCTTTAATGAAAGCGCACTGATTTTCCGCTATTGTTTTGCTCATTACCTTCTTCAATCTGTTCGTCAACACTTTTGCCAAAATTTTTTACAAGCTCGTAATTAGTCTGATTGGTCTAAAGTCTTTAACCTTCGTCGCATCTTGTTTCTTTGGGACCAGGCAAATGTAAGTTTCATTCGTAATTCCATTAACAATTCTTTCCTCAAAGAATTCAGCAAACACTTTCATAAGATCAGCTTTAATCGTATCCCAATTCTTTTGATAGAAAGCCAAAGTAAATACATCCGGTCCCGGAGCTTTGGAACCATCACATTCAAGCACCGCTCCTCTGATCTCCTCCTCCGAGAAGGGCTGTTCCAACTGTTCGGCCTCGATCGTATCTATTGGCATCCACTCCAACCCTTCAAGACCCAATCCATCCCCTTCGATTTTTTATATAGTTGTTTATAGAAACCGATGATTGTATTCTCAATCTCTACTTCTTTTGAGATCAATGCCTCATCCTCCAACTCTATCTTATCTATCATTGCTCTGTTTCTTCGCTTTTTGACTCTCCATCTGGAGCCTTCGAATGGACAGAGTTTCCAGCTCACATCTTGCATCTCTTCGCTCCTCATGTAGGTTATCGGACCAATTTCCCCCCGTATCTCTCGCATCCATCTGTGTAATTATTTCGCAACTCTGTAATTCTGACATTCACATCTACAAAGACCTCTTTATCCTATTTGGAGACCTCTTTTTTGATTTCTTTGAATTTATTCATGAACTTGTATCCTTCCAACCCGAGTGTTCCCAGTATTCACCACGCAGCGACCGACTCTTTAATCTTATTGTGCATCAACCAAACATTCTCGAATCTGAAGGAAGTTGGTCCCCATTTCAACTTCGTGGTGTCCAAGACGATCGGGTAATGATCCGATGTAATTCTAAGGAGCACCGTCTGTCTGAACGTGGGGAAATTTCCTTCCACCCCCCTGAGATAAGGAACCTATCCTATCTGCAACAAATCGGGTTGGCCCTGAAGTTCGACCATGTGAACTTTGCATTTAATAAAGGAGGATCGTGGAGGCCCAATTCCTCGATCAGATTATCAAAGCATTGCATACTTGTGGTGAAGAAGGTGTTATTCAACTTTTCGCTCAAATTCCTAACGACATTAAAATCTCATTCGACACAACAGTTGTCCCCACAAATTGAGCACAAATCTGCTAGTTCATCCCAAAATAAATTTATGTTCCTTGGATTGCATGGGCCGTAAACAGCTGTGAACCACCAATTAGTTTCATCTTTCCACCGGATTTCTATAGACACCGAAAAATTCCCCATCAGATTGTCACTTACCAAGACCACTCTTGGATCCCACATCACAAGAATACCTCCTGATCTTACTTCCGCTGATAAACTCACCCAATTCACGAATCTTGATTTCCATAAACTTGCAACGAGGCGACGATCCACTGCAATGTTCTTAGTCTCTAGAACCACAACAATGTCCGGGTTTTCCTTACTTATAACCGTACGCACTAATTCCCTCCTTCTCGCCGACCCTCCCCCGCTAATATTCCAAGAGCAAATCTTCATATTAACCGATTCGATCCCTTCGAAGTCGATCCTTTCTCATAATTGATCCCACACTTCAGCCTACCAAGTTCTCTACTTAACTTTCTCGTTGACTTGTTGAGTTCTTCCTTAGTTGTAGATTTATAACACACGTCTTGAATGTTCCTTGTGGCATTTAAGTTTACCTCCACTTCGTTCCCTGTGGAAGTTTCTCTCTCGGAACCCGGCTTGTCATGTACTCTTGATTTCACCCCTCCTAAAAACCCACTAGACATCCCCAGAACGGAGAAAGACGCAGGTAGGATAGAATGAAGTTTGAATGAATGATTAAGACTCGATGAATGGAAATGGGAAAGTACCTTGCCCACTAAAGGATTAGTGTTTTCAAGAATAGAAGGCTCTTTGTTGGGCAGAATTTCTTCCTCTTGTGAAAACAACCCCTGAATGTCCACTTATCTGCATCGTTATTTGCCGAAGACTCCGACTGACAATCTATGTGGCTACTGGCTACCAGACTCTGTAGAGTCAAATCCATCGTCCAATAGGTCGTCATCTGATTCATCAAGATGTAGTTCTTCATTGTCATCCAGATCAAATTCCCCTGTCTTTCTTAAATCCTCCCTGTTCAGTTCATCAGCCTTCATCCTTCCTCTGTCTTCAGTAAGTTCCGTATCCTCTTTAGTAGCTTTGTTAGTTCTTCTGCAGTAACTATGTCGGTAAGTATGCAGTAAAGTATTTGGTCGAATATCACCCTTTCTTTGGTCCATGTCCTCAGTTTCTTTGTTGGATAAAGAATGGATGGGAGATCTTCTGAACTCGGCGATTTCTTTTGGTGAAATTCTTTGTAATATTTTTTCCACCATTTTTTCTCAAACGGTTGGACTACCAGCAAGCTCTTTTCTGGTGCCCCTTCTTCTCTGTTTGTAGACGTATTACCCTGCACGTCTTCGCTCCTTACTTTGTGACAGTCTGTGGACTCCCCATTATCTTCAATGTTCCTGCAAATATTTGAGTTTCCCCACCCTGCCACAGTCCGTTTGCCATTAACCACTACTTCAGCGTAAGTTTGCTTTTCGTAAATCTCTTAAGCCTTTAGATCGAAGGATTCAACGCTAATTGTAAGTTCCGTATTTTCCCTGTTTAAGAGTATCATCATCCTATTATGGATAAATCCATCTTTTGTTCCTTCGACCTTTATCTTGTCAGCCCCTAATTCACGGAAAAGCATCGTATTGTCGCTTACCTCCACCAAACCCCCGCATTGAACCCCGATCGCTTTGAAGTTATCACGCGACCATAAGTTCCACGGTAACCCAAATATCCTAATCGAGCTTTTGCAACACTTGTGAACCGTATCCGCTGAGTTGATATTTGGCCTCCATTCCTCAAAATCTAAAGCCACTCCACAGTCGAAAAATCCTCTTTTCAAGTTATGATAACGAGTAAAGTGTTAATGGTAAATAGCTCCAAAGAACCAACCCAGACGCGGAAAAAAAGGATAACGAGTAGAAAATGAAGCGCTTAGGTGTGCGCGGAATAATGAACAAAAGGTAACCCTAGTTATCGGCGACCGGTGTACGGCGCCGGACCCGAAAGGCTGAAGCGAACAAAGTTGTTAAATAACGGGATGCAGTTTGGGAGCTGAAGGGAGATCGAAGATGAGGAAAACGGACGGTAGAGAGCATTTTTGAAAAATTCTCTCACTAAGGCTCTCAAATTAAACATATTACAGTAAACTCACAAATCATGAAAGTCACACCAAGCAATGAAAAAAATTACTAGATGTTGATAAGTTTTAAAACAAAGAAAAATAAATTTCTTATACAGCATAAAAATCTAAAGTTTTCTTTATTTATAGATGTTGACAAGTTTCCAATAAAGTTTAATTAGAATTTCATGATTTTTCTAGCATCATAATTTTATTAAAAAAGATTACTATAATTTAAGCCGGGTATAATTTCAAAATTAGGAGGCATGAAAGGAAAGAACAATGTTTAATTTTTAAAATCAAAAAAGTTAATTTCCAGCTTAACTTGAAAATTTAAAATCACAAGAGTGCAAGTTATTAATACCAGTAAACTGAAAAATTCAAATGTACGAATTAAAATCATAGAGGTTGATGTTATCAATTGGGAATTATAGTAAACTGACATCATGTGTGTCACATCAAGTAAGAGAAATCATGTTCACGTATTTTTTGTGTAGTACACATATACGATATGCAATGAAAGAAGCTGTTAGATATAAGTTCTAAAACACACAAAAAATTTCTAACACTTTCCAAATTTTATGATTTTTCTAGCATAATAATTTTATTAAGATACAGATGTTCATCCGGAAAGAAATAAAGATAGGGAATTTTAAAACACAGAAAGAAATTTCTAACACTGCTTAAAACTTTCAAGATATAGAAGTTCATCGGGAAAATCAAAATTGGAAGTGTTGAGAAATAAATGAAAAGTTTTTCTAAAAAAAGGTTCAATAGCATAGTTATGATTTCCAAAAAAATAAATCACAAAAAGATTCCCAGCATAGTTATGATTTTCAATAAAAATAAATCACATAAAGGTTCGGAGCATTCTTTTTTCCAAGAACTTCCCAAAAAATAAATGACATAAAAATACATTTTCCATTTCCATATGATAGCAACAATAACGACATTATTTTATCACAAAACGCAAAGATTAGACATAGCATATACACTTCTAAACCAATTCTGTGACGCATAAATTAAAAATCATCAAGGATTAAAAACAGCCAGTCAAACCACTTCTTCGACGATAAATAAAAAAATCATCAAGGATTAAAAACAGCCAGCCAAACCACTTCTTCGACGATAAATAAACACACATTTTCAGCAATGGGTGACGAACTACACCATAACCAGATTAATAGAAACTAAAACCGAATCCAAAATAAATACAAAAAAAAGCGATAAAGACCCAAATTTCTACTTCTTGAAAAAAATCGACCCAATGATACAACGGGAGCACTGAAAGTAGTCCGCAAAAAACTTACTTGTACCCATGATGCAGTGAAAACTCCTTGATCCAGCGAGATTACTCGAAATACAATATTGGTAGAAAAGAGAGATTGTGCGGAAAAAAAAACTGATTATTGGAACCGGAAACCCATGAAATATTGGAGGATGGAAAGAAAACAGATTATGTATTGCAACAAAATTAAAAGTTCAAGACTCGGTCCCTAAGTATGGCATCTGCGAACATTGAAGTTCGATAGAAGAGAAGAAATCTCCAAGAATTTGGTTTTGGGGAGCGGGATACAAAGAAAAACATTGAAGAAGTTCGATAGAAGAGAAGAAATCTCCAAGAATTTGGGTTTGGGGGAGCGGGATATAAAGAAAATCATCCGTTAATTTGGGTTTTGAAGGAAAGCGTGGGTTTCCATTTATTTGTTTGGGATTTGGAAATAGGCGCCTGTGGCCGATGATAGATTATTTTTGGAAACAAAATATTTCGATTTTGGCGAGTTTTTATATTTTATTTTAATTACTTATTAAATTTTATAATCTGAACCTTTTTTAAACAAAACTAAAATAAAATATTATTTGGTAAATCGTCCAACTAAAAAGTCATTTTACATTTATTTATACTAAATTGTTTTTATTTCAATTATTTTTTTAAATGTTTTTTATTGATTAACTCTTTCTTAAATATTATATTTATTTAAAAAGTATAATATAATAAAGAACATACTCTTCCTATTAAAATATTATAATACATAATAAAATAATTATGTTTTTCTTTATCAATTTTATAGCATTATCGCTATTCATAATAGAACTAGTACTCAATAAATAAATTATATACATAACTAAAATAAGTTTTAATATGTTGATATATCTCTTGGAGTTCGGATGTATCGTCGTAGGAGATCTAAGCAACACTAATCACCAATTACTTTTCTAACTTTGGTGTTGATTTTGTTAAGAATTGGGAAGTTGTTAAACATGAAATTTGTAAATCATTTTTTTGGGAAAAAAATCTCCTAAAAAACCATTCGTACATGGTGGATCGAAGCATTGACATGATGACACTTGAATTTGACTTATTTTTCCCGATCTGTGTGTGTTAAGATCAAACGATTAACATCAAGCCAAAAATATAGGTATTAATCAAAACACAATTTTATTTTCTTACACTTATGGTAGAGCATACTGCATAACACACTTACTTGGTTGCTAATGGGTCGGGCCGTTAGGCACATGAGCCTAGAGAGGTGTATGTCTATCTGTTGAGGATGTATCATATCTTTATAGATCACTGTTATCATTTTCCTACCACCGGACATCTCCCCTGCATAGGTAGTATTATCTATTAAGATTACATAGCCAAGCAAATTAAGCGACGCAACATCAGTAGTCTGAACCAAGAGAATTTCTCAAGAAGTCACTCATCTCAATACTACTCTACGCTTAACCCAACAATGTAATTCCGATAGCCAAAAAAATTACGCTTGATTTAGACATTTCTGATAAATTCACGATTTTTTGACTTGCAGTTTCGTTTAAACACAAAATATGTCTATTTTATTAAATTTTTATCAATCTATTTTAGATGTGTATGTGATACAAAAATATGTCTGTTATATTAATTTTTTATCAATCTATTTTAAATGTGTATGTGATTTATTTATTGAGTTGTAATTGTAATTTTATTAATATTTAATTATAATATTATATATTAATAGAGAGAAAATATCATTTATTATAAACTTATTAAAATTAAAAAATATATATGTTATATAATTCTAGTATTTTCCAAGAAGATTATACTTATTTATTAAATATAATTTTTTTTAAAATTTTTAAATAAATAAAATAATCTCGAAAAATAAATGTGTTTCTAGTTGAATTTAATAATAATAATAGTAAGTAGACTTAAAACTAACTTAGATTAAAGGAATTCCCTAAAATATCTCCTACAATTATCTATAATGAAATTTGACCATATCTTGAATTAATTTTAAAAACTAACCCTTAATTATGTTAAGAAATCCAACCGCTATATTTTATTAAACTCCGACTACTAGAAACTATCTGACAAATTGATCGGTCCTAAAATTAAATGACGTACAAAAGATCAAACAGTTGTATTCCAACCATACTACAAACAGAAAATTTTAGGCATTTCAAGGAGGATATTGCAAGTTAAGTCGTTCAGACGAATGCTGCAAACAAAAAGATTACATGGTATCCAATCAACAAAAAGATTACATAGTATCCAATCAACTTGTAGATCAGCCCTTCAGTGAAATATAAGGCTAATCTCACTAGAGGTTGTCTCCATTTTCTTGATCAGACAAAAGATTATTGAGTTTGGTGACGATTTTCGAAGCAAGAAGCCAATTTTCTGCTTCAACAGCTTCGGCTCCATTGAGTAGAAGATCAATCAAATGACAGATTTCCATGGATCCGTCTTGGATTTCTTCCGAATTTGAGTTCTCAGTATTGTCCGATATTTCTTGATGCTGAAATGTTGAATTTTCTTGAACATTTTCAAGTTCAAAAACGCCGTCTGGATAGACCTGATGATCGAAGTATGTGTGATCTGAATCGAGTCGCAGAAAATTTTCAATGTTATTTCCGAAATTATTTGAATTGAATGGAGGAAAGACTGAAGGTATCAAAGCCGAAAGAGTCAAAATTGACTATTTCATGCTCCATTGATATCTTTTACTTGGATGTTGAAGTAAACTGGCTAATTCTACCTCAATTTATAGAGATGCAAGCTCACATCACCATTATTATTTTTGTATATTAGTGGCAAGAGATATTTCTATTATTTAAATCAATTTTTTTTCCTGAGCATTAAAATATAAAGTTAGATCCCAGATTCCACAAGGCCACAGGAGATAATATACTCATATCATGTGTATGCATTTTTATAAGTTTTGGTGCATTAAGGATCAAAAGATGCTTAATGAATTTAGACATAGAAGAAAGCATTGTCCTTCCTTCCTTAACTATTTATATGTAAATGATTATTACTGTTTTCTTGTAGCAACACTGTTAAAACTTAAAATATCACATATATTCAATGTATAAAAATTTATTTTATTTTAATTATACTTTCTGTTCGCATTCGTTGTATATATAGCGTTCTTATACAGTTGAAATGTACATTAACATGAAATTATGCTACAAGTTTTTCATAGTACAAAATGATATCTCATAAATCAATAATTTTAATATTTAAACTGTGAACCAGGTGCTCCATTTCGACACCAATCCACAGTCAAGAAACTCTCATGATCTACAAATACATTGTAGGTTAACTGACACAATACGATATATTAGGTTAGCGGACTAAAGTTGCATAACTTTGTATTTTTGCACTGATACTATAATATCTATATTACCTAAAATGGGAAAATTGTATGAACGATCCCTATATTATCTCGTAAGGTACCGTTCGATATAAATGACGAGTCATATATATATGTTATATATATATATATATATATATATATATATATTGATATATCATACATCATTCACAATGTCATCCAACGAATCAAACATTGTCTAAGTTTATTAAAGTGCATTTATGAAAAACTAAAAAATTAAAATTCCCTCTAGATTCGGTTGAGCATGATAGAAAATATTCGAGTCAAATATTACTGACATTAATATGATCAACAATTACTTGTCTCGAAGATTCAGATTTTTATTATGCATAATGCTCATTCAATTACTCAATTATCGTGCTCAACATATTTAACACTTTTTCATGGCATCAAAATGTTGTCTCGGTTCAAAGCAATGATTCGTTCTATCATCCGACAAAATTCATCCTGGCTATACTTAATATCAGAATCAGCGTGTGTGTGTATATATATATATATGTATGTATGTATGTATGTATGTATATGTATCTGTATATGTACACGCTTCATCTTTTGATCACTCATATCAAATGGTACATAAGTTTTAACACCGATCAATTATTAAAACTGGGTAAATTTTACTTCTAAAATATATTTTACCTTATAACTTTCTTTAATACCCACATATATTATACATACGTGTAACTTATAAATAATTTAATATAATTGAAATTTAAAACGTAGGAGGGGGTTCCAAACCAAGGCTCCTTACTAAATAAATCTTTTGAAAAATTTATTTCATATCATATTTAATAAATAAAAAAGCTGAATGAAAAGGAAAAGAAATAAAAGAATTTTGTTGCAACAATACTATTCAAATTAGAGAAGCTTCAATAATTTTTTGTTATTTTATATATAATAAAATATTAATATTAAAATTTTATTTTTCTTAATAAACATTTTAGTTGTTGACATACATAAACAAAAGTAGTGTATTTGAACTTTATAAGATAAATCAAAATTTTGTTACACGAGGAAATATATTATGAGAAAAATGTTGCTTAATAATGAATTAGTTAGGTTAGAATTTAAAATAAATAAAGAAAGCAAAGGTATCTTGTAAATATCCAATTTTTGATATTTTTATAAACCATAAATAATGTTTGCAAACTGAAACATTTCTTGCACTATATTATAAATTTCATGATATATTAATTTTTTTATACCATATATACTTTTCGTGTGCACTTATTAGGACACCAAGCATAAAAAAAAATTAAGGTAATAAAGACAGAATAATCAGATATATACGTTATCCTAAATTTTTCGTGTGTACTTAAAGAAACGACTTGAACGGTAAATAATGATGAAAGGGCATAGCATAATGACAACTAAAAGCTGCAATAAAAAGGGAAACATCAGATTGAGCAAGGGCCATTAAAATGTTGAATAGCTCTTGTTGATTTGGAAGCGAGGTTCTTTTTACCCATACGAGCCCGAGAGGAAGAAGCTCGGTTATGGCTTTATATTCTTTTGTGACTGGATTTATTTCCATGTCCAAATTAGCAAGTACACAAGCTAGAGCTAGCACACTTATACAGAAACCGACTAGTAAAATCTCATTGTATCCTAGTTCGGTTCCTTGCTTGAAGCCGAATATGAACGGGTAATTGACTCGGTACCGCCTCCAGAAGTATATGTTTCCAGCATACAACACAAGGTGGAGTACAATGAAGCCAAACAAACTGCAAAGAAAAGTTTTTTTACTTTAACATAAACCGATGGAAAGTTGCAAGAAAATTGTATAAATATTATTTAGTTTGGTGCAGAATTTGAAATCAAGAAAATGGATAGCAGTATATAAGGGCTCACCTGTAAAGAGGAAACATGGTTTCCATGTAGAGAACCTTGCCTTCTTTATCGAGAATTTTACGTGTACGAATGATTAATATTAACGCTATTATAAGAGCAAATGTGCAGCCTACAAGAAATCCTGCAATTTTATGAAACAAAATTAGGAATGTGAGTGACAATCCAAAATGATCACCATAGAATTTTCATTTCCGAAAGTATAAACTACTTCATGATTCAACACATTACCCATCGAGAATGTCACTATATGTAATATTACAACAACAAGTGTGGCCTTCCTAAATTTTTCGTGTGTACTTATTAGGAAGGCCACACTTATTGTTGTAAGGCATAACTTAAAGAAAATTTAAAAAATATGGTATGAAAGTACATTAAAACAAACGAAGTAAGTTCTCAAACTAAGTGGTACCTTGTGCTTTTAGTTACCATAGTGTGTTACAAATCACATATGGACCGAATTGTCCCTGGTCTAAAATAAGGTATCGAAACGTTTTTTTTTGGGTCATATGTTACACTTTAAAATCCAAGCAACTTTGCAAACATAAGTCAATAAAAAAATGGGAAGGAAAAAAAACTGAAGGTATATATAAAAACAAAGAACCAAGATCTATGAACTTGGTATCATCAAGTTTCCGACTTGAAAATGTAACACCTTCACCGTCACGATAAACTTCGGCAAAACAGACATCCCTTGTTTTTTCATATGATCCCGAAATGTTACACAAGTAAATAACACGCCAGCTACAAATACCAAAGCTTATAGCTTACAAAGTTAGTTGATAAATTGATAATCAGTTGGCCTTCAAATCTTGTCGGGAGTCCAAAGAAAGAAGTCTCTGGATAATAAATTCAGTATAAAATCACACCTATACACAAGGAGCAGATAAAATTACACAACAGAAAACAAACATTAAAATGCTGCCAAGCCCAAAAGCACTTTCAAATATATCTGGGCAGCACCTCGGTACTGTTAAAGACAGGAAAACTCCATATCAACTTCCACCACCATTGCCCCCACGATAACCACCACGACGATCACTTGAAGATGGTGGACCTCTACCATCATGTCGAAGCTCAACCTAAATTGAGTGGTAAAACACCTTTAGGTTAAAAAGATGGGGATGATCCGAACTAGGGGTGCAAACGAACCGAATCGAGCCGAATAATAGTAAAAATGCCAGGCTCGAATTCGGCTCGAAATAGGTATATTCGAGTTCGAGCTCGATTCGAAGTTCGATAATTTCAAATATTTGGGCTCGAGCTCGGCTCGAAATGAAGTTCGAGTTCGAGTTCGGCTCGAAATATTCGAATATATTCGTGAACTATTCGAATTATTGCTCGGATATTAAGGTTTGAAAGCTCGAAATGCTCGAAATATTCGAAATGTGTATATATATATATATATATATATATATATAATTATATTATATTAATAAAATATTAAGGCTCGCGAACTATTCGCGAGCTATCGAACAAAATAATTTGGGCTCGAGTTCGGCTCAAATTCGATAAGTTCGAATACGAATCGAATATTTATCGAGCCGGCTCGAAAAACTCGCGAACATGTTCGATTCGTTTGCAGCCCTAATCCGAACATTCGAACAACCGGAAAAAAAGTCAAATGAGAAAGCACATCGAGCTCTAGTTGGCAAAATTCACCCTTAAACGAAAACCATCAAAGTGATAGCCATCTCATCTCCTGATAGCATCTTCTGCATCTCGAGTATTCTCAAACTAAGAAATGGATACGACAAAATCTGTCCGACAACAAATTATATTGTCAAGTACTTAAGTTACACAAAACTAAATAAAAACATGACAACATGAGGGCATATGTTACGTTTGAATCATGCAAAATGTTGCTGATATCCGGGATGGTAGCTGGGAGGTCGGATCTTCATTTGGGGAGCTCTGATTACGTTAGACCTCACATCCCCTTGGTTACGCAAGGCTTATAAGGGTTTTCACCCGACCTCAGCTCAGGACCTCTGATTACGTCAGATCTCATATCGCCTTGGTTACGCCAGGCTTATAAGGGTTTTCACCCGACCTCAGCTCAAGAGCTCTGATTACGTCAGACCTCAAATCGCCTTGATCATGCCAGACTTATAAGGGTTTTCACCAGACCTCGGTTCATGACCTCTGATTACGACAGACCTCTCACATCGCCTTGATTACGCAAGACTCTGGGAACTCGGCCCAACACTTAATGAATAATAACCCGAAGAGGTCATACTGAGATAGGTAGGCCGGTCTCTGGGAGCTCGGTCCAACACTTAATGAATAATAACCCGAGGAGGTCATACTGAGAGAGGTCCGCGGGGCTCTGGGAGCTCGGCCCAACACTTAATGAATAATAACGCGAGGAGGTCATACCGAGAGAAGTCGGCCGGGCTATGGGAGCTCGGCCCAACACTTAATGAAAAATAACCCGACGAGTTCATACTGAGAAAGGTTGGCCGGCTCTGGGAGCTCCGCCCAACACTTAATGAATAATAAGGCGAGGAGGTCACACTGAGAGAGGTCGGTCGGGATCTGGGAGCTTGGCCCAACAGTTGGTAAATAATAATGTAAAGGTTCGGCTGAGCTTAGGTCGGGTGAACCTTATATAAGCCTGGCATAGCCGAGACGAGGTGAGCTCAGACGTAATCAAAGCTCATTAACTGAGGTCAACTGAGATGACCCTTATAAGCTTGACGTAACCAAGATGAAGTGAGCTCTGAAGTAATCAAAGCTCTTGAACTGAGGTCGGATGAAAACCCTTATAAGCTCAACGTAACCAACGCGATGTGAGGTCTGATGTAATCACAGGTCCTGAGCTGAGTTCGGGTGAAAACCCCTCTATGCCTAGCGTGACCAAGGCGATGTGAGCTCTGGCGTGATCAGAGCTCTTGAGCTGAATTCGGGTGAAAACCAATATAAGTCTAGCATAACCGAGACGATGTGAGCTCTGACATAATCAGAGCTCCTGAGCGGAGGTCGGGTGAAAACTTTTATAAGCTTGGTGTAACCAAGATGATGTGAGCTCTGACGTTATCAAAGCTTCTGAGCCGAGGTCGGGTGAAAACCCTTATAATCTTGGCGTGATCAAGGCGATTTGAGGTCTGACGTAATCAGGGCTCCTGAGCTGAGGTCGGGTGAAAACCCATATAAGCCTGGCGTGACAAAGGCCATGTGAGTTCAAACGTGATCAGAGCTCCTGAGCTAAGTTCGGGTGAAAACTCTTATAAGCTTGGCGTAACCAAGGCGATGTGAGGTCTGACGTAATCAGAGCTCCTGAGCTGAGGTCGGGAGAAAACCTCTGTAAGCCTTGTTAGTGCTTCCACATTTCAAAGGTCTGATCCGAGCTCCCTAAGCGAAGATCCGAACTCCTAGCTACCATCCCGAATTTCAGCAACATCAATGCATTACAATGTAAAATTTTTATCATATCATGGAAAACAACAATGCATCAGTGTGATAAGTAAATTTACAAAGCAATAACAAGGACGAGGATCATAAACTCAATGTCCAACATGCGACCATGCTGCAGGTGAAGATTATGTAACGACAAAGTAATGATATCAAGTACGCAATTCAGAAAACAAATAATATTTAATCACACATAACCAAGTTAAGACCAAAAAATAGAAAATAAACATAAATTATGAACTATGAAGTCACATACTACAAATCGGCATCTCAAAAAATATTTTCTCAAACTACAAGAAAATTCACATAATGAAAATGACGTTGAAGATCGTTTTTTTACCTTCATGACCACTAACCCTCAACCCATAAATATCTCATCACAAAAGGAAGATGAGAAATGATAAACAATTCCACATGAAGAAGCAAGTGAAGTACATAGGAATATTGCGGTAAAAAGAATATCTGAGAGGTATTATTGCTGAAGGATCTAAATAAATCACAGTTCAAAAAATTTTCTGACAAAGATACTTCACAGATGAATATGGAGAGTTCGCTAATGGGGTGATGGTTTTGCAAACTAGACGTCATAAAGAGTTCAAAATTATACTCAAAAGATTTTGATTACTCTGGAATTTTCCCTTTTTTCTTCAACGAGATCTAAATCCATGGCCTGGAGGTTATCATTGTCTGAGCCATACCCCATAATCTTGTCCAATCTCACATATTTGGAGGGCTCTGAGCTTACTAACCTTGATCGAGGTGTATGCGGCGAACTAACCCAGAGACTCCAAACGAGCTGGTCGATCAGGACAGGGAGCAGAGTTCACTAGCTTGGGCTTCTTGGGCTGTTGGGCAGCTACTTCCGTTGATGGGCTCGGGCAAGCTGGACTTCTTCTAGATTGACATAATTTTCTGCCCGGGCAAGAAGTTCATCATAAGTATTCGCCGGCTTTTTTGTCAGTGATTTGAGAAAATCCCCCGTAGTGAGTCCTTGGATGAACGCGTTGATCAATAGGTCGGACATGGCAGAGGGTATTTCAATGACCACGGCGCTGAACCTTCGCATATATGCTCGCAAGATTTCGTGTTCATGCTGTCTCATAGCAAAGAGACTGAAAGAAGTGATGAGATGTTTTTTGCTATTGGCGAATTGATGGAGAAAAGTTCGGACGAAGTCCTGGAACGTTTTGACGTCCCCGGGCCGAAGCAGATTAAACCACTGTTCCACCGACCCTATTAGAGTTGTAAGGAAAACCCGAAATTTGATAGGGTCCGAATACTGATGCAAAAGCGCGGTTCGAACCACGCCAGATGGTCTCGAGGTCTCCCTTCCCGTCGTATTCTGCGATATTCGGCAATTCGAAGTTTTTAGTGAGTTTTTTGGCTAGTATCTCAACAGAAATGGTATCGCTCAAGTTGGGGGAAGGAGATTCCCATTCCGTTTGTCCTTCAATTGCTCAACCTCCTCTATCTGCTTCTTCATCTCGGCGAGTTGTGTTTCCTGATTCGCTCCGGGCCAACACTTGTTGTCAGCTCGGCCACAGTGAAACTCTGGTTACCATTATGATTTATGTTTTCCTCGCTTCCATTGGCGATATTTTCAGTATTCACCATCTTATCTCCTTTCCTTGAATTTCCCACAGACGGCATCAATTGATGATACCAAAATTTTATATCGGGTTCGGTCTGGAGAGCGGGTCTTCAAAATCTTCCCAGCTGATTGGGTCGGGTCGGATCTCTAGGTTCTGCACAGACAAAAATAAGATTATGGGCCCGGGAGAGTTTTCCGGCGTGAAAGTCAGTCCGGAGAGCAAACAATAAACTGAAGTGTATTAATGCTACGTGAGGAAGACAATGTGAATAAATCAAATCATGGGCCAATACCTGGTATTTACAGAGGGAGGAGATTGGTTACCTTATGGGAATAGGACTCCTACTGAGATAAAGGTCCTTCCCGCGACAAGGGATTTCAAACATTAGAACTCAATCTCTACGCATCTGGAACTCTTTGCCCTATCCTGATTAGGTATTGTTAGGGCTAGGGACTGTGGGCTTGGACCCCTGGCAGTGCTTGGATTGTGGGCTTGGACCCTTGGCAGGGCTAGGGTCCGTTAACGTGTGGGCTCGGATCCGCCAAGGTGTACCAAGAGCGCGGCGTTTTCGAACCGCGCCAGATGGTTTTCGAGGTCTCCCTTCCCGTCGTATTCTGCGATATTCGGCAATTTGAAGTTTTTAGCGAGTTCTTTGGCTAATATCTCAACAGAAATAGTATGGCTCGACTTGGGGGAAGAAGATTCCCATTCCGTTTGTCCTTTAATTGCTCAACCTCCTTTATCAGCTTCTTCATCTCGGCGAGTTATATTTCCTGATTCGCTCCGGGCCAACACTTGCTGTCACCTCGGCCACAGTGAAACTCTGGTTACCATTATGATTTATGTTTTCCTCGCTTCCATTGGCGATATTTTCAGTATTCACCATCTTATCTCCTTTCCATCAATTTCCCACAGACAGCATCAATTGATGATACCAAAATTTTATATCGGGTTCGGTCTGGAGAGCGGGTCTTCAAAATCTTCCCAGCTGATTGGGTCGGGTCGGGTCTCTAGGCTCTGCACAGACAAAAACAAGATTAGGGGGCCCGGGAGAGTTTTCCAGCGTGACCCCTCCGTTTCTAAAGTCAGTCCGGAGAGCAAACATAAGACTGAAATGCATTAATGCTAAGTGAGCAAGACAATGTGAATAAATCAAATCATAGGCCAATATTTATAGAGGGAGGAGATTGGTTACCTTATGGGAATAGGACACCTGCTGAGATAAGAGTCCTTCCCGCGACAAGGGATTTCAAACATTAGAACTTCATCTCTACGCATCTGGAACTCTTTGCCCTATCCTGATTAGATTGACCCAAATCCCGCATCCGTCAGGTCCCTTATCTGAGAATATCTTCATATCATTTAGTTACGTCAGGGCTCTGAGCTCCCAACCCCTGGTGGGCTCGGATTTCCCAGCCCATTGGGGGGCTCGGATGTCTAGGGACTGTGGGCTTGGACCCCTGACAGTGCTTGGACTGTGGGCTTGGACCCTTGGAAGGGCTAGGGTCCGTTAACGTGTGGGCTCGGATCCGCCAAGGTGTACCAAATTTAGGGAAGCATCACAATGATACAAAGGCAAAAAGTTACATGTACAATGTTAAAATTTACATGTACAATGTTAAAACACACCTTCTAGTTTAGTAATGCAAGTTGATAATACCAATAAACTAAGAACTGCCACGTAAAACTAGAATCATAGAGGATGATGCTATCAATTGTTATTACATTAAAATGACAGATCATGAATGTCACATCAAGTAAGAGAAATCATGTTCTCGTATTTTTGGTGTAGTCCACATTAATGATACGATAATTAATGAAAGAAGTTGCAATCTGTTGATAAGTTTTAAAAGACATTAAGAAATTTCTAACACAACACAAAAATCTTAAGTTTTCTTTATTTAAAGAAGTTGATAATGTTCAACAATAGCTCCAATATGAAGTATCTCAAGAAAAAATCCAGAATACCTTGAATTGTGCCCCTCTACTATTGAGATCTTTCTTGGCATAACCTCTCACTCGATTATGAATTTTACTTCTTAACCCATGTATCGACATCCGTTTTCGAGCACGATTAACATTATACACAAAGCCCTCGACGACTTTGCTTAATGAAAATGATCAAGTAAACCTGGACTGCGAAACAAAAAATAAAGCCACGGAATAATTGAACTCATAAACAAGTCTGAAAAACCAATGATACAAAGGCATACAGTTACATGTACAATGTTTAATCATACCTTCTAAAATACGAATTCGCCCTCTGACTTGTAATATCAACTGGAAGGTTGCCAACGTAAATCATTTGATAGTGCCAACCAATCATTCTTGGCCCTCATGGAAAACATCAAAGCAAATACTGCTTGTAAAAATTAATCACAAGAAGAGTTCTAAAAAAAATTTAAATATGTGAATGTTAATTTTACAACAATTACTTATTAAAATTACTAACTAGCAGAGAATCTTTGAAAACAAAATAGTTCCTCATACAGCCAAAAAATCCCTCGGGATGGAAACTTGTAGAAGAACTATTTTGCAAAAACCAAGATCTCGCGTCAAATTTTAGGTAACTTGGTCTTAGGATGTTTACTATCTAACTTTCCTTCTCCACCAATCCTAGACACGATAAAAATAAGGAAGAGATAGATCACTTATCTTCATATATCTCCAAAGTTAGAGAAACTTTTGTCTCGCTCAACTCTTCGTAATCAAACCACCAAACTTAGAAAGTAACCTTCTCGTCAACGCCTATGCCAAGCTTCTCAAAAAGGTTGATTTCCGACTTAACTGCAAAATTTAAAATCTCGAGGTCAGAGATGCAAGTTGATAATACCAATAAACTAAGAACTCACACATAAAATTACAATCATAGATGATGATGCTATCAATTGGAAATTACATTAAAATGACAGATCATGCATGTCACATCAAGTAAGAGAAATCATGTTCTCGTATTTTTGGTGTAGTCCACATTAATGATAGGGTCGGATCTCTCGCTTCTGCACAGACAAAAACAAGATTAGGGGGCCCGGGAGAGTTTTCCAGCGTGACCCCTCCGTTTCTAAATTCAGTCCGGAGAGCAAACATAAGACTGAAATGTATTAATGCTAAGTGAGCAAGACAATGTGAATAAATAAATCATGGGCCAATACGTGGTATTTGTAGAGGGAGGAGATTGGTTACCTTATGGGAATAGTACTCCTGCTGAGATAAGAGTCCTTCCCGCGACAAGAGTGTTCAAACATTAGAACTCCATCTCTACGCATCTGGAACTCTTTGCCCTATCCTGATTAGATTGACCCAAATCCTGCATCCGTCAGGTCCTTAACTGAGAATATCTTCATATCATTTAGTTACGTCAAGGCTCTGAGCTCCCAACCCTCTGGTGGGCTCAAATTTCCCAGCCCATTGGTGGGCTCAGATTTCTGATAGGTTAGGTATTGTTAGGACTAGGTACTGTGGGCTTGGACCCCTGGCAGTGCTTGGATTGTGGGCTTGGACCCTTGGCAGGGCTAGGGTCCGTTAACGTGTGGGCTCGGATCCTCCAAGGTGTACCAAGAGCGCGGCGTTTTCGAACCACACCAGATGATCTTCGAGGTCTACCTTCCCGTAGTATTCTGCGAGATTCGGCAATTTGAAGTTTTTAGTTAGTTCTTTGGCTAGTATCTCAACATAAATGGTATGGCTTGAGTTGGGGGAAGGAGATTCCCATTCCGTTTGTCCTTCAATTGCTCCACATCCTTTATTAGTTTCTTCACCTCGGCGAGTTGTGTTTCCTGATTCGCTCCAGGCCAACACTTGTTGTCAGCTCGGCCACAGTGAAACTCTGGTTACCATTATGATTTATGTTTTTCTCGCTTCCATTGGCGATGTCTTTAGTATTCAACATCTTATCGCCTTTCCATCCATTTCCCACAGACGGCATCAATTGATGATACCAAAATTTTATATCGGGTTCGGTCTGGAGAGCGGGTCTTCAAATCTTCCCAGCTGATTGGGTCGGGTCGGATCTCTAGGTTCTGCACAAACAAAAACAGGATTAGGGGGCGCAGGAGAGTTTTCCAGCGTGACCCCTCCGTTTCTAAAGCCAGTGCGGATAACAAACATAAGACTGAAATGTATTAGTGCTAAATGAGCAAGACAATGTGAATAAATCAAATCATGGGCCAATACTTGGTATTTATAGAGGGAGGAGATTGGTTACCTTATGGGAATAGGACTCCTACTCAGATAAGAGTCCTTCCCGCGACAAGGGATTTCAAACATGAGAACTCCATCTCTACGCATCTGAAACTCTTTGCCCTATCCTGATTAGATTGACACAAATCCCGCATCCGTCAGGTCCCTCATCTGAAATATCTTCATATTATTTAGTTACGTCAGGGCTCTGAGCTCCCAATTTCCCAACCCATTGTGGGGCTCGGATGTCTAGGGACTGTGGGCTTGGACCCCTGGCAGTGCTTCGACTGTGGGCTTGGACCCTTGGCAGGGCTAGGGTCCGTTAACGTGTGGGCTCGGATCCGCCAAGGTGTACCAAATTTAGGGATGCATCACAATGATACAAAGGCAAAAAGTTACATGTACAATGTTAAAACACACCTTCTAGTTTAGTAATGCAAGTTGATAATACCAATAAACTAAGAACTGCCACGTAAAACTAGAATCATAGAGGATGATGCTATCAATTGTTATTATTTATTACATTAAAATGACAGATCATGCATGTCACATCAAGTAAGAGAAATCATGTTCTCGTATTTTTGGTGTAGTCCACATTAATGATACGATAATTAATGAAAGAAGTTGCAATATGTTGATAAGTTTTAAAAGACATTAAGAAATTTCTAATACAACACAAAAATCTTAAGTTTTCTTTATTTATAGAAGTTGATAATGTTCAACAATAGCTCCAATATGAAGTATCTCAAGAAAAAATCCATAATACCTTGAATTGTGCCCCTCTTACTATTGAGATCTTTTCTTGGCAGAACCTCTCCCTCGGTTATGAATTTTACTTCTTAACCCATGTATCGACATCCGTTTTCGAGCACGATTAACATTATACACAAAGCCCTCCACGACTTTGCTTAATGAAAATGATCAAGTAAACCTGGACTGCGAAACAAAAATAAAGCCACGTAATAATTGAACCCATAAACAAGTCTGTAAAACCAATGATACATAGGCATATAGTTACATGTACAATGTTTAATCATACCATCTAAAATACGAATTCGCCCTCTGACTTGTAATATCAACAGGAAGGTTGCCAACGTAAATCATTCGATAGTGCCAACCAATCATTCTTGGCCCTCATGGAAAACATCAAAGCAAATACTCCTTGTAAAAATTAATCATAAGAAGAGTTCTAAAAAAAATTTAAATATGTGAATGTTAATCTTACAACAATTACTTATTAAAATTACTAACTAGCAGAGAATCTTTGAAAACAAAATAGTTCCTCTTACAGCCAAAAAATCCCTCGGGATGGAAACTGTTAGAAGAACTATTTTTCAAAAACCAAGATCTCGCGTCAAATTTTGGTTACTTGGTCTTAGGATGTTTACTATCTAACTTTCCTTCTCCACCAATCCTAGACAAGATAAAAATAAGGAAGAGATAGATCACTTATCTTCATATATCTCCAAAAATAGAGAAACTTCTGTCTCGCTCAATCTCTTCGTGATCAAACCACCAAACTTAGCAGGTAACCTTCTCGTCAAGGCCTGTGCCAAGCTTCTCAAAATGGTTGATTTCCGGCTTAACTGCAAAATTTAAAAACTCGAGGTCAGTGATGCAAGTTGATAATAACAATAAACTAAAAACTGCCACGTAAAACTAGAATCATAGATGATGTTATCAATTGGAAATTACATTAAAATGACAGATCATGCATGTCACATCAAGTAAGAGAAATCATGTCCTCGTATTTTTGGTGCAGTCCACATTAATGATAGGGTCGGATCTCTAGGTTCTGCACAGACAAAAACAAGATTAGGGGGCCCGGGAGAGTTTTCCAGCTTGACCCCTCCGTTTCTAAAGTCAGTCCGGAGAGCAAACATAAGACTGCAATGTATTAATGCTAAGTGAGCAAGACAATGTGAATAAATTAATCATGGGCCAATACCTGGTATTTGTAGAGGGAGGAGTTTGGTTATCTTATGGGAATAGGACTCCTGCTGAGATAAGAGTCCTTTCCGCGACAAGAGTGTTCAAACATTAGAACTCCATCTCTACGCATCTGGAACTCTTTGCCCTATCCTGATTAGATTGACCCAAATCCTGCATCCGTCAGGTCCTTAACTGAGAATATCTTCATATCATTTAGTTACGTCAAGGCTCTGAGCTCCCAACCCTCTGGTGGGCTCAAATTTCCCAGCCCATTGGTGGGCTCAGATTTCTGATAGGTTAGGTATTGTTAGGACTAGGTACTGTGGGCTTGGACCCCTGGCAGTGCTTGGATTGTGGGCTTGGACCCTTGGCAGGGCTAGGGTCCGTTAACGTGTGGGCTCGGATCCTCCAAGGTGTACCAAGAGCGCGGCGTTTTCGAACCACACCAGATTATCTTCGAGGTCTACCTTCCCGTAGTATTCTGCGATATTCAGCAATTTGAAGTTTTTAGTGAGTTCTTTGGCTAGTATCTCAACATAAATGGTATGGCTTGAGTTGGGGGAAGGAGATTCCCATTCCGTTTGTCCTTCAATTGCTCAACATCCTTTATCAGTTTCTTCACCTCGGCGAGTTGTGTTTCCTGATTCGCTCCAGGCCAACACTTGTTGTCAGCTCGGCCACAGTGAAACTCTGGTTACCATTATGATTTCTGTTTTTCTCGCTTCCATTGGCGATGTCTTTAGTATTCAACATCTTATCGCCTTTCCATCCATTTCCCACAGACGGCATCAATTGATGATACCAAAATTTTATATCGGGTTCGGTCTGGAGAGCGGGTCTTCAAATCTTCCCAGCTGATTGGGTCGGATCGGATCTCTAGGTTCTGCACAAACAAAAACAGGATTAGGGGGCGCAGGAGAGTTTTCCAGCGTGACCCCTCCGTTTCTAAAGCCAGTCCGGAGAACAAACATAAGACTGAAATGTATTAGTGCTAAATGAGCAAGACAATGTGAATAAATCAAATCATGGGCCAATACTTGGTATTTATAGAGGGAGGAGATTGGTTACCTTATGGGAATAGGACTCCTACTCAGATAAGAGTCCTTCCCGCGACAAGGGATTTCAAACATGAGAACTCCATCTCTACGCATCTGAAACTCTTTGCCCTATCCTGATTAGATTGACACAAATCCCGCATCCGTCAGGTCTCTCATCTGAAATATCTTCATATTATTTAGTTACGTCAGGGCTCTGAGCTCCCAATTTCCCAACCCATTGTGGGGCTCGGATGTCTAGGGACTGTGGGCTTGGACCCCTGGCAGTGCTTCGACTGTGGGCTTGGACCCTTGGCAGGGCTAGGGTCCGTTAACGTGTGGGCTCGGATCCGCCAAGGTGTACCAAATTTAGGGATGCATCACAATGATATAAAGGCAAAAAGTTACATGTACAATGTTAAAACACACCTTCTAGTTTAGTAATGCAAGTTGATAATACCAATAAACTAAGAACTGCCACGTAAAACTAGAATCATAGAGGATGATGCTATCAATTGTTATTAGTTATTACATTAAAATGACAGATCATGCATGTCACATCAAGTAAGAGAAATCATGTTCTCGTATTTTTGGTGTAGTCCACATTAATGATACGATAATTAATGAAAGAAGTTGCAATATGTTGATAAGTTTTAAAAGACATTAAGAAATTTCTAATACAACACAAAAATCTTAAGTTTTCTTTATTTATAGAAGTTGATAATGTTCAACAATAGCTCCAATATGAAGTATCTCAAGAAAAAATCCATAATACCTTGAATTGTGCCCCTCTTACTATTGAGATCTTTTCTTGGCAGAACCTCTCCCTCGGTTATGAATTTTACTTCTTAACCCATGTATCGACATCCGTTTTCGAGCACGATTAACATTATAAACAAAGCCCTCCACGACTTTGCTTAATGAAAATGATCAAGTAAACCTGGACTGCGAAACAAAAAATAAAGCCACGTAATAATTGAACCCATAAACAAGTCTGAAAAACCAATGATACATAGGCATATAGTTACATGTACAATGTTTAATCATACCTTCTAAAATACGAATTCGCCCTCTGACTTGTAATATCAACAGGAAGGTTGCCAACGTAAATCATTCGATAGTGCCAACCAATCATTCTTGGCCCTCATGGAAAACATCAAAGCAAATACTCCTTGTAAAAATTAATCATAAGAAGAGTTCTAAAAAAATTTAAATATGTGAATGTTAATCTTACAACAATTACTTATTAAAATTACTAACTAGCAGAGAATCTTTGAAAACAAAATAGTTCCTCTTACAGCCAAAAAATCCCTCGGGATGGAAACTGTTAGAAGAACTATTTTTCAAAAACCAAGATCTCGCGTCAAATTTTGGTTACTTGGTCTTAGGATGTTTACTATCTAACTTTCCTTCTCCACCAATCCTAGACAAGATAAAAATAAGGAAGAGATAGATCACTTATCTTCATATATCTCCAAAAATAGAGAAACTTCTGTCTCGCTCAATCTCTTCGTGATCAAACCACCAAACTTAGCAGGTAACCTTCTCGTCAAGGCCTGTGCCAAGCTTCTCAAAATGGTTGATTTCCGGCTTAACTGCAAAATTTAAAAACTCGAGGTCAGTGATGCAAGTTGATAATACCAATAAACTAAAAACTGCCACGTAAAACTAGAATCATAGATGATGATGTTATCAATTGGAAATTACATTAAAATGACAGATCATGCATGTCACATCAAGTAAGAGAAATCATGTTCTCGTATTTTTGGTGCAGTCCACATTAATGATAGGGTCGGATCTCTAGGTTCTGCACAGACAAAAACAAGATTAGGGGGCCCGGGAGAGTTTTCCAGCTTGACCCTCCGTTTCTAAAGTCAGTCCGGAGAGCAAACATAAGACTGCAATGTATTAATGCTAAGTGAGCAAGACAATGTGAATAAATTAATCATGGGCCAATACCTGGTATTTGTAGAGGGAGGAGATTGGTTATCTTATGGGAATAGGACTCCTGCTGAGATAAGAGTCCTTCCCGCGACAAGAGTGTTCAAACATTAGAACTCCATCTCTATGCATCTGGAACTCTTTGCCCTATCCTGATTAGATTGACCCAAATCCTACATCCGTCAGGTCCTTATCTGAGAATATCTTCATATCATTTAGTTACTTCAGGGCTCTGAGCTCCCAACCCTCTGGTGGGCTCAGATTTCCCAGCCCATTGGTGGGCTCAGATTTCTGATAGGTTAGGTATTGTTAGGGCTAGGTACTGTGGGCTTGGACCCCTGGCAGTGCTTGGATTGTGGGCTTGGACCCTTGGCAGGGCTAGGGTCCGTTAACGTGTGGGCTTGGATCCTCCAAGGTGTACCAAGAGCGCGGCGTTTTCGAACCACACCAGATGATCTCCGAGGTCTACCTTCCCGTAGTATTCTGCGATATTCGGCAATTTGAAGTTTCTAGTGAGTTCTTTGGCTAGTATCTCAACAGAAATGGTATGGCTTGAGTTGGGGGAAGGAGATTCCCATTCCGTTTGTCCTTCAATTGCTCAACGTCCTTTATCAGCTTCTTCACCTCGGCGAGTTGTGTTTACTGATTCGCTCCAGGCCAACACTTGTTGTCAGCTCGGCCACAGTGAAACTCTGGTTACCATTATGATTTATGTTTTTCTCGCTTCCATTGGTGATGTCTTTAGTATTCACCATCTTATCTCCTTCCCATCCATTTCCCACAGACGGCATCAATTGATGATACCAAAATTTTATATCGGGTTCGGTCTGGAGAGCGGGTCTTCAAATCGGTCAGGTCGGATCTCTAGGTTCTGCACAGAGAAAAATAGGATTAGGGGGCGCAGGAGAGTTTTCCAGCGTGACCCCTCAGTTTTTAAAATCAGTCCGAAGAACAAACATAAGACTGAAATGTATTAGTGCTAAATGAGCAAGACAATGTTAATAAATCAAATCATGGACCAATACCTGGTATTTATAGAGGGAGGAGATTGGTTACTTTATGGGAATATGACTCATACTAAGATAAGAGTCCTTCCCGCGACAAGGGATTTCAAACACGAGAACACCATCTCTACGCATCTGAAACTTTTTGCCCTATCCTGATTAGATTGACCCAAATCCTACATCCGTCAGGTCCCTTATCTGAGAATATCTTCATATCATTTAGTTACGTCAGGGCTCTGAGCTCCCAACCCCTGGTGGGCTGGGATTTCCCAGCCCATTGAGGGCTCGGATGTCTAGGGACTGTGGGCTTGGACCCCTAGCAGTGCTTGGACTGTGGGCTTGGACCCTTGGAAGGGCTAGGGTCCGTTAACGTGTGGGCTCGGATCCGCCAAGGTGTACCAAATTTAAGGAAGCATCACAATGATACAAAGGCAAAAAGTTACATGTACAATGTTAAAATTTACATGTACAATGTTAAAACACGCCTTCTAGTTTAGTAATACAAGTTGATAATACCAATAAACTAAGAACTGCCACGTAAAACTAGAATCACAGAGGATGATGCTATCAATTGGAATTACATTAAAATGACAGATCATGCATGTCACAACAAGTAAGAGAAATCATGTTATCGTATTTTTGGTGTAGTCCACATTAATGATACGATAATTAATGAAAGAAGTTGCAATATGTTGATAAGTTTTAAAAGACAATAAGAAATTTCTAATACAACACAAAAATCTTAAGTTTTCTTTATTTATAGAAGTTGATAAAGTTCAACAATAGCTCCAATATTAGTATCTCAAGAAAAAATCCAGAATACCTTGAATAGTGTCACTCTTACTATGGAATCTTTCTTGGCAGAACCTCTCCCTTGATTATGAATTTTACTTCTTAACCCATGTATCGACATCCGTTTTCGAGCACGATTCACATTATCTACAAAGCCCTCCACGACTTTGCTTAATGACAATGATCAAGTAAACCTGCGAAACAAAAAATAAAGCAATGGAATAATTGAACCCATAAACAAGTCTGAAAAACCAATGATACAAAGGCATACAGTTACATGTACAATGTTTAATCATACATTCTAAAATACGAATTCGCCCTCTGACTTGTAATATCAACAGGAAGGTTGCCAACGTAAATCATTCGATAGTGCCAACCAATCATTCTTGGCCCTCATGGAAAACATCAAAGCAAATACTGCCTGTAAAAATTAATCATAAGAAGAGTTCTAAAAAAAATTTAAATATGTGAATGTTAATCTTACAACAATTACTTATTAAAATTACTCACTAGCAGAGAATCTTTGAAAACAAAATAGTTCCTCTTACAGCCAAAAAATCCCTCGGGATGGAAACTGTTAGAAGAACTATTTTGCAAAAACCAAGATCTCGCGTCAAATTTTAGGTAACTTGGTCTTAGGATGTTTACTATCTAACTTTCCTTCTCCACCAATCCTAGAGACTATAAAAATAAGGAAGAGATAGATCACTTATCTTCATATATTTCCGAAATTAGAGAAACTTCTGTCTCGCTCAATCTGTTCGTGATCAAACCACCAAACTTAGCAGGTAACCTTCTCGTCAAGGCCTGTGCCAAGCTTCTCAAAAAGGTTGATTTCCGGCTTAACTTCAAAATTTAAAATCTCGAGTTCAGTGACGCAAGTTGATAATACCAATAAACTAAGAACTGCCACGTAAAACTAGAATCATAGAGGATGATGCTATCAAGTGGAAATTACATTAAAATGACAGATCATGCATGTCACATCAAGTAAGATAAATTATGTTCTCGTATTTTTGGTGTAGTCCACATCAATGATACGATAATTAATGAAAGAAATTGCAAGATGCTGATAAGTTTTAAAAGACATTAAGAAATTTCTAATACAACACAAAAATCTTAAGTTTTCTTTATTTATAGAAGTTGATAATGTTCAACAATAGCTCCAATATGAAGTATCTCAAGAAAAATTTCAGAATACCTTGAATTGTGTCCCTCTTACTATTGAGATCTTTCTTGGCAGAACCTCTCACTTGATTATGAATTTTATTTCCTAACCCATGTATCGACATCCGTTTTCGAGCCCGATTCACATTATCCACAAAGCCCTCCACGAATTTGCTTAATGAAAATGATCAAGTTAAACCTGGACCGTGAAACAAAAAATAAAGCCACGGAATAATTGAACCCATAAACAAGTCTGAAAACTAATGATACAAAGACATACAGTTTCATGTACAATGTTTAATCATACCTTCTAAAATACGAATTCGCCCTCTGACTTGTAATATCAACAGGAAGGTGGCCAACGTAAATCATTCGATAGTGAAAACCAATCATTCTTGGCCCTCATGGAAAACATCAAAGCAAATACTGCTTGTAAAAATTAATCATAAGAAGAGTTCTAAAAAAAAATTTAAATATGTGAATGTTAATCTTACAACAATTACTTATTAAAATTACTAACTAGCAGAGAATCTTTGAAAACAAAATAGTTCGTCTTACAGCCAAAAAATCCCTCGGGATGGAAACTGTTAGAAGAACTATTTTTCAAAAACCAAGATCTCGCGTCAAATTTTAGGTAACTTGGTCTTAGGATGTTTACTATCTAACTTTCCTTCTCCACCAATCCTAGACAAGAATAAAAATAAGGAAGAGATAGATCACTAATCTTCATATATTTCCGAAATTAGAGAAACTTCTGTCTCGCTCAATCTCTTCGTGATCAAACCACCAAACTTAGCAGGTAACCTTCTCGTCAAGGCCTTTCCCAAGCTTCTCAAAAAGGTTGATTTCCGACTTAACTTCAAAATTTAAAATCTCGAGTTCAGTGACGCAAGTTGATAATACCAATAAACTAAGAACTGCCACGTAAAACTAGAATCATAGAGTATGATGCTATCAATTGGAAATTACATTAAAATGACAGATCATGCATGTCACATCAAGTAAGATTAATTATGTTCTCGTATTTTTGGTGTAGTCCACATTAATGATACGATAATTAATGAAAGAAATTGCAAGATGCTGATAAGTTTTAAAAGACATTAAGAAATTTCTAATACAACACGAAAATCTTAAGTTTTATTTATTTATAGAAGTTAATGTTCAACAATAGCTCCAATATGAAGTATCTCCACAAAAAGTCCAGAATACCTTGAATTGTGTCTCTCTTACTATTGAGATCTTTCTTGGCAGAACCTCTCCCTGATTATGAATTTTACTTCTTAACCCATGTATCTACATCCGTTTTCGAGCACGATTCACATTATCCCCAAAGCCCTCCACGACTTTGCTTAATGAAAATGATAAAGTAAACCTGGACTCTGAAACAAAAAATAAAGCCACGGAATAATTGAACCCATAAACAAGTCTGAAAACCAATGATACAAAGGCATACAGTTACATGTACAATGTTTAATCATACCTTCTAAAATACGAATTCGACCAATCATTCTTGGCCCTCATGGAAAACATCAAAGCAAATACTGCTTGTAAAAATAATCATAAGAAGAGTTCTAAAAAAAATTTAAATATGTGAAGGTTAATCTTACAACAATTACTTATTAAAATTACTAACTAGCAGAGAATCTTTGAAAACAAAATAGTTCGTCTTACAGCCAAAAAATCCCTCGGGATGAAAACTGTTAGAAGAACTATTTTTCAAAAACCAAGATCTCGCGTCAAATTTAAGGTAACTTGGTCTTAGGATGTTTATTATCTAACTTTCCTTCTCCACCAAATCTAGACACGATAAAAATAAGGAAGAGATAGATCACTTATCTTCATATATTTCCGAAATTAGAGAAACTTCTGTCTCGCTCAATCTCTTCGTGATCAAACCACCAAACTTAGCAGGTAACCTTCTCGTCAAGGCCTGTGCCAAACTTCTCAAAAAGGTTGATTTCCGGCTTAACTTCAAAATTTAAAATCTCGAGGTTAGTGAGGCAAGTTGATAATACCAATAAACTAAGAACTGCCACGTAAAACTAGAATCATAGAGGATGATGCTATCAATTGGAAATTACATTAAAATGACAGATCATGCATGTCACATCAAGTAAGAGAAATCATTTTTTCGTATTTTTGGTGTAGTCCACATTAATGTTACGATAATTAATGAAAGAAGTTGCAAGATGTTGATAAGCTTTAAAAGACATTAAGAAATTTCTAATACAACACGAAAATCTTAAGTTTTATTTATTTATAGAAGTTTATAACGTTCAACAATAGCTCCAATATGAACTATCTCAACAAAAAGTCCAAAATACCTTGAATTGTGTCCCTCTTACTATTGAGATCTTTCTTGGCAGAACCTCTCCCTGATTATGAATTTTACTTCTTAACCCATGTATCTACATCCGTTCTCGAGCACGATTCACATTATCCACAAAGCCCTCCACGACTTTGCTTAATGAAAATGATCAAGTAAACCTGGACTCTGAAACAAAAAATAAAGCCACGGAATAATTGAACCCATAAACAAGTCTGAAAACCAATGATACAAAGGCATACAGTTACATGTACAATGTTTAATCATACCTTCTAAAATACGAATTCGTCCTCTGACTTGTAATATCAACAGGAAGGTGGTCAACGTAAATCATTCGATAGTGAAAACCAATCATTGGTGACCCTCATGGAAAACATCAAAACAAATACTGCTTGTAAAAATTAATCAAAAGAAGAATTCTAAAAAAAATTTAAATATGTGAATGTTAATCTTACAACAATTACTTATTAAAATTACTAACTAGCAGAGAATCTTTGAAAACAAAATAGTTCGTCTTACAGCCAAAAAATCCCTTGGGATGGAAACTGTAAGAAGAACTATTTTTCAAAAACCAAGATCTCGCGTCAAATTTTAGGTAACTTGGTCTTAGGATGTTTACTATCTAACTTTCCTTCTCCACCAATCCTAGAGACTATAAAAATAAGGAAGAGATAGATCAATTATCTTCATATATTTCCGAAATTAGAGAAACTTCTGTCTCGCTCAATCTGTTCGTGATCAAACCACCAAACTTAGCAGGTAACCTTCTCGTCAAGGCCTGTGCCAAGCTTCTCAAAAAGGTTGATTTCCGTCTTAACTTCAAAATTTAAAATCTCGAGGTTAGTGATGCAAGTTGATAATAGCAATAAACTAAGAACTGCCACGTAAAACTAGAATCATAGAGGATGATATTATCAATTGGAAATTACAATAAAATGATAGATCATGCATGTCACATCAAGTAAGAGAAATCATGTTCTCGTATTTTTGGTGTAGTCCACATTAAGGATTCGATAATTAATGAAAGAAGTTGCAAAGATTTACATGTACAATGTTTAATCATACCTTCTAAAATACGAATTCACCCTCTTACTTGAAATATCAACAGAAAGGTTGCCAAAGTAAATCATTCGAATGTGCCAACCGATCTTTCTTGGTCCTCATGGAAGACATCAAAGAAAATACTGCTTGTAAAAATTAATCATAAGAAGAGTTCTAAAAAAAATTTAAATATGTGAATGTTAATATTAGAACAATTACTTATTAAAATTGCTAACTAGCAGAGAATTTTGCAAAACAAAATAGTTCCTCTTACAGCAAAAAAATCCCTCGGCGATGGAAAATGTTAGAAGAACTATTTTGCAAAAACCAAGATCTCCCCTCAAATTTTAGGTAACGTGGTCTTAGGATGTATACTATCTAACTTTCCTTCTCCACCAATTCTAGAGACGCTAAAAATAAAGAAGATATAGATCACTTATCTTCATATATCTCCAAAATTAGAGAAACTTCTGTCACGCTCAATCTCTTCGTGATCAAACCATCAAACTTAGAAGGTAACCTTCTCGTCAAGGCTTGTGCCAAGCTTCTCAAAAAAGATGATTTCCGGCTTAACTTCAAAATCTAAAATCTCGAGGTCAGTGATGCAAGTTGATAATACCAATAAACTAAGAACTGCCACGTAAAATTATAATCATAGAGGATGATGCTATCAATTGGAACTTACATTAAAAGGATAGATCATGCATGTCACATCAAGTAAGAGAAATCATGTTCTCGTATTTTTAATGTAGTCCACATTAATGATACGATAATGAATGAAAGAAGTTGCAAGATGATGATAAGTTTTAAAAGACAGTAACAAATTTCTAATACAACACAAAAATCTTAAGTTTTATTTATTTATAGAAGTTGATAATGTTCAACTATAGCACCAATATGAAGTATCTCAACAAAAAATTCAGGATACCTTGAATTGTGTCCCTCTTACTGTTGAGATCTTTCTTGCCAGAACCTCTCGATTGATTAAGAATTTTATTTCTTAACCCATGTATCGACATCCGTTTTCGAGCACAATTCACATTATCCAGGTAATCTTCTCGTCAAGGCCTGTGCCAAGCTTCTCAAAAAGGTTGATTTCCGGCTTAACTTCAAAATCTAAAAGCTCGAGGTCAGTGATGTAAGTTGATAATACCAATAAACTAAGAACTGCCACGTAAAATTAGAATCATAGAGGATGACGCTATCAATTGGAAATTACATTAAAATGACATATCATGCATCTCACATCAAGTAAGAGAAATCATGTTCTCGTATTTTTGGTGTAGTACACATTAATGACACGATAATTAAAGAAAGAAGTTGCAAGATGATGATAAGTTTTAAAAGACAGTAACAAATTTCAAATACAACACAAAAATCTTAAGTTTTTTTTATTTATAGAAGTTGATAATGTTCAACAATAGCACCAATATGAAGTATCTCAACAAAATATTCAGGATATCTTGAATTGTGTCCCTCTTACTGTTGAGATCTTCATTGACAATACCTGTCGATTGATTAAGAATTTTTTTTCTTAACCCATGTATCGACATCCGTTTTCGAGCACAATTCACTTTATCCACAAAGCCCTCCACGACATTGCTTAATGAAAATGATCAAGGAAACCTGGACTGTAAAAAATAAATAAATAAAGCCACAGAATAATTGAACTTATAAACAAGTCTGAAAAACCAATAAGACAGAGGCAAACAGTTACATGTACAATGTTTAATCATACCCTCCAAAAAACAAATTCACCCTCTGAATTGAAATATCAACAGGAAGGTTGCCAAAGTAAATCATTCGATAGTGCCAACCAATCATTCTTGGTCCTCATGGAAAAAATCAAAGCAAATACTGATTGTAAAAATTAATCATCAGAAGAGTTCTGAAAAAAATTTAAATATGTGAATGTTAATCTTACAACAATTACTTATTAAAATTACTAACTAGCAGAGAATCTTGCAAAACAAAATAGTTCCTCTTACAGCAAAAAAATCCCTCGGGGATGGAAACTGTTAGAAGAACTATTTTGCAAAAACCAAGATCTCGCGTCAAATTTTAGGTAACTTGATCTTAGGATGTTTACCATCTAACTTTCCTTCTCCACCAATTCTAGAGACGATAAAAATAAGGAAGAGATAGATCACTTATCTTCATATATCTCCAAAATTAGAAAAACTTCTGTCTCGCTCAATCTCTTCGTGATCAAACCATCAAACTTAGCAGGTAACCTTCTCGTCAAGGCCTGTGCCAAGCTTCTCAAAAAGGTTGATTTCCGGCTTAACTTCAAAATTTAAAAGCTCGAGGTCAGTGATGCAAGTTGATAATACCAATAAACCAAGAACTGCCACGTAAAATTAGAATCATAGAGGATGATGCTATCAATTGGAAATTACATTAAAATGACATATCATGCATCTCACATCAAGTAAGAGAAATCATGTTCTCGTATTTTTGGTGTAGTACACATTAATGACACGATAATTAAAGAAAGAAGTTGCAAGATGTCGATAAATTTTAAAAGACAGGAAGAAATTTCTAATACAACACAAAAATCTTAAGTTTTCTTTATTTATAGAAGTTGATAATGTTCAACAATAGCTCCAATATGAAGTACCTCAAGAAAAAATCTAGAATACCTTGAATTGTGTCCCTCGTACTTTGGAGATCTTTCTTGGCGGAACCTCTCGATTGATTAAGAATTTTATTTCTTAACCCATGTATCGACATCCGTTTTCGAGCACAATTCACATTATCCACAAAGCCCTCCATGACATTGATTAATGAAAATGATCAAATAAGCCTGGACTGTGAAACAAAAAAATAAAGCCATGGAATAATTGAACCCATAAACAAGTCTGAAAAACCAATGATACAAAGGCAAACAATTACATGTACAATGTTTAATCATACCTTCTAAAATACGAATTCACCCTCTGACTTGTAATAACAACATGAAGGTTGGCAACGTAAATCATTCGAAAGTGCCAACCAATCTTTCTTGGTCCTCATGGAAGACATCAAATCAAATACTGCGGGTAAAAATTAATCATGAGAAGAGTTCTGAAAAAAATTTAAATATGTGAATGTTAATCTTACAACAATTACTTATTAAAATTACTAACTAGCAGAGAATCTTGCAAAACAAAATAGTTCCTCTTACAGCAAAAAAATCCCTCGGGGATGGAAACTGTTAGAAGAACTATTTTGCAAAAACCAAGATCTCGCGTCAAATTTTAGGTAACTTGATCTTAGGATGTTTACCATCTAACTTTCCTTCTCCACCAATTCTAGAGACGATAAAAATAAGGAAGAGATAGATCACTTATCTTCATATATCTCCAATATTAGAAAAACTTCTGTCTCGCTCAATCTCTTCGTGATCAAACCATCAAACTTAGCAGGTAACCTTCTCGTCAAGGCCTGTGCCAAGCTTCTCAAAAAGGTTGATTTCCGGCTTAACTTCAAAATTTAAAAGCTCGAGGTCAGTGATGCAAGTTGATAATACCAATAAACAAAGAACTGCCACGTAAAATTAGAATCATAGAGGATGATGCTATCAATTGGAAATTACATTAAAATGACATATCATGCATCTCACATCAAGTAAGAGAAATCATGTTCTCGTATTTTTGGTGTAGTACACATTAATGACACGATAATTACAGAAAGAAGTTGCAAGATGTCGATAAATTTTAAAAGACAGGAAGAAATTTCTAATACAACACAAAAATCTTAAGTTTTCTTTATTTATAGAAGTTGATAATGTTCAACAATAGCTCCAATATGAAGTACCTCAAGAAAAAATCTAGAATACCTTGAATTGTGTCCCTCCTACTTTGGAGATCTTTCTTGGCGGAACCTCTCGATTGATTAAGAATTTTATTTCTTAACCCATGTATCGACATCCGTTTTCGAGCACAATTCACATTATCCACAAAGCCCTCCATGACATTGATTAATGAAAATGATCAAATAAGCCTGGACTGTGAAACAAAAAAATAAAGCCATGGAATAATTGAACCCATAAACAAGTCTGAAAAAACAATGATACAAAGGCAAACAATTACATGTACAATGTTTAATCATACCTTCTAAAATACGAATTCACCCTCTGACTTGTAATATCAACATGAAGGTTGGCAACGTAAATCATTCGAAAGTGCCAACCAATCTTTCTTGGTCCTCATGGAAGACATCAAATCAAATACTGCAGGTAAAAATTAATCATGAGAAGAGTTCTAAAAAAAATTTAAATATGTGAATGTTAATCTTACAACAATTACTTATTAAAATTACTAACTAGCAGAGAATCTTGCAAAACAAAATAGTTCCTCTTACAGCAAAAAAATCCCTCGGGGATGGAAACTGTTAGAAGAACTATTTTGCAAAAACCAAGATCTCGCGTCAAATTTTAGGTAACTTGATCTTAGGATGTTTACCATCTAACTTTCCTTCTCCACCAATTCTAGAGACGATAAAAATAAGGAAGAGATAGATCACTTATCTTCATATATCTCCAAAATTAGAAAAACTTCTGTCTCGCTCAATCTCTTCGTGATCAAACCATCAAACTTAGCAGGTAACCTTCTCGTCAAGGCCTGTGCCAAGCTTCTCAAAAAGGTTGATTTCCGGCTTAACTTCAAAATTTAAAAGCTCGAGGTCAGTGATGCAAGTTGATAATTCCAATAAACCAAGAACTGACACGTAAAATTAGAATCATAGAGGATGATGCTATCAATTGGAAATTACATTAAAATGACATATCATGCATCTCACATCAAGTAAGAGAAATCATGTTCTCGTATTTTTGGTGTAGTACACATTAATGACACGATAATTAAAGAAAGAAGTTGCAAGATGTCGATAAATTTTAAAAGACAGGAAGAAATTTCTAATACAACACAAAAATCTTAAGTTTTCTTTATTTATAGAAGTTGATAATGTTCAACAATAGCTCCAATATGAAGTACCTCAAGAAAAAATCTAGAATACCTTGAATTGTGTCCCTCATACTTTGGAGATCTTTCTTGGCGGAACCTCTCGATTGATTAAGAATTTTATTTCTTAACCCATGTATCGACATCCGTTTTCGAGCACAATTCACATTATCCACAAAGCCCTCCATGACATTGATTAATGAAAATGATCAAATAAGCCTGGACTGTGAAACAAAAAAATAAAGCCATGGAATATTTGAACCCATAAACAAGTCTGAAAAAACAATGATACAAAGGCAAACAATTACATGTACAATGTTTAATCATACCTTCTAAAATACGAATTCACCCTCTGACTTGTAATATCAACATGAAGGTTGGCAACGTAAATCATCCGAAAGTGCCAACCAATCTTTCTTGGTCCTCATGGAAGACATCAAATCAAATACTGCGGGTAAAAATTAATCATGAGAAGAGTTCTAAAAAAAATTTAAATATGTGAATGTTAATCTTACAACAATTACTTATTAAAATTACTAACTAGCAGAGAATCTTGCAAAACAAAATAGTTCCTCTTACAGCAAAAAAATCCCTCGGGGATGGAAACTGTTAGAAGAACTATTTTGCAAAAACCAAGATCTCGCGTCAAATTTTAGGTAACTTGATCTTAGGATGTTTACCATCTAACTTTCCTTCTCCACCAATTCTAGAGACGATAAAAATAAGGAAGAGATAGATCACTTATCTTCATATATCTCCAAAATTAGAAAAACTTCTGTCTCGCTCAATCTCTTCGTGATCAAACCATCAAACTTAGCAGGTAACCTTCTCGTCAAGGCCTGTGCCAAGCTTCTCAAAAAGGTTGATTTCCGGCTTAACTTCAAAATTTAAAAGCTCGAGGTCAGTGATGCAAGTTGATAATTCCAATAAACCAAGAACTGACACGTAAAATTAGAATCATAGAGGATGATGCTATCAATTGGAAATTACATTAAAATGACATATCATGCATCTCACATCAAGTAAGAGAAATCATGTTCTCGTATTTTTGGTGTAGTACACATTAATGACACGATAATTAAAGAAAGAAGTTGCAAGATGTCGATAAATTTTAAAAGACAGGAAGAAATTTCTAATACAACACAAAAATCTTAAGTTTTCTTTATTTATAGAAGTTGATAATGTTCAACAATAGCTCCAATATGAAGTACCTCAAGAAAAAATCTAGAATACCTTGAATTGTGTCCCTCATACTTTGGAGATCTTTCTTGGCGGAACCTCTCGATTGATTAAGAATTTTATTTCTTAACCCATGTATCGACATCCGTTTTCGAGCACAATTCACATTATCCACAAAGCCCTCCATGACATTGATTAATGAAAATGATCAAATAAGCCTGGACTGTGAAACAAAAAAATAAAGCCATGGAATAATTGAACCCATAAACAAGTCTGAAAAACCAATGATACAAAGGCAAACAATTACATGTACATTGTTTAATCATACCTTCTAACATACGAATTCACCCTCTGACTTGTAATATCAACATGAAGGTTGGCAACGTAAATCATCCGAAAGTGCCAACCAATCTTTCTTGGTCCTCATGGAAGACATCAAATCAAATACTGCGGGTAAAAATTAATCATGAGAAGAGTTCTAAAAAAAATTTAAATATGTGAATGTTAATCTTACAACAATTACTTATTAAAATTACTAACTAGCAGAGAATCTTGCAAAACAAAATAGTTCCTCTTACAGCAAAAAAATCCCTCGGGGATGGAAACTGTTAGAAGAACTATTTTGCAAAAACCAAGATCTCGCGTCAAATTTTGATCTTAGGATGTTTACCATCTAACTTTCCTTCTCCACCAATTCTAGAGACGATAAAAATAAGGAAGAGATAGATCACTTATCTTCATATATCTCCAAAATTAGAAAAACTTCTGTCTCGCTCAATCTCTTCGTGATCAAACCATCAAACTTAGCAGGTAACCTTCTCGTCAAGCTTCTCAAAAAGGTTGATTCCCGGCTTAACTTCAAAATTTAAAACCTCGAGGTCAGTGACGCAAGTTGATAATACCAATAAACTAAGAACTGCCACGTAAAATTAGAATCATAGAGGATGATGCTATCAATTGGAAATTACATTAAAATGACATATCATGCATCTCACATCAAGTAAGAGAAATCATGTTCTCGTATTTTTGGTGTAGTACACATTAATGACACGATAATTAAAGAAAGAAGTTGCAAGATGTCGATAAATTTTAAAAGACAGGAAGAAATTTCTAATACAACACAAAAAACTTAAGTTTTCTTTATTTATAGAAGTTGATAATGTTCAACAATAGCTCCAATATGAAGTACCTCAAGAAAAAATCTAGAATACCTTGAATTGTGTCCCTCCTACTTTGGAGATCTTTCTTGGCGGAACCTCTCGATTGGTTAAGAATTTTATTTCTTAACCCATGTATCGACATCCGTTTTCGAGCACAATTCACATTATCCACAAAGCCCTCCATGACATTGATTAATGAAAATGATCAAATAAGCCTGGACTGTGAAACAAAAAAATAAAGCCATGGAATAATTGAACCCATAAACAAGTCTGAAAAACCAATGATACAAAGGCAAACAATTACATGTACAATGTTTAATCATACCTTCTAAAATACGAATTCACCCTCTGACTTGTAATATCAACATGAAGGTTGGCAACGTAAATCATTCGAAAGTGCCAACCAATCTTTCTTGGTCCTCATGGAAGACATCAAATCAAATACTGCAGGTAAAAATTAATCATGAGAAGAGTTCTAAAAAAAATTTAAATATGTGAATGTTAATCTTACAACAATTACTTATTAAAATTACTAACTAGCAGAGAATCTTGCAAAACAAAATAGTTCCTCTTACAGCAAAAAAATCCCTCGGGGATGGAAACTGTTAGAAGAACTATTTTGCAAAAACCAAGATCTCGCGTCAAATTTTAGGTAACTTGATCTTAGGATGTTTACCATCTAACTTTCCTTCTCCACCAATTCTAGAGACGATAAAAATAAGGAAGAGATAGATCACTTATCTTCATATATCTCCAAAATTAGAAAAACTTCTGTCTCGCTCAATCTCTTCGTGATCAAACCATCAAACTTAGCAGGTAACCTTCTCGTCAAGCTTCTCAAAAAGGTTGATTTCCGGCTTAACTTCAAAATTTAAAAGCTCGAGGTCAGTGATGCAAGTTGATAATACCAATAAACAAAGAACTGCCACGTAAAATTAGAATCATAGAGGATGATGCTATCAATTGGAAATTACATTAAAATGACATATCATGCATCTCACATCAAGTAAGAGAAATCATGTTCTCGTATTTTTGGTGTAGTACACATTAATGACACGATAATTACAGAAAGAAGTTGCAAGATGTCGATAAATTTTAAAAGACAGGAAGAAATTTCTAATACAACACAAAAATCTTAAGTTTTCTTTATTTATAGAAGTTGATAATGTTCAACAATAGCTCCAATATGAAGTACCTCAAGAAAAAATCTAGAATACCTTGAATTGTGTCCCTCCTACTTTGGAGATCTTTCTTGGCGGAACCTCTCGATTGATTAAGAATTTTATTTCTTAACCCATGTATCGACATCCGTTTTCGAGCACAATTCACATTATCCACAAAGCCCTCCATGACATTGATTAATGAAAATGATCAAATAAGCCTGGACTGTGAAACAAAAAAATAAAGCCATGGAATAATTGAACCCATAAACAAGTCTGAAAAAACAATGATACAAAGGCAAACAATTACATGTACAATGTTTAATCATACCTTCTAAAATACGAATTCACCCTCTGACTTGTAATACCAACATGAAGGTTGGCAACGTAAATCATTCGAAAGTGCCAACCAATCTTTCTTGGTCCTCATGGAAGACATCAAATCAAATACTGCAGGTAAAAATTAATCATGAGAAGAGTTCTAAAAAAAATTTAAATATGTGAATGTTAATCTTACAACAATTACTTATTAAAATTACTAACTAGCAGAGAATCTTGCAAAACAAAATAGTTCCTCTTACAGCAAAAAAATCCCTCGGGGATGGAAACTGTTAGAAGAACTATTTTGCAAAAACCAAGATCTCGCGTCAAATTTTAGGTAACTTGATCTTAGGATGTTTACCATCTAACTTTCCTTCTCCACCAATTCTAGAGACGATAAAAATAAGGAAGAGATAGATCACTTATCTTCATATATCTCCAAAATTAGAAAAACTTCTGTCTCGCTCAATCTCTTCGTGATCAAACCATCAAACTTAGCAGGTAACCTTCTCGTCAAGGCCTGTGCCAAGCTTCTCAAAAAGGTTGATTTCCGGCTTAACTTCAAAATTTAAAAGCTCGAGGTCAGTGATGCAAGTTGATAATTCCAATAAACCAAGAACTGACACGTAAAATTAGAATCATAGAGGATGATGCTATCAATTGGAAATTACATTAAAATGACATATCATGCATCTCACATCAAGTAAGAGAAATCATGTTCTCGTATTTTTGGTGTAGTACACATTAATGACACGATAATTAAAGAAAGAAGTTGCAAGATGTCGATAAATTTTAAAAGACAGGAAGAAATTTCTAATACAACACAAAAATCTTAAGTTTTCTTTATTTATAGAAGTTGATAATGTTCAACAATAGCTCCAATATGAAGTACCTCAAGAAAAAATCTAGAATACCTTGAATTGTGTCCCTCATACTTTGGAGATCTTTCTTGGCGGAACCTCTCGATTGATTAAGAATTTTATTTCTTAACCCATGTATCGACATCCGTTTTCGAGCACAATTCACATTATCCACAAAGCCCTCCATGACATTGATTAATGAAAATGATCAAATAAGCCTGGACAGTGAAACAAAAAAATAAAGCCATGGAATAATTGAACCCATAAACAAGTCTGAAAAAACAATGATACAAAGGCAAACAATTACATGTACATTGTTTAATCATACCTTCTAACATACGAATTCACCCTCTGACTTGTAATATCAACATGAAGGTTGGCAACGTAAATCATCCGAAAGTGCCAACCAATCTTTCTTGGTCCTCATGGAAGACATCAAATCAAATACTGCGGGTAAAAATTAATCATGAGAAGAGTTCTAAAAAAAATTTAAATATGTGAATGTTAATCTTACAACAATTACTTATTAAAATTACTAACTAGCAGAGAATCTTGCAAAACAAAATAGTTCCTCTTACAGCAAAAAAATCCCTCGGGGATGGAAACTGTTAGAAGAACTATTTTGCAAAAACCAAGATCTCGCGTCAAATTTTAGGTAACTTGATCTTAGGATGTTTACCATCTAACTTTCCTTCTCCACCAATTCTAGAGACGATAAAAATAAGGAAGAGATAGATCACTTATCTTCATATATCTCCAAAATTAGAAAAACTTCTGTCTCGCTCAATCTCTTCGTGATCAAACCATCAAACTTAGCAGGTAACCTTCTCGTCAAGCTTCTCAAAAAGGTTGATTTCCGGCTTAACTTCAAAATTTAAAAGCTCGAGGTCAGTGATGCAAGTTGATAATACCAATAAACAAAGAACTGCCACGTAAAATTAGAATCATAGAGGATGATGCTATCAATTGGAAATTACATTAAAATGACATATCATGCATCTCACATCAAGTAAGAGAAATCATGTTCTCGTATTTTTGGTGTAGTACACATTAATGACACGATAATTACAGAAAGAAGTTGCAAGATGTCGATAAATTTTAAAAGACAGGAAGAAATTTCTAATACAACACAAAAATCTTAAGTTTTCTTTATTTATAGAAGTTGATAATGTTCAACAATAGCTCCAATATGAAGTACCTCAAGAAAAAATCTAGAATACCTTGAATTGTGTCCCTCCTACTTTGGAGATCTTTCTTGGCGGAACCTCTCGATTGATTAAGAATTTTATTTCTTAACCCATGTATCGACATCCGTTTTCGAGCACAATTCACATTATCCACAAAGCCCTCCATGACATTGATTAATGAAAATGATCAAATAAGCCTGGACTGTGAAACAAAAAAATAAAGCCATGGAATAATTGAACCCATAAACAAGTCTGAAAAAACAATGATACAAAGGCAAACAATTACATGTACAATGTTTAATCATACCTTCTAAAATACGAATTCACCCTCTGACTTGTAATATCAACATGAAGGTTGGCAACGTAAATCATTCGAAAGTGCCAACCAATCTTTCTTGGTCCTCATGGAAGACATCAAATCAAATACTGCAGGTAAAAATTAATCATGAGAAGAGTTCTAAAAAAAATTTAAATATGTGAATGTTAATCTTACAACAATTACTTATTAAAATTACTAACTAGCAGAGAATCTTGCAAAACAAAATAGTTCCTCTTACAGCAAAAAAATCCCTCGGGGATGGAAACTGTTAGAAGAACTATTTTGCAAAAACCAAGATCTCGCGTCAAATTTTAGGTAACTTGATCTTAGGATGTTTACCATCTAACTTTCCTTCTCCACCAATTCTAGAGACGATAAAAATAAGGAAGAGATAGATCACTTATCTTCATATATCTCCAAAATTAGAAAAACTTCTGTCTCGCTCAATCTCTTCGTGATCAAACCATCAAACTTAGCAGGTAACCTTCTCGTCAAGGCCTGTGCCAAGCTTCTCAAAAAGGTTGATTTCCGGCTTAACTTCAAAATTTAAAAGCTCGAGGTCAGTGATGCAAGTTGATAATTCCAATAAACCAAGAACTGACACGTAAAATTAGAATCATAGAGGATGATGCTATCAATTGGAAATTACATTAAAATGACATATCATGCATCTCACATCAAGTAAGAGAAATCATGTTCTCGTATTTTTGGTGTAGTACACATTAATGACACGATAATTAAAGAAAGAAGTTGCAAGATGTCGATAAATTTTAAAAGACAGGAAGAAATTTCTAATACAACACAAAAATCTTAAGTTTTCTTTATTTATAGAAGTTGATAATGTTCAACAATAGCTCCAATATGAAGTACCTCAAGAAAAAATCTAGAATACCTTGAATTGTGTCCCTCCTACTTTGGAGATCTTTCTTGGCGGAACCTCTCGATTGATTAAGAATTTTATTTCTTAACCCATGTATCGACATCCGTTTTCGAGCACAATTCACATTATCCACAAAGCCCTCCATGACATTGATTAATGAAAATGATCAAATAAGCCTGGACTGTGAAACAAAAAAATAAAGCCATGGAATAATTGAACCCATAAACAAGTCTGAAAAAACAATGATACAAAGGCAAACAATTACATGTACATTGTTTAATCATACCTTCTAACATACGAATTCACCCTCTGACTTGTAATATCAACATGAAGGTTGGCAACGTAAATCATCCGAAAGTGCCAACCAATCTTTCTTGGTCCTCATGGAAGACATCAAATCAAATACTGCGGGTAAAAATTAATCATGAGAAGAGTTCTAAAAAAAATTTAAATATGTGAATGTTAATCTTACAACAATTACTTATTAAAATTACTAACTAGCAGAGAATCTTGCAAAACAAAATAGTTCCTCTTACAGCAAAAAAATCCCTCGGGGATGGAAACTGTTAGAAGAACTATTTTGCAAAAACCAAGATCTCGCGTCAAATTTTAGGTAACTTGATCTTAGGATGTTTACCATCTAACTTTCCTTCTCCACCAATTCTAGAGACGATAAAAATAAGGAAGAGATAGATCACTTATCTTCATATATCTCCAAAATTAGAAAAACTTCTGTCTCGCTCAATCTCTTCGTGATCAAACCATCAAACTTAGCAGGTAACCTTCTCGTCAAGGCCTGTGCCAAGCTTCTCAAAAAGGTTGATTTCCGGCTTAACTTCAAAATTTAAAAGCTCGAGGTCAGTGATGCAAGTTGATAATTCCAATAAACCAAGAACTGACACGTAAAATTAGAATCATAGAGGATGATGCTATCAATTGGAAATTACATTAAAATGACATATCATGCATCTCACATCAAGTAAGAGAAATCATGTTCTCGTATTTTTGGTGTAGTACACATTAATGACACGATAATTAAAGAAAGAAGTTGCAAGATGTCGATAAATTTTAAAAGACAGGAAGAAATTTCTAATACAACACAAAAATCTTAAGTTTTCTTTATTTATAGAAGTTGATAATGTTCAACAATAGCTCCAATATGAAGTACCTCAAGAAAAAATCTAGAATACCTTGAATTGTGTCCCTCATACTTTGGAGATCTTTCTTGGCGGAACCTCTCGATTGATTAAGAATTTTATTTCTTAACCCATGTATCGACATCCGTTTTCGAGCACAATTCACATTATCCACAAAGCCCTCCATGACATTGATTAATGAAAATGATCAAATAAGCCTGGACTGTGAAACAAAAAAATAAAGCCATGGAATAATTGAACCCATAAACAAGTCTGAAAAAACAATGATACAAAGGCAAACAATTACATGTACATTGTTTAATCATACCTTCTAACATACGAATTCACCCTCTGACTTGTAATATCAACATGAAGGTTGGCAACGTAAATCATCCGAAAGTGCCAACCAATCTTTCTTGGTCCTCATGGAAGACATCAAATCAAATACTGCGGGTAAAAATTAATCATGAGAAGAGTTCTAAAAAAAATTTAAATATGTGAATGTTAATCTTACAACAATTACTTATTAAAATTACTAACTAGCAGAGAATCTTGCAAAACAAAATAGTTCCTCTTACAGCAAAAAAATCCCTCGGGGATGGAAACTGTTAGAAGAACTATTTTGCAAAAACCAAGATCTCGCGTCAAATTTTAGGTAACTTGATCTTAGGATGTTTACCATCTAACTTTCCTTCTCCACCAATTCTAGAGACGATAAAAATAAGGAAGAGATAGATCACTTATCTTCATATATCTCCAAAATTAGAAAAACTTCTGTCTCGCTCAATCTCTTCGTGATCAAACCATCAAACTTAGCAGGTAACCTTCTCGTCAAGGCCTGTGCCAAGCTTCTCAAAAAGGTTGATTTCCGGCTTAACTTCAAAATTTAAAAGCTCGAGGTCAGTGATGCAAGTTGATAATTCCAATAAACCAAGAACTGACACGTAAAATTAGAATCATAGAGGATGATGCTATCAATTGGAAATTACATTAAAATGACATATCATGCATCTCACATCAAGTAAGAGAAATCATGTTCTCGTATTTTTGGTGTAGTACACATTAATGACACGATAATTAAAGAAAGAAGTTGCAAGATGTCGATAAATTTTAAAAGACAGGAAGAAATTTCTAATACAACACAAAAATCTTAAGTTTTCTTTATTTATAGAAGTTGATAATGTTCAACAATAGCTCCAATATGAAGTACCTCAAGAAAAAATCTAGAATACCTTGAATTGTGTCCCTCATACTTTGGAGATCTTTCTTGGCGGAACCTCTCGATTGATTAAGAATTTTATTTCTTAACCCATGTATCGACATCCGTTTTCGAGCACAATTCACATTATCCACAAAGCCCTCCATGACATTGATTAATGAAAATGATCAAATAAGCCTGGACTGTGAAACAAAAAAATAAAGCCATGGAATAATTGAACCCATAAACAAGTCTGAAAAAACAATGATACAAAGGCAAACAATTACATGTACATTGTTTAATCATACCTTCTAACATACGAATTCACCCTCTGACTTGTAATATCAACATGAAGGTTGGCAACGTAAATCATCCGAAAGTGCCAACCAATCTTTCTTGGTCCTCATGGAAGACATCAAATCAAATACTGCGGGTAAAAATTAATCATGAGAAGAGTTCTAAAAAAAATTTAAATATGTGAATGTTAATCTTACAACAATTACTTATTAAAATTACTAACTAGCAGAGAATCTTGCAAAACAAAATAGTTCCTCTTACAGCAAAAAAATCCCTCGGGGATGGAAACTGTTAGAAGAACTATTTTGCAAAAACCAAGATCTCGCGTCAAATTTTAGGTAACTTGATCTTAGGATGTTTACCATCTAACTTTCCTTCTCCACCAATTCTAGAGACGATAAAAATAAGGAAGAGATAGATCACTTATCTTCATATATCTCCAAAATTAGAAAAACTTCTGTCTCGCTCAATCTCTTCGTGATCAAACCATCAAACTTAGCAGGTAACCTTCTCGTCAAGGCCTGTGCCAAGCTTCTCAAAAAGGTTGATTTCCGGCTTAACTTCAAAATTTAAAAGCTCGAGGTCAGTGATGCAAGTTGATAATTCCAATAAACCAAGAACTGACACGTAAAATTAGAATCATAGAGGATGATGCTATCAATTGGAAATTACATTAAAATGACATATCATGCATCTCACATCAAGTAAGAGAAATCATGTTCTCGTATTTTTGGTGTAGTACACATTAATGACACGATAATTAAAGAAAGAAGTTGCAAGATGTCGATAAATTTTAAAAGACAGGAAGAAATTTCTAATACAACACAAAAATCTTAAGTTTTCTTTATTTATAGAAGTTGATAATGTTCAACAATAGCTCCAATATGAAGTACCTCAAGAAAAAATCTAGAATACCTTGAATTGTGTCCCTCATACTTTGGAGATCTTTCTTGGCGGAACCTCTCGATTGATTAAGAATTTTATTTCTTAACCCATGTATCGACATCCGTTTTCGAGCACAATTCACATTATCCACAAAGCCCTCCATGACATTGAAAGAATTGCATTTTTCCAGCTTGCGAGTTTATGTGACATTTTTGAAACCACCGGTGCCCAAAATTCCATTTTCGTTGGGTTCCCTCCTAGTGGTGCCCCAAGGTATTTAATCGGCCACTGCTCTTTCTTGCACCCAACTGTTACCGCCAACAACCTCGTCATCTGAGTAGTTCAATCCCAACACAACACTTTTCTCAAAATTGATTTTCACTCCCGATTTATGACAGAACAATTTAAGCAGTTCGACCACAGCCATCATGTCTCTCATATTGGACGAGGAACAGAGTGTCATCCGCAAATTGAATATGTGAAATTTCTATTTAATCTCTCCCGACCACAAGTCCTCTCACAACGTTTACTGTCTTAGCCTTATCTACCAATCTCCCCAAGCCATCAATCACTAAATTAAACAGAAAAGAGGATAAGGGGTCTCCTTTTCTGAGGCCTTTTTCCTCTTTTAACTTCCCTCTTGGTCTTCCATTGATGAATATCGAAAACGAGACGTTAGAGACGCATCCCCTAATCCATTTCCTCCACCTATCCCCAAACCCCTTCTTTTGAAGCACAAAATCTAAAAATCTCCAATCCACATTGTCATATGCCTTTTCCAAATCAATTTTCAGTATCCATCCTTTTTTCTTTTTCCTTCTATACTCCTCTACAACTTCGTTGGCTATGAGACAACAATATGTTATCTGTCTTCCTTTAATGAAAGCGCACTGATTTTCCGCTATTGTTTTGCTCATTACCTTCTTCAATCTGTTCGTCAACACTTTTGCCAAAAATTTTTACAAGCTCGTAATTAGTCTGATTGGTCTAAAGTCTTTAACCTTCGTCGCATTTTGTTTCTTTGGGACCAGGCAAATGTAAGTTTCATTCGTAATTCCATTAACAATTCTGTCCTCAAAGAATTCAGCAAACACTTTCATAAGATCAGCTTTAATCGTATCCCAATTCTTTTGATAGAAAGCCAAAGTAAATACATCCGGTCCCGGAGCTTTGGAACCATCACATTCAAGCACCGCTCCTCTGATCTCCTCCTCCGAGAAGGGCTGTTCCAACTGTTCGGCCTCGATCGTATCTATTGGCATCCACTCCAACCCTTCAAGACCCAATCCATCCCCTTCGATTTTTTATATAGTTGTTTATAGAAACCGATGATTGTATTCTCAATCTCTACTTCTTTTGAGATCAATGCCTCATCCTCCAACTCTATCTTATCTATCATTGCTCTGTTTCTTCGCTTTTTGACTCTCCATCTGGAGCCTTCGAATGGACAGAGTTTCCAGCTCACATCTTGCATCTCTTCGCTCCTCATGTAGGTTATCGGACCAATTTCCCCCCGTATCTCTCGCATCCATCTGTGTAATTATTTCGCAACTCTGTAATTCTGACATTCACATCTACAAAGACCTCTTTATCCTATTTGGAGACCTCTTTTTTGATTTCTTTGAATTTATTCATGAACTTGTATCCTTCCAACCCGAGTGTTCCTAGTATTCACCACGCAGCGACCGACTCTTTAAACTTATTGTGCATCAACCAAACATTCTCGAATCTGAAGGGAGTTGGTCCCCATTTCAACTTCGTGGTGTCCAAGACGATCGGGTAATGATCCGATGTAATTCTAAGGAGCACCGTCTGTCTGAACGTGGGGAAATTTCCTTCCACCCCCCTGAGATAAGGAACCTATCCAATCTGCAACAAATCGGGTTGGCCCTGAAGTTCGACCATGTGAACTTTGCATTTAATAAAGGAGGATCGTGGAGGCCCAATTCCTCGATCAGATTATCAAAGCATTGCATACTTGTGGTGAAGGAGGTGTTATTCAACTTTTCGCTCAAATTCCTAACGACATTAAAATCTCATTCGACACAACAGTTGTCCCCACAAATTGAGCACAAATCTGCTAGTTCATCCCAAAATAAATTTCTGTTCCTTGGATTGCATGGGCCGTAAACAGCTGTGAACCACCAATTAGTCTCATCTTTCCACCGGATTTCTTTAGACACCGAAAAATTCCCAATCAGATTGTCACTTACCAAGACCACTCTTGGATCCCACATCACAAGAATACCTCCTGATCTTACTTCCGCTGGTAAACTCACCCAATTCACGAATCTTGATTTCCATAAACTTGCAACGAGGCGACGATCCACTGCAATGTTCTTAGTCTCTAGAACCACAACAATGTCCAGGTTTTCCTTACTTATAACCGTACGCACTAATTCCCTCCTTCTCGCCGACCCTCCCCCCCTAATATTCCAAGAGCAAATCTTCATATTAACCGATTCGATCCCTTCGAAGTCGATCCTTTCTCATAATTGATCCCACACTTCAGCCTACCAAGTTCTCTACTTAACTTTCTCGTTGACTTGTTGAGTTCTTCCTTAGTTGTAGATTTATAACACACGTCCTGAATGTTTCTTGTGGCATTTAAGTTTACCTCCACTTCGTTCCCTGTGGAAGTTTCTCTCTCGGAACCCGGCTTGTCATGTACTCTTGATTTCACTCCTCCTAAAAACCCACTAGACATCCCCAGAACGGAGAAAGACGCAGGTAGGATAGAATGAAGTTTGAATGAATGATTAAGACTCGATGAATGGAAATGGGAAAGTACCTTGCCCACTAAAGGATTAGTGTTTTCAAGAATAGAAGGCTCTTTGTTGGGCAGAATTTCTTCCTCTTGTGAAAACAACCCCTGAATGTCCACTTCATCTGCATCGTTATTTGCCAAAGACTCCGACTGACGATCTATGTGGCTACTGGCTACCAGACTCTGTAGAGTCAAATCCATTGTCCAATAGGTCGTCATCTGATTCATCAAGATGTAGTTCTTCATTGTCATCCAGATCAAATTCCCCTGTCTTTCTTAAATCCTCCCTGTTCAGTTCATCAGCCTTCATCCTTCCTCTGTCTTCAGTAAGTTCCGTATCCTCTTTAGTAGCTTTGTTAGTTCTTCTGCAGTAACTATGTCTGTAAGTATGCAGTAAAGTATTTGGTCCAATATCACCCTTTCTTTGGTCCATGTCCTCAGTTTCTTTGTTGGATAAAGAATGGATGGGAGATCTTCTGAACTCGGCGATTTCTTTTGGTGAAATTCTTTGTAATATTTTTTCCACCTTTTTTTCTCAAACGGTTGGACTACCAGCAAGCTCTTTTCTGGTGCCCCTTCTTCTTCTCTGTTTGTAGACGTATTACCCTGCACGTCTTCGCTCCTTACTTTGTGACAGTCTGTGGACTCCCCATTATCTTCAATGTTCCTGCAAATATTTGAGTTTCCCCACCCTGCCACAGTCTGTTTGCCATTAACCACTACTTCAGCGTAAGTTTGCTTTTCGTAAATCTCTTAAGCCTTTAGATCGAAGGATTCAACGCTAATTATAAGTTCCGTATTTTCCCTGTTTAAGAGTATCATCATCCTATTATGGATAAATCCATCTTTTGTTCCTTCGACCTTTATCTTGTCAGCCCCTAATTCACGGAAAAGCATCGTATCGTCGCTTACCTCCACCAAACCCCCGCATTGAACCCCGATCGCTTTGAAGTTATCACGCGACCATAAGTTCCACGGTAACCCAAATATCCTAATCCAGCTTTTGCAACACTTGTGAACCGTATCCGCTGAGTTGATATTTGGCCTCCATTCCTCAAAATCTAAAGCCACTCCACAGTCGAAAAATCCTCTTTTCAAGTTATGATAACGAGTAAAGTGTTAATGGTAAATAGCTCCAAAGAACCAACCCAGACGCGGAAAAAAAGGATAACGAGTAGAAAATGAAGCGCTTAGGTGTGCGCGGAATAATGAACAAAAGGTAACCCTAGTTATCGGCGACCGGTGTACGGCGCCGGACCCGAAAGGCTGAAGCGAACAAAGTTGTTAAATAACGGGATGCAGTTAGGGAGCTGAAGGGAGATCGAAGATGAGGAAAACGGACGGTAGAGAGCATTTTTGAAAAATTCTCTCACTAAGGCTCTCAAATTAAACATATTACAGTAAACTCACAAATCATGAAAGTCACACCAAGCAATGAAAAAAATTACTAGATGTTGATAAGTTTTAAAACAAAGAAAAATAAATTTCTTATACAGCATAAAAATCTAAAGTTTTCTTTATTTATAGATGTTGACAAGTTTCCAATAAAGTTTAATTAGAATTTCATGATTTTTCTAGCATCATAATTTTATTAAAAAAGATTACTATAATTTAAGCCGGGTAGAATTTCAAAATTAGGAGGCATGAAAGGAAAGAACAATGTTTAATTTTTTAAAATCAAAAAAGTTAATTTCCAGCTTAACTTGAAAATTTAAAATCACAAGAGTGCAAGTTATTAATACCAATAAACTGAGAATTCAAATGTACGAATTAAAATCATAGAGGTTGATGTTATCAATTGGGAATTATAGTAAACTGACATCATGTGTGTCACATCAAGTAAGAGAAATCATGTTCACGTATTTTTTGTGTAGTACACATATACGATATGCAATGAAAGAAGCTGTTCAATATAAGTTCTAAAACACACAAAAAATTTCTAACACTTTCCAATAAAGTGTAATTAGAATTTTATGATTTTTCTAGCATAATAATTTTATTAAGATACAGATGTTCATCCGGAAAGATATAAAGATAGGGAATTTTAAAACACAGAAAGAAATTTCTAACACTGCTTAAAACTTTCAAGATATAGAAGTTCATCGGGAAAATCAAAATTGGAAGAGTTGAGAAATAAATGAAAAGTTTTTTTAAAAAAAGGTTCAATAGCATAGTTATGATTTCCAAAAAAATAAATCACAAAAAGATTCCCAGCATAGTTATGATTTTCAATAAAAATAAATCACATAAAGGTTCGGAGCATTCTTTTTTCCAAGAACTTCCCAAAAAATAAATGACATAAAAATACATTTTCCATTTCCATATGATAGCAACAATAACGACATTATTTTATCACAAAACGCAAAGATTAGACATAGCATATACACTTCTAAACCAATTCTGTGACGCATAAATTAAAAATCATCAAGGATTAAAAACAGCCAGTCAAACCACTTCTTCGACGATAAATAAAAAAATCATCAAGGATTAAAAACAGCCAGCCAAACCACTTCTTCGACGATAAATAAACACACATTTTCAGCAATGGGTGACGAACTACACCATAACCAGATTAATAGAAACTAAAACCGAATCCAAAATAAATACAAAAAACAGCGATAAAGACCCAAATTTCTACTTCTTGAAAAAAATCGACCCAATGATACAACGGGAGCACTGAAAGTAGTCCGCAAAAAACTTACTTGTACCCATGATGCAGTGAAAACTCCTTGATCCAGCGAGATTACTCGAAATACAATATTGGTAGAAAAGAGAGATTGTGCGGAAAAAAAAACTGATTATTGGAACCGGAAACCCATGAAATATTGGAGGATGGAAAGAAAACAGATTATGTATTGCAACAAAATTAAAAGTTCAAGACTCGGTCCCTAAGTATGGCATCTGCGAACATTGAAGTTCGATAGAAGAGAAGAAATCTCCAAGAATTTGGTTTTGGGGAGCGGGATACAAAGAAAAACATTGAAGAAGTTCGATAGAAGAGAAGAAATCTCCAAGAATTTGGGTTTGGGGGAGCGGGATATAAAGAAAATCATCCGTTAATTTGGGTTTTGAAGGAAAGCGTGGGTTTCCATTTATTTGTTTGGGATTTGGAAATAGGCGCCTGTGGCCGATGATAGATTATTTTTGGAAACAAAATATTTCGATTTTGGCGAGTTTTTATATTTTATTTTAATTACTTATTAAATTTTATAATCTGAACCTTTTTTAAACAAAACTAAAATAAAATATAATATGGATTTGGAATATATTTGGTAAATCGTCCCACTAAAAAGTCATTTTACATTTATTTATACTAAATTTTTTTTAATTTCAATTATTTTTTTAAATGTTTTTTTATTGATTAACTCTTTCTTAAATATTATATTTATTTATATAATTTAAAAAGTATAATATAATAAAGAACATACTCTTCCTACTAAAATATTACAATACATAATAAAATAATTATGTTTTTCTTTATCAATTTTATAGCATTATCGCTATTCATTAATAGAACTAATACTCAATAAATAAATTATATACATAACTAAAATAAGTTTTAATATGTTGATATATCTCTTGGAGTTCGGATGTATTGTCATAGGAGATCTAAGCAACACTAATCACCAATTACTTGTCTAACTATGGTGTTGATTTGTTAATAATTAGGAAGTTGTTAAACATGAAATTTTTAAATCATTTTTTTGGGAAAAAATCTCCTGAAAAAACCATTCGCACATGGTGGGTAGAAGCATTGACATGATGACACGTGAATTTTACTTATTTTTCTCGATTTGTGTGTGTTAGGATCAAACGATTAACATCAGGCCAAAAATATAGTTACTAGTCAAAGCACAATTTTATTTTATTATACTTACACCTACTTGGTTGCTAATGAGTCGGGTTGTTAGGCACATAAGTTCAGAGAGTTGTGTGTCTATCTGTTGGCAATGTCTCATATTTTATAGATCAGTCTTATCATTTTCCTACCACCGGACATCTCCCCTGCATAGGTAGCATTATCTGTTATGGCAAGAAGATTATGCTTATCATTCTAGTATTTTTATGGCAAGAAGATTATGCTTATTTATTAAAATATAATTTTTTATATTTTAAATAAATAAAATAATCTTGAAAAATAAACGTGTCTCTGGTTGAATTTAATAATAATAATAATAATAATAACTAGACTTAAAACTAACTTAGATTAAAAGAATTCCCTAAAATATCTCCTACAATTATCTATAATAAAATTTGACCATGTCTTGAATTAATTTTAAAAACTAACCCTTAATTATGTTAACTTCCAAATATATTGTTTGGGTCATTTTTATGATCACACACAAACAAATTGAGTAGGAAGGATTATTTTAAAATTATAATATGATAAACAAGATACTCTGGTATTAAAATATTAGAATATATAATATATCGAGGTTCGATAATTATCTCAGCTCGGTAGAGTAATCGAAACGTGACACTTATGTTGCTGTATAGTTTAAAAGATTTAAGTTGTACCATTACTATCGGATATATCTTTTGTTAAAGCGGCGAGCGCTGAGTCTTATAATTATTATTAGAACAAAGGTCACGGGTACAATTCTCATTGAGTGCAAGGAGTGTAATTATTGAGAATAAGATTGTTGAGGTATCATGATTTTTCCTGTTCGGTGGGCCAATTGAAAAATGATGTTTGTGCTGCTCTACAATTTAAAAAATTTGAGTTACATCATTATCATCATATATAACTTTTGTTAAAGCGACAAGTTTTCGATCTTACATAATAAAATAATTTTGCTTTTCTTTATCAATATTGTAGTATTGTGGTTATATATATATATATATATATATATATATATATATATATATATATATATATATATATATATATATATATATATATATATATATATATATAACCAGTACCCGAAAAATAAATCATATATATAACTAAAATAAGTTTAATATATTGATAAAAATGTAATAAAATAAATATTTATCGTTTGTTATAGTATTTTCATCACTCTTAGTTTTTTGTGATCGACAAAATAAACAGCATCAAGCTGTTTCAGGATCTAGCCGCTTACTTTATTGTAAAACTGGTTTTTCAAACCCCTAGATTATTTCAAATCTTTCAGGAGTTCAAGCCGCTCTATTGAAGAAATCTAACCGCTATATTTTATTAAACTCCGACTGCTAGAAATTATCTGACAAAACTAATCGGTCTTAAAATTAAATGAAGTACAAAGGATGAAACAGTTGTATTCCAACAATACTACAAATGGAAAATCTTAGGCATTTCAAGGAGGATATTGCAAGTTAAGTCGTTCAGACTAATGCTGCAAATGACAAGATTACATGGTATCTTATCAACTCCCGAAATGACAGAAACTCACTCTATTCAGATATGGTTCGGCTTTATGAAAGCATGAAATTAAAGTCGAAAGGTCATTTATGAACATTTAATGATAAAAACGGTGTATATGCACATATTATCGGAAAACAATGTAGATTATCCTTAAAAAAACAATTTCACAGTTGAGCAGTGCATTTTAAAGAAAAGACTACTGAAATCTATTTGAAATCAATGAAACTTTCAAGAAATCAAGAGCTTGCATATTTCCAAGATTTTTTATCACACCGAAGAGTTCTCATTTAAGACTGTTCAAACAAAGCACACACTTATCAGAATATATCTGATTTTCATAGATCAATTTGTGCTACCTCAGACAAGTCAAGTCGTTACAAAGCTGATCACTGGGTAATTGTTATTTGTTGTGCTGTCTAGTAAACCAATGGTTCTTAAACATCTAAGTCTTGTAAAATAATCGAGATGTTATAAGATATTTTAACTGAAGCAAGATGTTATAAGACGTTGTAAAACTAAAGTTTTTTTAATGGAAACCATTTTAAGTGAAAGAAGGGGTGACATAGGATTTTATTCCAAACATCCATAAAATTTTATGTGTTCTTTAGTACTTACGCAATTTCACATTCCTGCACATTCAAATTTTCAGACCACTTCTTATTAAATTTTTAACTATCTGTTTATCATTAGCCTAACCAAACCGTTTCTGCACTTGTTTTATATTCATAGTGGTCTAGTAAATTTAGTAGTTCAAGAATACTTTTTAACAGCTTAAAAACTAAAACGATTTAAAAAAATTCAAATTTATTTTAAAGTATTTATTCATCACCCTCTATACACGTTTTCGATCCTAACATTTTTGGAACTCGGATGTACTGCTATCACAGATCTAAGTAACACTAATCACTAATCCTATGATTGATACATATTTCCAGAAGTCAGTTAAAAAAAAACCAGTTATGCTTCTTCGATCTGATAAAGTATACGTTTAGTCCATGTAAGAGCCATACAAACTTAACAAAAAAACTATAACTAATTGATATCAATTTCAAATTTTTTAGAATGATTTTGATTTGACAAGGGATTTGGAATGATGGGTTTCAAATGAATTCTTCTAGGGGTTACAGATGTTCCAAAAGTTGGATTAGAAATGTCATGGATTTCAAAAATAAATCTAAATTTCTCATTGTTCTTTCCATATAGCCAAGCATATAATTTGGATCTGGATTATGGATTTTAAATTCATGAAGCTCAGATCCCAAGATTCATACAAAGCTCTAGGATTTCCAAGAACTTGTGCTTTTCATCATGTAATGGGACCTTGGTTCGATCATGGCCAAAACCACTATTAAAGTAAAAAAAATATTGACGGAGAAAACCACAATAACTCTCCCGCTAAAAAAATGGTCCACTGAAGACGCCATCTCTACAACAGATGGTGATGTATCCAATGCTTCAACTTCAAACATGCAGTATAGTTTAAATTCTCAACATTGATTTCTCTCCTCCCAACCCTTCCCCCCAACCACCAACTTAGAGTTGAATTTACACCACCAAACTCTAAATAACTACCAAAATCACTGCGTAAATATTATTGTTAATTAGCCGAGGCTTCAGATTATCTCATTGTGCTTAGTCGTCAATGTTTGTGTGTTTGCAAGAGCTAGCACGCTTTTGTACTCTAAGCTAGCATTTCAATAGAGGATTTTGAGCCATATATTTGGAGGAATTGGTTTCAAATTACATTATAACTTAAAAGGGTTTTGTTTGGGCCAAAATACGTAAATATGGAAGCCCAAATTAATTACAAGTATAGGCCCATCAAACGTAGCAGATCCAATCCTATTGCTTTAAGCCGAGAGGTGCTGAAAAGTGAGTATCGTGGGAGGAGAGACACCAATGTTGCAACTGCAATTGGGCTCCTTGGTAAAGACCCAGAAAGTGTCGAACATAGGCAAGAAGCATCCTACTAGTACTAATCAGGTGCACGATTTGATTACTAACACTACGGTGATAAATCTTGCAAAGCAAATTAAAGAAACAATCTTGCTAATGGCGAGAAGGCTAATTCGGTGCATAATCAGCAGAGTTTCCCCGTTTCTGTTTCGAGCAATAAAGCTAGGGAAATGGAGGACCCTGCCAGTGCCACTAAAGCTTATGTTAAAGAAATGGCAGCAAGAGCTCTTTGGAAACTAGCTAAAGGGAACTCCCCGATCTGTCGAAGCATAACAGAGTCAGGAGCGGCGTTGTGCTTCGCGGTTCTTTTGGAGAAAGGCTCCGAAGAAGATCGTTACTGTTCAGCTATGACGCTAATGGAGATTGCAGCATTAGCAGAGGAAGATGCTGACTTGAGAAGATCGGCATTCAAGCCCAATTCACCGGCTTGCAAAGCAGTCATTTACCAACTATTTAGTGTGCTTGAAAAAGGCGATTTGGAACTTCTTGTTCCATGTATTAAGGCAGTTGGGAATTTAGCTCGAACCTTCAGGGCAACCGAAACGAGAATGATAAGCCCTTTAGTGAAGTTACTTGATGAACTAGAAATCAAGGTTTTCAGGGAGGCGTGTGCCGCGCTTACGAAATTTGCATGTTCCGATAACTATCTCCATCTCGATCATTCCAAGGCGATCATTGGTGCTGGAGGGGCGATGCATGTGGTCCAGCTTGTTTATTTTGGAGAGCAGGACTTGCAGATATTGGTTCTGCATTGTTACATCGGAATGCATGTACCAGAAAGTGAAGAACTTTCAGGAGCAAAAGTGCTTACGGTGCTGGAATGGGCATCGAAACAAGCTTCTTTGGTGCAAGATGAAGAAGTTGCGAAATTGTTAGCGGAGACCATCAGAATGTTGGAGCTGTATCAATCCAGAGCATCTAGGGGATACCGTTGATTTTTTATTGCCAAATTTCCTAGCTAGAGGGGGACTAAATTCACCTGATGTGACGTATCTTTTTCCTTCTAGCACTACCTTAAAAGTTTTAGAACACTAGTTTTTCCTATATTTTTGGAAGAAGGAATTTTATACAAGAATTCAATTTTTTTTAAAAAAAATATTTGCAGTTTTTTGCATCGTCGTATAAGATTGCACCATCATCCATAACTACTTTCTTACAGAACACTAGGGGACACCGTTGCCTCACTTATTTCTAATTAAATGAAAAACAGCTACTTTTATTAGTGGAAATAAATTATTTGAGTCTCCTATATGGGATCCATAATTCAATTTATTTACTTAAACTAACAAGAAAGAAAACCAAAATAGTCGCAAATTTGAGCTCCCGCTGGATTTCGGTATGCTAGGCGAAGGATTTCGGTATTTGCTGGAGGTTTTAGGGTTTTGTGATCTTAACCCATCATGGCAGAGGAGAAAGTTACCAGATCGAAAGGGGTGGTGACGAAATTTAACGATCAGAAAGGGTACGGCTTCATTCAACCCGACGAGGGTGGCGAAGATCTGTTCTTCCATCAAACCGCCGTAAATCAGACGGGTTTCGTACTCTTCGCGCGGGCCAAATCGTCGAGTTCATGATCATTCTGGGGGGCGACAAGACCAAGGCCGTTGATGTCACCGCCCCCGGAGGTGGCTCTATACGGAGGGGAAGTGACATAAATTTTCGCGATGGAGCTGTAGGTGGATACGGGTTTAGCGATCGGAGGAATGGTGGAGGTGAATGCTATAATTGCGGCGAGTTTGGGCATATGGCTAGGGATTGCATCGGCAGAATCGGCAGAGAGAATGCTATAACTGCGGAGGGTATGGGCATCTGGCGAGGGAGTGTCCAAGTGCTAGCCGTCGCGGAGGAGGAAATAGTGCAGCTTGTTTTGCTTGTGGTGAGCGGGGGCATATGGCGAGGAACTGTATGGTGGTGGAAGCAGTCGTGGAGGTGGTGGTTTTGGGAGGTTTGGAGGCCGACGCAGCGGCGTCATCGGAGGGAAGTGATTCAACTGCGGGGAGTCTGGACATTTTGCTAGGAATTCACGGAACCGGCTCGCGGATGATGTGTTGTGACTTTTCTTTCTTCTTTTTGGCTCCGGTTTTGTTATTTCTTTGAACTATTTAACATCCTGGGTTATACACTTATATCCTGATAGAGTGATGTTTGGTTAATTTTGGTTGGCAGCTATGCTATGAACTCATTGATAATGGGAATTTCTTTGAATCGGTTGGTATACAATTGGAAATATTGTTCTTTCTTGGTTGTCGTCTTACTCACTTCTTGCTCTTGGCATCTTACCATCCTGCGCATTTAAATGTTTGGAGTACCCTATAGGCTTTAGGCTCTGTTTTGTTGTTGCCCTTGATGATTATTTTTATTTGGTTGTTGTGGTCTAAGAAACTGATTGAACCAATTATTTTTTAACGTTGATTTTCAGCTGCCTACGGATAGTTTATTCTCTGTTTGACTGAAAATTGCTATTTGAGGTGATGCTTTACTTGGATATAAATGGTTACTCTGTTTATTATCGGCCATTTTTGTTTTTATGGACTTGAATACGATAATATTGGTGTATATTGTTTCTATGAAGCTGGTGCTGTAAGATTTTTTAGGAGTGGAATTGATGACTAAGTTCTGTGATTTTTTTATGATATAATTCAATTGACATACTCCGTGCACACTTCATTTGTTCCCAACACGGCATCACCTCAACTCTACATTTTCATGACATTAAAATATACATTCCCTCGAGGATTCTGTGGCATATCCCCATTTGATTTCCTTCTATATTTTGGGAAGGAAAACTTGGAAATTTTACAGTATATAGTGGATGCCAATGTCTCATTCATGTATATGTCACCTACCTCTTCATCTCTTATTTCTCTGTGCTAGCCAAGGCAGCCCTTTCTCTGCACTTAACTTTATGAGTTTTTTTATCATCTTTTTTTAATATAAGATAATCTGTGATGCATAAGTTATTCATATCTACTTTTAAACCAATAGTTTTTGTTTTATTTTATTGCATCATTGATTGATAAGTACATATTGTATGCTATGTGGAATCATTTTCTTCGTATATCTAGATTTTAGGAATACTATGTTTTAGTTTGCCTCGCATCCTTGAGTGCTTGTTGCATTATTGACTATATTCTGGACATGGCTAAAATCTTTCATCAATGTACCAGTTTGCGAGTTTTTAAGGTGGTTTCCATGTTTAGAATTTTATTGGTGACGTACTATATTCTGTGTGGAATAGTATGGATGAGATGATTATTTACTATCATTGCTTTATACCTGTTTGCTATCGCTATTCTGCATCAGGTTGTAGTTCCCATCCTTTCTTGCATTGCAAATGGTTTGCTGCCAATTAATGTTTTCTTTGAGATTCATTTATTTGGGTTTGTTGAATGGAACACCAATTAGATCTGAAATACGTTAGAAGTTTATCTACATCTAAATCACTATATTGTTGCTCTCTCAAGAGACCCTAAAAAGTACGAGGTGGAAACCTGTGTAGACACATCACATTTCGATAGGCTACTTCAATGCTCGATCTTTATTTCGTTTATTTATTTAAATTATGATGAATGATAACTTGACAGATATGTCATCTTAATATTAAATTTAAAGTGCATATATTTTGATCAAAGATTAATTGATGCACCGTTATGGATATTTGGAACACAAATACGATATGTATACAAGATATGATAATTATTAGAAAAATTGAAACGATGTACACATATATGACACGTTAATGGTTTGTAATTTGTAATAAAACAGATTCAAATATTTATCAATTCACCCACAATTATCAATTAAAAATAAAGTAATTACTATACACGCAGCTCTGTCCACTTTCCCCAAGCACCAACAATCAGTTGGTGGCAGTTCTATCGACGAAATAATGAAATTTACGATGGCTGTGTCAGACCGGTCCTCTTTTTTAGCCGCCACGGATTCAGTCCATCCCTATACACATGCTGCTTCATGATGCTCATGCTTTTCATTTTTTGTTTTTTAATTATATGTCCTTTTGGTTTAATTTGCAAAGTTTATTACATCGGTACCTCCATTGAAGTGTCAATTGATTGTTTCATTCGATTTTCCGTCTTGTAAATTTCAGTGAAGAAAATATTTGGTAACTCACACTGCATATATGATAATCCATGGTGAGAACTTTAGATGTCAAAATTTTAAACAAATGGTATCATCTTCTTCAATGGAGGGGACTAAACTTGCCTCGATCCTTTTACTTCACACTTCTGTTACTGTTGGGTGGCAGCTAAACCTAAGATCTTCTCTTAGATAATCAACTAAGCTTTTGGGATGGCCTTTGGCTGGCCGAGAGCTATTATTTGGTCGCCGAGCGCATATTACCTGTACTCACATTACATGCCAATTAAAGTCCGGTCCATGTACCAAAGGTCCATTCTTTGAAATACTGATGAAAGATGCTCAAAATGGTGTATTGTGGGAATCGGGAGTCTTAGAGGTAACAATGTTAATTTCCGAGGCTGAAATATGAATTGGTGGACTTTACCTAAAAATCTTTGGTGTAGAGCTTAAGGTAGTTTTACATGACTGTCATCTCGGACTTCCAGCCTAAAACCTAATTCATGGTTTCCTCTTTACTTTTATGCACGAACTTAAACCCATTTTGTTTTGTGTTTTCATTCATCATTGACTTACTAGTATGGTTTGTTCTTTCCTTCTTTTGTATCAAACTTTCAAACATTTCATGTTTTAAGTTTATTGCATCATTTTTTAGGGAATGTGAATCTCCAGTATATTTACCCTGTGGATTGATATAATTGTGCATCACCATTCATTTGTCAGCAAAATGAATGTGTTTTTCTTTGACGCAAAGTTTCACTAAAAGCAGATGGGTGATCACTTTACAAGAAGACCATTATGCGTCCAAAGAGCACAGTAGGATATAGCACTAAAAATTGTGGATAAAAGGTTATAATTTTTTGGGAGTTCAATTTTGGAAATAAAAATTTTTTGGGTTCAATTTTGGAAATAAAAAGATAATAGTTTTTTTATGGAAAACGATAAAAGGTTTTAGCTAAGCTGAAAATACATTAAAATGTTTTTGACATGCAGCATCAATGAGACTAGGGGCTTTTATGAAGCTGAATATATCTTTGCAATGAATGAGCACTGCTTCCATTGTTGATCAACATCCAAAAGTTTAATTAATATGTTGTTTATTTGAAGGATAAGCTGAACGTTTTTCCTGATTGCACTTCCTCATTTTCCATTGATAATATGATATGAATTACAGCTTGAAACTTGTAGGCACCCTGGAAATCAAAGTGCTCGGAGCCAGAAGATTTCTATGTGATAAATATGCTAATCAAGTGAGGGGTTTATTAATACAAGGAAATCTATGACAAGGTGATTCTTGAACTTCTCAGGGTTTTATTGAAAGAAGATGAAAAAGCAACAGTATTTTAAAGTGAAACAGGGTAAAAAAGTCAGCTACTTGATTCCCATGATATCCAGTGGTTGATTTTTCGTCACAGGTCTCATTGGAGTCCATGGCATTCAGAACTGGGTAACTTGTGAGTCAATTTCGGACTTTCGGTATATATTTCAACTGATATTTTGGCAGTTTATTTCTGAAAATGGGTTTTCCTTACCTTTTCATGCACAATGCCACACGATCATCTATTCTTCATTGAATGCAAAGGCAATGTAATTCTGTGTGAAGCGTTGAACTAGACATGTTTTGTACCTTGTTATTTTGGTCTGCAAATATCATCCGAGCATGAGATACAAACTTTTTATGAACATGATGTGATATCTATGCCATTCCATGGCTTCTTTTGGTGTTATCAAGTCCGTATTGGTCTATTTATTCAATCGGAGATGGGAATGCAATTCGCATCTTGTATGTTTCTCTCTTTCTATTGTTTTTTTTCTCTTGTTTATGTCTTGATTTCAGTTATCACTGTTCGCGCAGATGTGACAGTTTGTCCACTGCAACGCGGCTTTTCTTTTCATGCTACTTCAATTAAGATTCCATGAAGGTATGCGAAGTTAATGATAATAGCTAGATCAATTGTTTTTTACATGATAGTAAAGCACACATGCACCACTAGCAAGAACTCCTGGTTGGTCATGTGCCAATGAAACATTATTGTTGATTATGAATCTATGATAGCTTCAATAAATTAAGCCGCTTAGACTGCCATGCTATATCATGTCAATTATTATGCATGTTTCTGAATAAAGGGCGCCAACTTTATGCTTTTGGATTTATGTGCCGAAAAATTGAAAGGTGAATTTAAAGATAAACAAAATAATACTAACCTAGACTTGATAAATTGAACTTTTGGAGTTCATCCAGTGCATTAGATTACTAGTTTGTGCGAAGAAAAGTAATGGGACCTTTTTCTCTTTATTCTATGTGTTTGAACGTAATAAAAAGACTGACGAAGGTCGAAGTTAATAGAATGATATTTAACTTGATGGTTGGCCAAACTAATCTTTAAAACATCCAACTTTTAATGAATTTTGCAAGACACGAGGATTGAAAATTCTAGTTTTTTAAGCATTTAGATGAAATGGTAATTCAGTGGTGGATTATGGAACATTTTCTCCATTTCTGTCCTCTTTTTCCTCAATTTGGTCCAGAAATATTTGTGCTCTAATTTTTGCATAAGCTTTACTCACATGTAACTTTGTGAATTGAATATAAAGGGAATTTTAACAACTGATATGCTTTACTCAATTTGGATTGGGTTATTGATAGCCATGTTTTGGCCTAGAGACAGTATTATCTACTGATGCAAGCATGGTAGGCTTTGTAATCCTACATTATTCTTCGAGACATGTTACTTGTAATTAATATTTATTTATTTTTGTTGATGCTATTGTAAAATCAGTAAATCCACGTATGGTTATGGTTTTTTTTCCTTTTATGTCGATTTTCTTTTGTAATCCTTAATTTTCCACGAATTTATTCCTTCTTGTGTTAGTGAAGGCTACCTTTGAAGGGGAAATCCCCTCTTTGTGCCGGTGAGTGTGAAATCAATTTAAGATAAACATCACATTAATTATTTTTTGGAACCAAAAACACATATGAATTGGATCCTGTCTAATGGGCTAAATTTGTGTAATCTTTCACAGATTTTGTCAACGTTATATTATAACATTTTAAAAGTTTTTTCTTATTTACTCTGTTCTCTGGTTCACATATCTCCATTTTTTTTCATTCAAAAACGAAGGAAGGGCGTTTGTGATCCAAACCATCCTTTTTAGGGGTAAGATGTACTGGCTATTTCTTGTGTAAAAAAATTATTATTTGTTCGTACTAGATAAGAGATTAAAACTAGAATCAATTTCTTATGTTCCAATTTGTGGTTTAGTTTTGTCGGCGATAGTAATTTTATGTGTGTGTGCTCGCATCTATATGTATATGATATATTCTTTATGTTATTAAATTGATATGATCTATAGACACCATAAGAAACATATTATGCGAATGGAGCAGTATTGTTTTTTTAAGGTTTCATATGCTATGTTATTCGAAAAATTGAAGCCCAATTGAGTGAAATACACTTGTATATGTGATATGTTAGCAAGTAAAGTATCTCGATTCAATTCCATTTTTGAAGAAAAGCCACTGAATTAATTTACATGTATTGAGAAAAGTGTGCAATGGTGTGTCAGATCTTTTTTCCTTCAAGCAAGTGTCTGGGTTGAATTGCTTGCCAATGTTATTAAGATTTTATTTATGTTTAGTTGCTTTTGGTAATTGTGAAACAGATCTGTTTAAATGACTCGGGCAATGGATATACATCCCTCTTCCACTAAAATATAAGTTCTCTCCTTATACGTCATTTCGAGAGTCATGCCTTTGCGATTGTGACATTCCTGAATATTTGTCTATGATTTATTTTGACAAGATGTCCGAGAAATGAATGGATTACTGGGAAAATATCAATGTTTTATTGTCCTGGTGCCTTATTAGTTGCATGAACGTGTCACCGACTCACCATGGACTAATGGCATTTTACGTTGTGGCGCATATATATATATATATATTTTAATATGATGGATGATCCTATAGGAATTTATTTAGCAAAAATTTTCACTGTTGGTGAATTCAATGTTGCTATATGAAATTTGATTAGTGAATCTGGGCCAATAATAGTATGCTATCATGCAGATGTAGTGTAGGCCAGGTGACATCTATTGACATTCTGAATAACGTACCAACTAGCGGCTGTTTTCTGCAATTTATGAGCTTGTGTTAGGAACTGAAAAGTGATGATAAAATGGTTGTTTGCTGCCTAATATTCTAGTAAAGTTCAAAGGTTTTATGAAAAATAGATAGTAGTTTGATGAAAATTACTGATATAGAAAATCTGGAAATAAAATCCCAAGTTCTTGTAAAAACCCAAGCAGGCACCAAGTTTTTTGTGGAATTAGTAGTTATCGAAGCAGAAATAAGCAATCATGTGCATTTAGTTGATGCGAGCTGATTTATTCAAGCTTTTATTTTTGTTGCATTATGTGCATAATTGTTTCTTTATGTGCCAGAATTGTACTCAAGAGTGTCAAATGGCTGAATTTCCTCAGTCCAGCAAGGAATCGTCCAAGAACGAAGCGCCCAAGAGATCATCTTCAGATACAAGGGATAAGAATGTAGCCAAACAACAAAAAAGAATGGACTACCCTGTCCAAATGCTTCCAGCTATGAAGTTAGCGGTTTCCAAACCTTCTGCATTTCGGGACTTTAAATCCATCCGTCAGAATTTGTTCAACAACAATAAAGTAGCTTCTAATCAAGAGCAAGAATTTGTGGCGGGTGCCTCTGGTGTGGATGCCGACAAAGGCAGTGGCAGTTGCAAGGATCCCACTGTTGAAATTTCACCGAAAGAGAAGTCCCTCCAGGCTGCACATAAGCTCGACCTCATCTCTTCTTTGCCTGACCTGAATGTTGTCCCTCCTGAACTCATGTCAATTAACGATGTTGATGATGTATCCAATTTTCAGAATGGGCCTTCGTTCGTGGCTGATGACCTCCAAGACGTGGTGAAGGTCGTCCGTAAACTGGAAATCGAGGGCCATATCTCGGGGACTTTCAGATTGAAATTCCTCACTTGGTATGGGTTGCATTCCACGGCCAAAGAATGCGACGTCGTGCATACCTTCATACGAACTCTGAATGATGATCTGAGCTGCTTGGCCGGACAGTTAATTGACTCGTTCTCGGGCATTATAAACATGAGGTCGTGAAATAGTTTCTTTCGAAAACCTGGGGCATTTTGGAAGAGAGACTGAGTTTATTTTACCTACCAGTTCTTTGAACTGGAGTCATCTTTAAACTTTGCTATTTTCATCGTGGTATTCTCTTTATGTCGACTTTATTATTAGTTTTGAACTACATGATTCAGTGTGGGTGCAAGCGATTTGACTGAGGTTAAATTTACATGATGGATGGAGTTTGTGCTTTTTTCTCGCGGCATACATGAATATTTTTCTCACATTTTATACAATCATTACAGTTCTATCTTTTCTGCGCATTATATCAACATTCGATATTCATAACCAAACAAAGTTTAGACCTCACACTCCCCGATACCACAAAATCAACTTCAAAAACTTTTTATTTGAAATGGGTTTAAATACTACCCCCACAAAATTTGTCTATGATGTAAAATCTTTTGTTTACGAGATTGCTTAGTAGAAAGTTTGGTTTCTGCACTACTCGACCCCCAAATAATAAGCGAGATACTCGAATTAAATCAACTACAAGAATCAAAATCTTAGAATAAACACTTCAAACCTTCCCCTCGTAATAATATTAAACCTTCCCCTCGTAATAATATTACACGTTGTGTCTGAGATAGAAGGATGATTCCCTATTTAAACTATTTCTAAGTTTATTTTACGGGCATGCACGAATTGTTACATATATCTTTCACACAAGGGAGAACACCATTTGGGTCGATTTTTTCAAGTAATCAGATCTTCACGGTCAAAGAAGACTGCCCGATCGACTCGTTCGGAACCATGGGAGGAGGGTTCATATTTAGCTTCTTGATGGGATGCTCTTCCGGAATAGAGGGTGGGTTTAAAGTTGTTGGCTTCTTAGCCTCAAAACTGCTCTTCACCCACTCAATATATCCCCCTCCCATGTTATATGCATGTTTGAATCCCTACCAATAGAAAAGCACCAATTCATGTCCAATTTTTACAACAATTTCAGTGCATATATAATAAATTGTACGTTTTATAATATACCCAACAAAATATTCATTAACCATATCTATAAGTGAATAAACAATATACAGAAAAAAAATAATTAAAAACTGATACTAAATTAATGTCCTTACAGCATCAAGAAGATCGGTGGTGGCATACACAGACCTCACCCCACTTTGGCAACCCTGGAATTTTAACTTCTTAACATCAAATTTCACTCCAATGTAATAATATGGAGACAAACAGTAATCTGAAGCTCTAATTATAAAAGAAACGTTTTTTTTTACATCTAAGTATTGAATATCAATAGATATGGATGGATATTTACCACAAGAAGCAGATCTTCCCTGGCATGTGTGGACAAAACTTGATCCATAAAATTCGGATTTTTCACCCTTCCTGAATTTAAAATAATATAACTCACAATCAAATAACATATATATTATATATAAACTGAGGAAGATAAGAGAAAATAAATTATAAAAAATACAAACCATTTGGGGTACTAAACATGTAAGGAACGTTGAAGGCATTCTCCACATGACCATTTTGGAATTCTTCCTCAGTCCTGGTAAAATTTTTAATTATTAAAACAAAGAATATAAAACCACCCACAAATAAATTGACATTTTGAATGCATAGATAGTCACAACCTTTAAAATCTAAAAATTAAAATAATTTCATAAACAAACATATATCGGCAACGTAATTAAATTCAATTTGACCTGACATCAAGATAGAGGTAGCCTGAATTTAGAAGATTTCTTGCGGCATGCACATCGACAGTGACAATCTCTGCATTTGAACTGCACAAACGAATGCAAAAAAAAAAAAAAAAAAAAAAAAAAGACTTTGTAAAATCCAAACGAGAAACTTATTTTCCATTTGAAAGCTAAAAAATATACCTTTTCTTCATATCCATTAAATTTTGACTGCAGAGAAATTATTGGGTTTGTAGGTTGATATGGTGCTTCTGTTCTAAAATTTCATGTCATTTTATAGACAGTGTAGTGCCCATAATGGAGTAAGGCATCATTAAAGAGTCTAATTCAAAATAATATTTTTTTTAAAAAAAAAATAACCCCATTAAAGAGTCTAATCACTAATTTACCAAAATAAAATGAAAATTAATCACCAAATCAGTAATCAATAATTAAACCAACTTTACAAAAGTAACACACAAAATCCGCACTTACTAGAGTATTAGCACAAATCAGATTAGAGGGCCACTTCGTTCTGTCAAATAAAAGAGTTGAGTTGACAATTTTCCAACTCATCAAAATAAGAATCAGCTCGTCAAGTAGCGGGTTAATTTGACAATTTTACAGAACAACGCCATTAATAAATCAAATACAATTATAACATTTTATCATTCAATTGCAAAATTATCATGTAGTCCCTATTATTTTTTTTTAAGAAATAAGCATATTACACCTATTTTATTTTACAATAGAAAAATCGGGAAAAAAAATACAAGCACGCAAATAATCACCACTCAAATTTAATTGCTAGTAATTATTCTATTAAGATCGAATTGATTTTAATCTGCATCACACTTCAATAATTTCATGTCTACATACAATGAACAGAACACCACTCGGTGAAAAGAAATAAATGCTATTTAATTGGCAAAGTGGTCGTTAAAATGTTTTCATGAATCATCATAAATCAAATTCATATTTTATACATCGAATCATGGTTTTATATTATCTTATCATATTTCTGAAATTTCTTATTAATTTTTTAATTTGAATCTTAACATTGCATTTTTAAAGTTTATAATATGAGACATAAAAAATAATTAACAAATATTCATCTTTTTCATCATATAATATAAGAAGAAGCGCCGTATGGGATATTGTGGTATCTTTCTGTTACAATTATTTTTTCACGTCTTGTTTTATTTATAGTTTGTACTCGTTAATTTCTGCTTAGGCAAAGTGACAAACAACGAGTCATCACGGAATCATTAGTTTGCTAATACCAAACAAATCTTGCTCAAATTAAGAAGTTCCTCGAAAGGAGGGTCAAACCCATTCAATACAATATTTATTTTTTTAAGTGAACTAATCTAATTTTATATAAAATCAATTCCTTTTTTTTGTTTGTTTATTTACATAAAATTATTTATTATATCTTGATTCGTCAACGAGCCTCAATCCCCCTTTGGTGGGATTGATAATTGAACCAAAAAATGAGTAGATGAGCATTTTGGCAGTGGAGAGAGTAAAGAAGCATTTGTTTTAGTTTTATTAATATATTTATTTATATATTATGTTAGCGTCTTGACGCACGCGATACGTGTGCACATCAAACTAAAATAAATATAAAATTTTTCTTAGCGATCAACACGGCCATAAGCATTGGAAAATGGGGAACATATTTCATGATAGAAACTAATTAAAATTAAGTCCGTATAGGTAATTATATTAATAATTATAGAAGGACGCAAACATGCAATTTTACTATTTGTTTATTTATTTACTCTTACTATCTGGTTTCACTTTCATAATCATATTAATAATATGATCATGAAAGTGAAACTAGATAGTCAGAGTAAATAAATAAACAAATAGTAAAGGAAGGGAAAAATAAGAATGAGACAAATTATTCATGAAAGTGAAAATAGAAAAAGAATAAATTTTGAAATTTATGTTTTAAAAAATAATAATAATAATAAAAAAAAAACCCATTTATTTGCGATTTACAGAGATTCCCAGAAGAACTTTGCTGTTATCAATTGTTGCAGCTGGGCTGGGCTCCAAATATAAGAAAACTCTAGGGCTAAACAAGAAGCACCTAGCTTTCAAACTGTAAATCCAATTGTTTCAATAACGTATTTTTATTTTATTTATGTGACAACAAAGTTGGAGCTTGACTCTACTAATCATTTATAAAAACATAGCTATTTATAAAAAAAATTATTATTTTTTTATTTCACTAACTTGTATTTACTATTTTACCAACAATTTTAACCTATTTATTTGATTGAGACTTTATGAATTAATAATAATTTAAATAATAATATGAATGAAACAGTTTAAGATGGTTTATTTATATAACAAATACGTATTTCTGTTTTTTCAGTTTCCAAGTTCCAACGCCACTCTATTTTCAACTCGGATCTGTTTTTGGACTGGAGAATTTGAGAAATTTTAGCTACTGCGATGAAAGATTTCGAGGTACTAAATATTCGTCCATTTATTGTTCTAGGTTCGATTATGGATGTTGTTTTCCTCACGCTGTGATTTAGGGCACGATTTGGAATTGGGGATAAACTCAATCGATTTGATTGTCACCTAATTGGTTTTGATTTTTTCTGGTTTAATTTACTAGTGATTATGGTTTTGGGGCCACTTTGATCTCGTAAGCAAATAAACGCTGGCTTTTAAATTGGATTCACAGGCAATCATTGACTGTGATTAAAAAATATCTTCACAGATTGAAGAAAAAAAGCAAGCGGCTGCTGATGTGTTGTTTCAGTACTCGAAATTTGTTATGGCGTGTATTGGGCATCAGGTTCGACCGTGTGACTTGAGGTTACATCTAATGAAGGTAATGTGCGCAATTCATTTTTATCCCTTCTTATGAATTATATTGAATGTTGTGGAATATTTTTATAATCTTGGATAAATAAAGATCAATTGCTATTAGTAGCCTACAAGAGACGTGCTTAGTTTCAAGTTAGACGAGATTCATAAATATGTGCCTTTTCATTGCGCCTGCTTGGCTCTTGCACCTTGCAACTAGTCTGCACGACACACCTGCTGTGTTTTAGTGTGTGTTCCTTAAATAATTGAAGTAAAGGGCACTAATTAACCAGCTACTGCAAGCCAGGTACTAGCGTTGCTTATTTTAACAACAGATGCTTTTAGGTTTGTTATCTTCTCCAATTCTCTTAACAAAGACAGGGAATAGTGGATAATTAATGGAGAAGAAACATGGGAGTACACAAACAAAGGAAATACATATCTGAATTTGTGATCGACCACATTATCAATCAAATGTAGCAAACTTTTCTTCAATTTTCTAATTTGTATTTTTTTTATGGTTGTCTCTATTATTATATATTTCAGAGTTACCCTTAGATTAATCCATAAGTAGCAGATCTTAGATGATTTTTTTAAAAAATAAATAATTATATGTTATTTGTTTAAAATATGCCCCGCAAAAATCTATATTTGTGGTTCTCTCTTTCCTGATAGAAAAATCTCCATGAATTTTTGGCCTTTTGTGTTCCCTGCTCTTGATTCTAACTAAAAAGATTGCTCTGAAACCTTTTGGTACAATTTTTTCAGGAAATTTCCGGGGTGCCCGTTTCTTTGAAAGGATCACCGTCCCGAGCAGGTGAGATGGCCGGAGAATCTTCAAACTCAGGCCCTTAGAAACTTGACAATTCTGACAGTTATAAAGCTTACTCTTTTAGACATATGATGTGCATGTGTATTTGACGCCTTTGCTTTAGAACCACACATTATGGGCGCTGAAAGGTGGTTGCTTTATATCTCTAATACTCGTTGCCGATGTGCTACATTTTTCATTTCTTGTCTCAAAAATTTTGCATAGGTATTATATTCTTACATGTATAAATTTACGCTCAAAAAATGTTGTTCTGTTGGCTCGGTGTTCTCTTTCCTCCATGAGAAAAGAGGCACTATTGATCAATCTTTGTAACCAAGGGTCTCTAATTTGCAATTTTCTGTTATAAAATATCAAATTTAAATGGTATTTTTAAAAAAATAATAATAATTGAATATATTACATTTTACACAAAAATTGAATTAAATTATTGTTGAGTATTTCTCTTGCGAGACATTATCAAATTGACATATGAGATCGTCTTACTATAGTTTTTGTAATTAATGTTGTGCATATATGAATTTTATCTTAAGTTCAAATGTGCAAATGAAAACAAGATAATATAAGGAAATCACAATTCCAAAAATTATGTCTTACTATAAATCTTTGGAAAAATGATCAGATTGAGTCGGTCGATTCATCAAATTAAATCCATTTGATCGACGCATTTGAGTTCGTAACGGGTTTGCTTTAATCAGAGTTTTGTAATCGGATGAAAGGTATGAACGATCCAATCTTAAACCAAGCTGGTAAAGAGTGATATTAATATCACAACGGCTAGTCCCCAAACGGTAATATTCCAACTGCCCACATATTCAAAATCCTTCATTCCCCTCTCTTTGCTTCCACCGTGTCCCCATTTCTCATCAGCAAATCTTTCACTATTCAACAGCTCTTTTTTTGTTTATTATTTTTTATATAGCATAAACCGAAGATTATACAAGATGTGGAATGCCCCGACAGGATTCCGACCAACAAAATCCGCTCCTCCATCACCAGCTAAGCCTCTTGGTGTTTCCCGAACCAATTCCGACTCATTCCACATCATCCACAAGGTTCCACTTGGTGACACCCCTTATGTCCGTGCCAAAAATGTTCAAGTAATATTTTTTTTTTTGGTTCCTATGTTCTTAAATTTTTTCATCGAATAATTTATCTTAGGTTTCAGTATGTTTCCATTTACACATTTTTTTAATGTAATTCGATCAGCTTGTGGACAAGGATCCAGAGAGGGCAATTCCCTTGTTTTGGGCTGCAATTAATGCTGGGGATCGAGTGGATAGTGCTCTAAAAGATATGGCCATTGTGATGAAGCAGCAAAATAGGGCAGAAGAAGCCATTGAAGCTATAAAATCACTGCGGGGTCGGTGTTCAGATCAAGCCCAAGAATCCATTGACAATATCTTGTTAGACCTTTTCAAGGTAGGTTTATTCTCTTGGAAACTTATATTGGCATGGGTTGTACTGAAATAGCATCATAAATGTAGTAAATTTGTAGTTTTTTTTTTAAATTTTTATACGTTGATTGTGCTGTGTTTGTGCAGAGATGTGGAAGACTAGATGACCAAATAGGACTTCTGAGGCACAAATTGTATCTAATTCAGCAAGGGATGGCCTTCAGTGGCAAGCGTACAAAGACTGCAAGGTCCCAAGGCAAGAAATTCCAGGTTTCTGTGCAGCAAGAAGCCATTAGATTGCTGGTAATAATGCTCTTCTGGCACTCTTTTCTGAGTAAAATGAGAATGGCAACTCCTCGCGGGTGACTAAGTGTGTATATCGCACCTCGACTATTGGATTAGCCAATCAGAGTCAAAGTGTTGCATGCCCTGAATTTTTCACCTATTAATCTTATGTGATCAGGCCTTTTTTTCCGGGATATAGCATTAGTTCTACAGTTAGGGGCGACTGACAAAGGGCTTCTCTCTGTCCAATTATGTGGTTTGTGTTAGGTTGTATATTGAATTGAGGTTCATATGACATATCCCAATATATGATATTGCCCACAATGTTGCATATCCCACGTTGCCCTCACAAAAAATTGTGGAATTTTTTTTTTAAGTTTGAGAGCTAACCCACATAATGAATTAGAATTTTTGTTTTGAACATGTTAACTACGTGTTTATTTATAGGATGATGTAGTGATTTAGGTTGCAAGAAAAACTTGAAATCTTGAATATTATCACAGGGAAACTTGGGGTGGGCATTGATGCAGCAGAATAATTATATGGAAGCAGAGGAAGCTTATAGGAGAGCCCTTTTGCTTGGACCAGATAACAACAAAATGTGCAATCTAGGCATTTGCTTGATGAAGCAAGGGAGAATAGCCGAGGCGAAAGAAACCCTTCGGATGGTGAAACCAGCTGTAACCGAAGGCCCAAGAGGTGTCACATCTCATCTCAAGGCATATGAGAGAGCCCAACAAATGTTGCAGGATCTTGAATCTGAGATGATGAAGAAGGGGGTGGGTGATCCGCTGGAGCAGAGCAAGCTATTTGATGCATTCTTGTGCTCCTCAGCAGTCTGGCAACCTCAGCCTTGCCAGGATCAGCAGAACGGAATTTGCACAAATTCTTTCTCTAAAATTGAAGAACGATTTGTAGATGAAAATACTAACTCCAACATCATCATGCCAAGTGTTAATGTTAAAAATTCACTCAACATTGATGCAGCACCATTCGTACCTATTGCTGCTACTTTATTACCAGAGAGGCTTAAGCGGATGAGGTCTGAAAATGTCGTCAACTCGCAGATCAAGCAACCCATCACACCAGAGATGAAGGGTGAGATGTGGACAGATTTTCTGCCTGATAGCAAGGAATTTGAAGAAGCGATAATGGCTGCAGTTTTAAGTGCAGGACATGGAACTAGAAAACTGGACGAGACCAAGTGTGATGACAAAAGAATACCTCAGAAAAAGGTTGGCAAGAGGCTGAAAGTTTTCCAAGAAATTACACCCTCTTTGAGTCCAAGGGCCTGAGTGATATCTAAATTTAAATTGACCTTTTAGCTGCACTCCTCAAGCACAAGTGAAAATGGAGCAACAAATAATCTTATTTATGTACAGCAGTGAATCATCCATTAGTTTTAACAATAACATTGAACCATTACTTCGCTACTCGACTTTCTTGCTTGTTTCATAGATGTAACTCAAGATCACAACGGTAGCAGAAATAAAAATCGCAGCCATAGTCTTGTTCAACATGGATTTCAGACATGATGGTGGAGTGAATCCCAGCTCTGAGAGCTTTTTATGTGATCTAGCGTAGTCTCGAAAGAAGGCTTCTTCATCCTGCAAAACAAATGGTTTCATTATGTAAGATAAAAAGTTTCTGATTTATTGGAGGTAAACGACCTGGATTGTACCTTTGCGTAAAGGGTGACATATGATTTAAATTTTGGATCATGCACCAGAGCTTTATCAGATGGAAGCTTCAATAGACCTTCTGATTCTCCTTTAAGAAGCTCTCTTTTTATCACATGTCAATCCATAAATTGATGAGCCATAATTTAAGGAATATCTGCATCACGTTCTAGTCACGAGCCTATTTAACGTGAGAGTTATTTTTGTTCAACTTACTGAAGCTTACACTGCTTTACATAGTTGGTTTTAGATTGCATTAGTATTTTTAGTTGGGTTCCGAGGCAACCCTCACAGAACAAGCTCGTGTATGAAGACGTGACGCCTACAGAGTATTGTTCCATGCAAAAAACATACTAGTTTTATTTAAAAACCTTACACAAAGTAAGAATTGTCGAATTTTAGAGGGTCTTTTGTCCAAGGTCCCTCAAATCCTGATCTTTCACGATGCGCTCTTCCCTAGCATGAAAAGTTGAGTTTTAACTTCTTCGATTTCTCATAAAATCTATGAACTATAAAACATAATGATGCCAGAAAATACCAATGTGTGGCCACCGGATAATGCAACTATATCTACATCAGATAGGCCCATTCGATGGAAAACGTCCCTTAAATGCGATGAACCTGTTCCCCGAAAGAATTGTGAAGCAATAATCAATTTCCCAATTCCGTAGTTCACCATAAATGGCATGTAACATTTTATCATCATGTCTAACCTTTACGAGCATCAGGAAGTCGGCCCTCGTCAGGGGAGATAATCGAATCCTAATAAAAAGTGCATGGCAATATTCTCAGAAGCTTTACACGCCATCTAAAGATGAAAACACATTGCAGAATACTTGGAAGAATTCATGATTAATGTACTCAATAATTTGCAGTACCTTTCTGCCTGGAACGAAATGAATAGTAGGGCCGCCAGTTACCTCCACTGCAACAACGCCAGCAAGCTGAAACATTACAAAGTATAGTGAGATAAAAATAAATGTCAGGAGAAAATTTTTACGTTTTCAAATCTTAGTTACCAAACTCATATTGTCCTCTCTTACCTGGTAAAGATCAGCGTATGTAACTCTTGGATATTTTACTTTTATTTCTTCTGTTTTCGAAAGAAGATCACATCACAAATTAAATCAGTGCAAATTACAAAACTAAGGAGCTGATCAGCATGCAGTGTTTCTTGATGTCTCGCTTGTGTAACAATTATATTGAACTCAATTTTTTTCGAAAAAAGCTGAAAAATACTTAAATCCCATTTAAGTCCATGTAAAATTAGTTGTCAAAATTTATCTTGAGTCAAGGTTTAACGGACTATCTGTGAAGCATGAACAATATCTGACAAGAGCCAAAAACAATGTACCACAAAGATCAATTGCTATTTTGAGGCCGTTATTTGCTACATGCGTGTACTCAGCCTCATTCCTTATGGAGCCATTGGGACCTCCCGTCATTGTTTTTGCATCATAAGTGCCAGCGTCGTGCCACCTACATCGGCCACGGGAATTAGCTCGTGAGATACACACTGTAGTTTATTTACTGTTGCATCATAAAAGTTACCTGCTAGACTCATCTAAAGTTAAAAGTTTATTTGCATCATTAAAACTTTTTACAATATAAGTCTGAACATCCTAAAACACATTAAATTGCCCCGCGAGCCGACTAAATCGATGATAATAAACTTACGCCAAACGAAGCATAATGGGAGCACAATTCTTGGAGGAGATAAGAGCTCTAAGATCTCTACGTGCCCTCTCAATATCCTTTAAATATTCTTTACCAATTGTCATTGTTCTCCAATTGGTGACTCTCTCAATTGTTCAATGCAATGAAATTGTGTTGTAAGTGCGGTGTCATTTACGATCTAGCTAATAAAAAAGGAGAGAAAAGTGAATAGGAGTTGGAGCAGAGAAGCAATGAATAATGTTGTTGGAGAATTAATACACGAAAAGAAAAGAATTTTGCCTTTTTACGTGTGTGTTAAGTTTTTTAAATTATTTTAGTGTTTGCAATTGTTTTTTAAAAATACTATGAACTTTTTTTTACGAACTTACAAAATTTTGTAAAAAAAGGTGCATGATCACTTATATTCAAGCATTTGCAAATATTATTTTATCCCAACATACTTTAAGTTTCGCTATTCAAAATTTGTAATCTGAAAAATCGCATTCGTTAATTTATTTATCTAAATTTTGGGACAATTTATAAATGTTGGTATGTCGGATGCCTTTTAATTTTTTAAATGAGGAGTTTGTCCCGTATTCGATCAATTTATGTTAAATTTGTATTAGAAATTTGACTCCCCCGATCTATTGGCACCCGTACACCGCCCAGCTAAAATACAAAGAAGCCGAAAGAATACTACAGAGGAAGAAATAATAATAAATTCGACGCACACTTTACATGACGTAAAATAACGCAGTCAAAAGCAACTTTTACCTATACAGAAGATCGAGTCTCTAAAAACATTGTATGAACATACAATCTGATGAATGTTAAAACAATTTCCTAATTCAATGATTCAATACTCGATGTATTGGACGGTTGGAGGGCGTGTTTTCGTCGTGTGAGTACCTGTGAGTAACATGAACAAGCATAAAAGACAACTCATTACGTTTATGCAGTGCTTAATTTCCCCTTTCCCAAGGATGTGAGGATAATAACCCGGTATTTGTGTCTTCTACAACTTAAATAGAAACAAATCTGGTTTGACATCGGTTGATTTTAAGAGCATCAGACCGTATATCCAAATAATAGGTAGGAGCATAAACTGTAGACCAGAGATGCATACCTTCAACTTCAAGAATCTCCACTTCTCGCCATTCTTGTACCAGAGCACAGCAGCAACACATCAAGTGGGAAATGAAATCGTCAAACAGCCCACCCTGAGAAACATACAGCAAGGTGCCCAGAAATTGTTAGAACAACTGCCCTGTTATATTATACTGCTATATATAGCATAATTGCTATATGTAAAACGTGACATTTGAGTTACAGTATAAATTAAAATATTTGAATTGTTTCGCTATCATCATTCAAGTTTTCAGTATAACGATAACAGCTCTAACAATAAATTCTGGCTTAATTACAAAATAGACCAAATTGCGTTAATGTGTCCTGTATACTATAAGAGAGCACCGACAAGTTCATAGAAAAGTTACCGTAATGTTTAGCATTATCCGAAGTTTCCTTCTGATGCAACAAGTATAGCAGCAGCAGGACAGTATCAACGAATAAGCCATCAAGTCATTACAGACTTCAGCCGAAGCTGCAATCCAGAAGCATGACTCTACCACTTCAGGATTTCAATGGTGAAAAAATAGCCGACTAATTTTTTTTTTTTCATTGTTTCCTTGAATACAGACGACACCAAAATGGAAGGGAAGCAAAGTATGAGATCTGTTCCGCGATTTTATCAATAAATGAGGCACAATTGTAAATACATTAAAACAGAACAGATTTTGACAAGGCATGCTTTTGGCTGCCTTTTTGCTCTTTAGAACATGGTATCTTTCATAAAATTTCAAATAATATTACACTGAAATGATTTCAGCCCCTAAAAAATTATCAAATTACAGTTCTCACCCCCAACCCCCTCTGCTTTTCTGGCAACCCACCACCAGTGCAGGACGACTCACATAATTGAAGTTTTAGATACACTTACAGATGTGCCTATTACCAGCTGCCGAAGCAATTCTTGAAATCGTGCCACAGGGGAATAATAAAGTTTTTATGCCTGCAAGTTATCTAAAGCTGCTTAGAATTCTTGAGTGCAACTGAATGACATTATATCTATACTTAAAACATGGCATTCACTCCAAAATTGTGTTAGTTCCTCTAACATCAGGTCAGGATGCAAGAGATGCGAGACAACAAATTTCAAGATAATAAATAACAAATAATGATTCAACATTAAACTTTGTTTCGGTTGAATTTAGTTCATGGATTATACGCAGGATTGATAATTACTCATGATCACATGTTTGGTTGGTTTTACTCCAGCCTGTGATAACAACACATTATTTGCACAAAATATCTTGATAATTTATCACACACGTGGTGTGATATGTTCTCTCTCCTTAAACATATGCATTGGTGTCCCCAGGTAGTTACACGATTAACTCTCTCATGTCACGTGAATAGGGCAACAAAAGCTCAGCCTAAACAATCTCTCTTTTTCTCACTATCACAGCGGACGGCACCATAAATCATCAAATTTTTGTTACAAGCATAGACAATAGAGAGAAACATGGCATAGAGAAAAGCAAACTAAAAAAGATAGACCGTGGTGTGGTTAAAGGAGTGGATATGAATTGGTAAAGGGAGCATAATTGATTCTTGTGGTACAGGTAGATACGACACAGTTGCAGGGCCTAGAGGTGGTTTGGCATCGTCAAGGCGGGTGGTGGAGGTGGCAATGGTGCATCTGGTGACAATCTTTTCCGGCTTCAGATGTGGATATTGTTTGTTAACGGTGTGTGGAAATATTCAATTTACAAAGCTGCGGAGGTGATGGCGAACTTCATGGAGTTTGGAGGAGCTAATTGATGTGCAGAGTTAAACCAAATTCCTACAAGGTGAAAAAAAAAGAGAACCAAGAAAAAAAATCCAATCTGTTCCAGAAAGAGAAGAGGTGATATTTGTTCTAGAAAGAGAAGAGGTGATATGTTTGACCTTTAATGCGATATCACAAATTTTACAACTTAATAATAATTATCTAACAATTATCTTCTCGTAACATTTTTTAGTTATCAAACATTTTATCAATCAATACGTAATCACATCATACAAACCAAATGCATAAGGATTAACTGAGCCATTCACATACGGATTATTGTCTATGATTTGTTTCCTTCTTTAGTTTCGAAATGGTTGTATCCACAAGGAATGGAGAAACATTTTCTAATTAGAATGAATAGAAGAACAGGCAAAAGGTTGCAAATACATCTGGAATAACATGCAAGAAACGTACACAGAAGAGGTTTGGAACAACAGCCGAGCAGATCCGAATGCCACTCATTGTGTGAGCCTTTAAATGATAGCAAATCATGTGTAGAGGAAACTGAAGATGTGTTTCTGTAGCGAATTATACATGTTAGTAAGAGGATTTTAGACTTTTAGTTAAGTAGATAGATCCAAGGAATCATTTTAAAATGCTCGAAACGATCACAAATCTAACCAGTACATCTAAACAATTATTAAGCTCTCAAGATGAAATAATTCCATGTTATAAATTCTCAGACCAATATATAACGGCACATGAACGATAATATTTCAAATCCATTCATGTTATGTCATAAATGAATTAAAACTGAACTTGAAGTGGCCTGTTTTTCACTCTTTGAGTCGTTTTTATTATATTTCCCTTTATCAATATCATCACTTAAAGAAACGTGTTCCTCCTTGGATTCTTTCACGGGTATGGCTGCAACAGCTTCTGTAACATCAAGCAGATGCTGAATCACTTCACACTGACTAACGTCCAAATTAGCTTGTGAATGTTGCAGTTCTAATTGAAGCTTCTTATTCTCCTTTCGTATGGCTTCATTAAAAGGCACATTCGGATAAGAATACGAAAGACTTTTTTTCAACACTGTAGTGTCGTGTTGTGATGGATCACGTTTCAATATCACATCTTGCACCTTCCTGTCCTCGTCATCCAGTGTATATTCATGCTGATCCTTTTCGATCATTTCGATTCGTTCCTTTAATCACGATAAAAGAAAAAAATACACAACAAGATATGAAAAACTGTGAACTTGAGAGGAACAAAAAATTTACAATACATAAGAGGTCTCGACTAACACCATCAAGTTGAAGGAACATTAACACGAGAGTTTAGGGGATGCATCATATCAAAATTTGAAGATTGAGTTTAAAAATTGATATATAATCACATCACATCGATTTATTGCACAATGAAATTGTTTGTATTATGTTCTACACAGTTCTACAGTTCCAATTAAACAGAAAATAATACAAAAACTTGAGGTTAAACTTCCTGACATCTAGACATGCATCAACTAGTGACATACAGCTTTCCATAAAACAAATAGGCAAAAACTTCTGTGAGACGGTCTCACGGGTCATATTTTGTGAAACAGATCTTTTATTTGGGTCATCCATAAAAATGTATTATTTTTATTGTGAATATCGGTAAAGTTGACCCGTCTCATAGATAAAGATTAATGAGACCATCTCACAAGAGACCTACTCAAACAAATAAGCTATTCGGGTGGTCCCAATCCAACACCCTCTTTAATCAAGATTTTGTATTTCTCAGATTTCCATATACTAAAAGGGGAAATCTATACAATTTCATTGGACCTCTATGTGTGTACTCCCAACACTATCATCAACCTTGTTCGAAAAAATTATGCGAAAGGCGATTTTAGAAATCTCCCACAAATTATTTATGCATTTATCTCTTAAAATAAATCTCCCACAAGAAGTGCATGTGTGATCGATCACTTGTTTAATATTATGCCCCAATACTTGTAGCTCATCGAAGAGAACATGGATAAAAAAGTGACTACGATAAAGTCTTTTGTGCATCCTTTGTATGACTTCTACAAGCACAAGGGGGATCAAGGATGGGTCCTCACTGGAGGCCCATGCAAAGGAGGTCATAGCTGCGAGGTAATTTTACCACAGACTATATTGAAATTTGGCTCCCAACCACCTGTCCTGGCAAGATTTTGTAATAAGACAAGGGAAGTTCTACAGTTCCTAGAGCACCATCCGAATGTATCACCCACCATCGGAGCAATTACATAAGAGATTGAATGGCCATTGTACTCAACCAGACAACTTAACTGCAGGAACAATTACAAAGTGCACTAGAAAAGTTTGGTAAAATGTCGGTGTAGGACCAACAGCAGCAATCACAACAAATTAGAAATATGATACAGTACCAACTAGGAATGATGGTCCAACAACCAAAAACATCAGAGACAGTTCAAAAAATTACACCGTGAACTTAGAAGTGTTGGGTTAATTTTACATAAGTGGATCTGCACTTATAAACTTCATACAAGATACACCCAAGGCATCCAGAACAACCCAAAAGTATATGCAAAAACAGAAAATAGGAAAACAAAGACATACCAAATGCAAAGATCAATATCTAATTAATCACAAATTTCGAATCAAAGGAAAAAGAAAACAGATACCCGAACACGAGCATTATCAACAAGGGTAATGAGAGGTATCAGCTTTAGATAAAGATCAATTTCGGTCTGAGCCTTCCTGAACTGATAAACAATGTTCCATCCCATAGCCAGAAGATACAAATAGCTTCGATCTTGGCAACTGTTCACTAAAATGTAAGACCTCCTCAGTGCATCCTCGAGATGCTCCAATGGCTCCCGAGTCTCCGGGTACTTTTTCATCTCCGAAATCTTTAGTGATTCCAACAAATTCCCAATAAGTTTCAAATGCTGCGCAAACTGCCGGCAGTTTTTCTTGTGCATTCGAGCCGTGTTTGCAGCCTTCACTATCATTCCTATTAGCCTCACCGCATCTATGCCAACCAGTTGGGCTATATTTGCTATCTCCCCAAAATGCTCCCAAGACGACATTTTTATACTTCCTTCGCTAATCTATCGCTCAAATTCTACTCGTCTTAACAAAACCCCCTAAAAATGTACCCATTCCAGATCAGTATTTCATCAATAAAAATCGCCTTTTTCCAAGAAATAAAATAGCCCGCATCTCTTCCAATGCAACTCCCACAGACGAAAGAACAGTGGACTGGAATCAACTACAAGAATAAAGAAAAATAAAGAATCATCATTCAGAATATCAACAGTCAAAACACAAGATCTCAAAGAATTACATAATTACGGAGACCCGTCTTCCAAAAAAGTCGAAAAATTAATTAGTAGAATAATCCCATTACAGTGCTCTGCCTTTTCTTTTTCCAATCAAAGGAGAAAAGGTAAAGCAATACACTTGAAGCATAAAAAGAATTTCTCAACGAGAAAAAAACGAACGAACAAATAAATTAAATGCAATAAACTCACCTGACAGTCAACGAACCCACTGACAAGTCACCGGAACTTTATTCTCACTCATTAGAACAAACATACATAAAAATTATTTGCTCATTTATATTAGAAGCCAAGAAATTGAAAACTTTTTACGGGATCCATTTAGCACCGTGAGTGTAGAATTATTCTTCGAAAACGGGCTAAATCTCTGGTATCTCCGTTTGAAGAATTATGATTTGACGCATTTAAAAAGGAAAAAAACACAAAAGAAAAGGGTAACACAGAAAGCAATGGCCAATCCACCGAACAGTTTCTGGATTATAATACCTGCATTTACACACATAAATATATACATACATATACAGTGCGTGTATTGAGTGTGTTTCTCGGGCTTCGGTGTCTCTTGTCGGGACTCGGTTTTGGTAAGCACATCATTTTCTCGCGCTCGTGAATCAGTGTGTTCTTGCATGCTAGGCCTGACTGTTTGTTTACTGGCGCAACAAATTTGGATTCCATTAAATTTCATTTTATTTACGTTATATTACATAAAAAAAAAAATATGAAACAATTTTACGAATAAATTTTGAAAAATTATCTACAACAAGATCTGATTTATTAATTTTTATTTTAAATATGAATAAGATGTTTATCTTAAGCAAAAAAATCTGTACAAAACTGTAAGACTTTCTATTATTCTAAATATATGTGTCAACTATCCATTAATTAAAAATCTTTAAAATTATAGTCAGTTGACTCTTTTGTTTTAAAAATAATTTTCCTTTATTTGTTGAGATACAAAAGAGATTGCTACTTTAAAAAAATATATACAATCACACAGAAAAAAACTTGTTTGAGTTGGTCTCACGGGTTGTATTTTGTGAAACAAATATCTTATTTGGATCATCCATAAAAAAATATTATTTTTTATATAAAAGTATTACTTTTATTGTGTATATCGATATGATTGACTCGTTACACAGATAAAAATTTGTGAGACCATCTCACAAAAACTTGCTCCTTACTAAATTAAACAATAAACGAGGCTGGCCAACCCATTGAGACCCAACGGCCACATTATTAGCCAGCCTAACCTCAAGTTCAACTGTGCACTTCATAATTATTATCTTCGCCTGCAAAAATTTATTAATGGAAGAAGTCAGCTCAATCTGTACCATATTTTAATTATTTAAACCCACTTAAAAGGATTGATTATTATTTAATTGTATGTGGAGCTTACTACTTAGACACATTTAAATGCAAATCCTACATACTGTTAAATTCTATTGAACTGATAATTGATTTGAATATTAAAGTGTTTTCGTCTCTAGCACATCTGCATGCTTGTTCGTTACCTAAATACCTAGGGATGACAATGAATTGGATCATGAATCAGATTTGAAAGTTACATATTTATTTTCTTTTTGTGATTTAATCAAAAAAAGTTATTATACAACAACAACAATAATAATTATTAGGACGAGTTCGAGAACGATGATAACATTCACATACCCACACCCGATTTGTTGCGGGGATTTGAAAAATCCACAAACCCAAACTCATATCCGAAAATGTATCCTAATCCCGCCTTGTTTCCGGGTTTCCCTATGGATACCAATGAAAAATTATCATCCTCACAAATAGCGACTCTCGTGATTACTTTTTTACGATTTAGTGAAATCATTCGCGTACTACCCAAATCTTAATGTTTTTTTGGCTACATCAAATTTAATATCAACAAAATCACACAGTATATCTTACAAATTTGAGTGACATACAAAAAAATATATTTTTTTTTATAAAAAATCATCTTTAAATCATTTGCTGGAAAAAAAAAAAAACTAACCAAGTAGAATATTGCAATAAAAAAACAATTTACATCAATAAATATTATATATAAACAAATTTAGTTAGTTATAGGGGTGGTATATCGGACCGAAAATCATATACCGTATAAGGTATCGAAAATTACGATGTAACAAAATTCATACCGATACCGTCGGTATACCGAAATTTTCGGTACATATAACTAGCATACAGATTATACCAAAATTGTACGATATACCGATATTTCAATACGGCATTGGTATATACCGTTTTATACCGAAAAAAATCTTATATTTTAAATTTTTTATAAATTTATTGTTTTAAAATATTATTTATTTTAAAAATTTTGTATATTTTTTCGGTATTTCAGTATTTCGGTATATACCGAATTTTTTAAATTACATACCGTTATCATATCGAAAAATTCGTCATCATTACCGTACCGTACCAAAATCTTCGGTATACCGAAAATTCAATAAATTCGACATTTTTTCGGTACGATAATTTCGGTATATCGAACAATTCGATACTTTTTCCCACACCTAGTTAGTTATAATTTTTCAAAGCTGCAAGTTATTTTAAAATATTAAAAAGAAGTATTCAGGAAAAATATAATTTGAAAGAAATATCTAGATTTTTAAACCAGTTACGGTGTGCTTGGTTCGTGTGATAGGATAATTGAATGATTATTAATTAAATTGATAAATGTATGATAGAGGAGGATATGTATTTTGTGTGATATATAATATGATGTTTGGTGTGATTTTTAAATCTAGGATTACATTATTGTCATATTTTTGATTCCCAAAATACCCTTCCAGTTACGTTTTCCTGCTTTTTCTTTCTCCTTCCCCCTCGCCTACCCCAAGATCTGAACTTGTTCCTCACCTCAGAAACTTACATCCTCCCGGAAATTACAGGTATGTTTTTATGAGAAAACAATCGACCTTAGGTTTTTGTTTTTCTGAGAAAACAATCGACGATAATTTCATGTTATTTGTGAATTTTTTTGGCAGATCATATCTGAGATGTGAAAGTTGCTTTCGGAACTTTGTGAGAAAGAACAATTACCTGGCAACACGGATTTTTTAGGATATTTCAACATTGTCACTCGTCTAATCCTTTAGTTCAGGATTTAATTATAAGCTCTGATGATGAAGAGTTATATTCAGAAGGTGAGAAATTCGGTTGGTTGAAGGAAGAAGGCCACTTTAGAAGGGCTTTGTCCAAGGTAAAGCCAGGGGAAAAAAAGCACACCGTACGCAGGCTGTTTCCAGATGGACACAACACTGAGATGATGCAAGTGAGCAGCACTGGGAAACGTAGAAGCCTCCCTGGAAATGTTCGAGCTACTAAGCGTGAACGTACGGGTGCTAGGCGTTGCAAACGGCCTTATTTCCTTCCTGCCAAAGATGGGTACGTAATCCTCGATAGCGGTGAAGAATCAGTGGGCTGAACTGGCAAAATGATCGTCGTATTTGATTAGTAGGCTGCCCTTTTTGATCTTCCGATATGAATTATCAAGTGTATACGGCCTTTTTTTGTTTTTTGTAGGTCGTTACTTTTTGGTATGTGGTTTGCACTACAAATTCCGATGCGTGGAATGTGCAACTTTGGGTTTTGTATGTACTAGCATCATGTGGCAACCTATTGAATGAATCAAGATTGTAGTTGTCAGTGTTTGTTCATGTTATCGTATCTTCATGTTATCATATCTTCAAGACAACAAATTGTTGTGAAACAATAATCTTACACAAATCCTTACAGAGAGCACTAACCCATTCTTTCCAAGTTGAAAACAAAACATAGATACATAATATATTCTACAAGCTATAAAAATAAGACCAATTCCCTCCACCACAAAACACTTTCAACGGAATATAAACAGATTTGCAGAAACTACAAATTTGATGTCCAAATTTTTGACCAAAAACCAGCATCATATAGTTCATTTATAAATCGCAATAAGTACCCACACAGTAGCCACACACTAACGGTCTGTTCAAATTGCCAAAGATACAAAAGAAGCTGCATACTAACAACTATTGGCTTCAACAACAGGTCTCACAAAAGGAATGAGCGAGGTAGACCCAAAACAATTCAGTGCCATTGCCAAAAAATGTTTACTTCAAACCGCATCACAACAAAATCTATGGATTCAGTAGCCGTTTGCTTAAACTGAGCTTCCCGTCTTCATCAAGCCGCAAGAACAGACTTAATTTGTTGGGGTTCTCCACTAAGATCTCAGCAACACGCACCTTCTCATCGGAAGTTAGCTCTGACAGTGTTCCTAAAGTCTCCAACACATTGTCCATAGCATTTTCAATTTTCGAATCAGAGGACATCTCTTTAATCAGACTTGACATAGTCTCCTTTGTGATGGCAGCTAAATTATTGATTGCAGCAGCTATCTGCTCGTCACCTTCATCTAACTGCTTGCGTTTTTTGGACTTGGCCTTCGAAACATAGGTTGGGTTTGTGCGTGGTGTATGAGTTACAGAAACTGATTCACCGTCTCCTTCCAGTGGGCGGTAGACGTCATCAAACCCAAATCCCAGTTCATTGGTTTCATTATCCGCCATATTTAATACATTGTTAACGGCAGCTGAAAAGGTCTCCACTCGATCTCCTGTTGCCCGATCATTGCCAAAGATCTCACACCAATCTCTATAGTGTGGCCATCGTTTGTAACGCAGAACCCGAACGCTATTGGCAAAAACTTGTGTGAGACGGTCTCACGGGTCATATTTTGTGAGACGGATCTTTATTTGTATAATCCATGAAAAAATATTACTTTTTATGCTAAGAGTATTACTTTTTATGGTGAATATGGGTAGGATTGACCCGTCGCACATATTGAGATCCGTGAGACGGTCTCACATTATACTACTCTTTAATATTTTATTAAAGTCAACCAAAATTTGTATCCATCCGGAGTTTACCCATCTCTGGTCTGTGCAGAGACAAGCTTGAACAAAATTCCCACCGAGATCTCTTGTAAAGTACATGCATACAGTTGACCGAAAATCAGTGTTATGAATTCTATATATTCTGAATCTCCCAGAATCCAAATTCCTACCTAGATCCTCAATTTTCGGGCATTCGATTGCACAATTGATGGCGAAGGGGCGGCATCAGCACTATGGTCGAGGTGCGACGCGCAAGACGGGGTCGTCTTCAACTCTGGTGCTCTCGTTCTTGATAATGTTGTCGTTGCTTATTGTAATTCTGTTATCTCTCGGAATTCTATCATTTCCCGGCGGTACGAAGGGCTCTCCGGAAGCGCATGATCTCAGCTCCATAACCCACAATTCTCGTCACTCGTATGTACTGAACCTATACTTGTTCAGTTTCGCATTTTGTTTACAGTTTGAGTTTTCTGAATTTATGCGTGTGGTTAATTTGGGTTTTACAGAGGTGATGAAGACGAGGAGAACAAAGATCAGTGGGTTGAAGTTATTTCTTGGGAGCCGAGAGCCTTTGTTTTCCACAATTTTTTGGTATGTTTTATCTGTGTACGTGTATAAGATTAAATTATCAACTTCCTGGGCTGTATTATGTTGAGTTTAGCCGATTCAATTTCAGGCTTACATTGCACATCTGAATTGATCGCATATAATAGAGAGTATCTATTTGATTCCCAATACCATTCGACAGAACATTGATTTTGGGCTAGATGAAGGTGGGGAAATAAGTTTGAATAGAATGATCAGAATATAGTAGAATTGGTTATGGTGAGGTATATTGCACTTTTTTAACTTTATAAGTTTGATTTGGTGTTCGAGGGAATTTTATTTGATCACAAGTAAGAGTTTGAATTAGCATGATAAAAGATGATCCATGCCCACAGTTTTCTTTTCTTCTTCCTTTCTGTTTTCTGTACAGGTAGGGAGCTGAATCATGTTTGTGTGTTCTTTTTATTCATTAACCTTTTCTGCATGCTGAATTTATATGTAAATTCAAGGGTCATTTATTTTCACAATTGTTCTTTTGGCAGTCGAAAGAGGAATGTAATTATCTTATCAGCATCGCCGAGCCCCATATGCTAAAGTCCACTGTTGTTGACAGTGAGACTGGAAAAAGTAAAGATAGTAGGTATACGAAGTCCTTCTTTCCTTCGTAATGAGTTTAAAGTTATCTTGAAAGTGTTATGAATACAATTGTTCAAGCTTTAGACCTATGGTTGGTTGCATGTTTATGTTTTTCGACTGTGGGATTGCTCTATGGGTTTCTTTGAGTGCACTATTTGTATTTCCTCCCAATTCATCGCAGATGCCTTTGATGGTCAGCATTGAATGTGCACAAATCATCTCAATCTCCCAATATCTTTATCTTATTTTTTCATTCCCTTGACATACTAGTTTTTGATTCAAAACATTGTTCTGTCACCACTCTTCCATCTTTACATTAGCCTCTTGACTACTATCACAATTCACACTTTGGTGTCCCTGTCTTTAAGTAAGATTTGAATGCCTTCATCATCGTGCATCCTAACCTACCAAACTTTTAGATATCATTTCCATCTTCCTTTGATCTGTTTGCTCATACTCCTCAGGGTTTTTAATTAGGGCTTCTCTAACTGCTTTTTTCACTTCCTTCTTAGACTAAATACCATTGTTACAAGGCTTTCTATAATGGCATTTTCATAGGTCTACATGTAGGTCTCTCTCCAGCTTAACGATTCCACCACCAAGATTTCTTTTTAGGTGGACCTAGCCCTTTTGTAATTGTTTTACCTTATTACTCAGCTCCACCACTGACATCCTAATAGTTTGTCCTTGGAAGGTCCTATCTTATTTTCTAAGTCCCTCCATCCAATTCATAGTTGTTGCGGTCTCTTCCTTTTTTTATCACACTTTTTTTTGAGTTTCACTTTTGGGGTGTTATGATGATATACTCTTTCAGAGAATAGTTTTGCAATTCTTGCATCGCATGTCTATAGTTAGAGTACTCAATCCTTAGTTTCTCATACAACATCTTTGTTGAATTCATCATGTACTCAATAATCAAGATCTGCTTTTACTGATTATATTTTTTTTTTATTGACTGGATGCTTAAATTGAGCAGTCTAGTTAAGCATGTTCTACTCTCTATTATAGATTTTCCTTTGATTTTATGATTCTTCTTGCAGAGTGCGAACTAGTTCTGGAACATTTCTTACTAGAGGAAGAGATAAAATTGTTAGGGACATTGAGAAAAAAATTGCAGATTTCACCTTCATACCTGTAGGTAGGCAGTTTGGTGACTCATTGCTTTCGACTTTGATATGTAGAGAAGCATCATTTACTAAAACTCTGCACTGGGACTTCGGAAGAGGACCGGTGGACTTGATTAAAATTGATCCTTTTAAAACTGTGTTGCGTCAGTTTCTACATTGCAATTTGAGTTTGTAGCTGCCAAAATTAATCAAACGTTTTGTATGATGATCTGGGTTGGTAATATGCAAAAATTGCTCCATTCCTTAATAAATGATCAGCTGTAAGTTACGGTTACTTTTATCTTCATTCCTTAAAAATTAATCAAACGTTTTGTATGACTTAAATTCTTTTGTTTGTCCACTTCCCAGAACAATGAATCTTCATTCCTAGGAACTTATCCCCCTTCCCCATTCTTATAATTTCATAAGTTTCAAATTCAGTTTCAATATACCCTGAGCAATGCTATTTTTGCCTCATTTAGTTTGGTTGGCTAGGTAGATGGTTTTTTTTTTCTTTTTTGCTCACTGAATCTCTTTAAATTATTATTATCACAACCAGAGCACGGTGAGGGCCTTCAAATCCTTCATTACGAAGTAGGGCAAAAGTATGAGCCCCATTATGACTATTTTCTGGATGAGTTCAACACTCAGAATGGTGGTCAGCGCATTGCTACGGTTCTCATGTACCTGTAAGTGACTTTTGTCAGTTGTGCAAAGTGACACGTCATGGATCCATCTTCATCATCTCTGATATGAATTACAGATCAGATGTAGAAGAAGGAGGTGAAACAGTATTTCCGGCTGCAAAAGGAAACGTTAGTTCCGTGCCTTGGTGGAATGAGCTCTCTGAATGTGGGAAAGGAGGACTCTCTGTTAAACCAAGAAGGGGTGATGCACTTCTTTTCTGGAGCATGACTCCCGACGGAACTTTAGACCCATCGAGTTTGCATGGTTAGTTAATGTTCTTACCGGTTTTATTCACTTACGACTTATTTCATCTGTGGCCCTCACTGATACATTCCCAGCAGTTGTCTTATCATCATATAAATATCACTATTACTTCTAGTTGTGTCTTATCATCATATAAATATCACTGTTACTTCTAGTTGTGACATTTATTTTCTGTGCTATGGCTCGTCAAAACAAAAACCTTATTGTATTCTACAGGTGGCTGTCCTGTCATCAAAGGAAACAAATGGTCGTCTACGAAATGGATGCGAGTGCACGAGTACAAAGTCTAATTTCTCATGTATTAAGGTGAACCCCGTTACCCAGATGAGCATTTCATCTATAATCACACTTGGTCATATTCTTTGACATCTTAATGTGATGTGTATATCTTGTGCTCCCTTGCAAAATAGCATCAAATTCTAATGTCATGTGATGCTTTTACTAATTATTTTTATACTTCTGAATTTTGAGTAATTTACTCCTTATTAGTGAATTAAAAATGTTTGTCTTTTCATCTTCACGTTAATACCTAACATCAATAAATATAGATGTTATTTTTGTGATTAAATTTTGTTTTATATGTGGGTTTTTGGTTATCGACAAAGTTTCCTTTGGTTCAATGTAAGAGATAAGTAAATAGATGCAGCAACACTAGGCCTCTACCAGAATTCCAACTGCATTGAAACAGAATATAACCCAGATCAATTGTCTGTTTCGGTACTACGGTGAAGTAGAGTTCACCCTTCCCACCATCCCAAATTCGCTTTCAATAGATATGCTTTTGTTAGTCATCTGGAGATATCTAGAATTCTAGATTGGTGAGTCGCTTTCAAGTTGGCATTTTTCGACTCTTGTTCTATGCTTTTGTACTTTGCTTGAGGTATTACTTGACTTCCTCCTGGCAGCTTAGCGGGTTTAGTTGTATTTATTTAAATGAGCTCATATTCATTGCGTCTTTCTCGTGTGGCAGAAACCATATCAAAACTGGTGATTGTTGCTTATTTATGGGCAGAGGTTCCTACAGCTCTTATGCTTAGAGGGTATCAGAACATGTGTTTTTATACTTAATTTATTTGTAATGGCTAACCGTTCTTACTTGATCGTTCAAGGACTAAAATTTTGCGCGGGAATTTCATTGGAGTTGATATACAGTAAAGTTTTTTTTTTTTTTAATTAAAAAAAAAAACCTTCAGTGTCTGTAAAATTCTTTAAATAAACATTTTCGGTTTCCATGGACAATTTGGTCAGCACAACAACTAATACATGAACAATTTAACAAGCCATGATTATGCACTTTACAGAATATATTTAGCTGAATACTGAATTGTAAATACAAAGTGATAGCTAGAATCTATCCATGCCAAAATAAACGAGAAGTCCCAACTTATATAAATCAATTTTTGACAGAAAAACATCAATGTGCAGCAAAAGACAAAATTTCTACCGTCAACAAATTCAACAAATTTCTACCGTCATATTATTAAATATGAGCGAGTCAGAGAAAAACTGTTTGAAAGGACATCAAAATTTCTTTTTTTTTACCCTTAAATTCAAAACTACATATAAATTATAATAATTCCAACCACGTCAATCATACGTCTGAAATCTTCCCCAAAAAATAGAAGCTCTAACCGTACCCACATATTTGAAAACTTCTCAATTTAAAAAAACATCACGGTTAGTATTTTAATGCAGAAAACATTTTTTTTCCTACCATAATATTATTATATTTTTTTTTATTGAAATTAATAGAGAAATAGATTTTTTGTCATACAAAACAAGACAAACACACTATTTATAATATTCATATCAAATTACAAATATTCATTCTATAAATTGATTAAACAAAATTTCAAATATCTAATATTATTTTGCAAATACGTTACACGCAACGTGTGTGCTTCAGTCGTCAGTATATATATAAAACTCCATAGCCGAAGATGTTTAAGCCGCGAGAAAAGATGAAGAATAATTGGACCACAGTAGATTACAAAACTAACCCTGTTTTTCGTGCATCACATCTCCATCATACAACGCAATGAATATACTTGTTTAATGAATGCCCACGAGGACACACGCTTATATACCTTGAGGCCTGAAACCGTAATAACGACAAGGTTAACTTAGTCATAACACCTTCAAAGCACTGAACTACGCTTCCATAGCTTAAATCCCATCGCGATCTCATATGACGACACGTCTCCCCATCATTCTCCTAGCAGGTCATCCAACGGGCGAAACCACCTCCGGGAGAAAACACAAAGGGGAGGGGGATGACGTGGCAGACAATGGTAGGATCCAAGCGGCATCACGAGGATCGATTACGTGGCAAAAAAGAATTTGAAATCCCGCCCAAACCCGGACTTCAATAGTTTTCCTTTGAGGAATTTATATACCCTTTCCTTCGAAATTTCTCCTATTTCTATCGACCTTTTCGTTCATTCTTAAGACGACACGCTACCACAGCAAAGCAAAGAACCCTACCCTAGGTGAGCTTCACGCTCTTGCCACTTTGACTCGCCCGAGTCGCGCCGATTTCCGACGCTTTTCTCCGCTTACGTGACGTTTCGCACCGATTTCTGACGGTTTCGCTGATTTTCGGCTTGTTTTCTTCGCAGTGGAGACATGAAAGGAGGCAGATCGAAAACCGAGGCCAAAAAGGCTGATCCTAAGTGAGTAATTTTTTGTGACCTTTTAGATCTGTGGTTATTTTTGTTCTTGTCTTTTGGGTTTTCATTAATTTTCAATGTTTTTGGAAGGCTGTCGGTGAAGAAAGGAGGAGCAGCAGCTGGAAAGAAGCCAGTGAAGAAGGGAAAGCCGGTTAAGGATCCAAACAAGCCTAAGAGACCTGCTAGTGCTTTCTTCGTTTTCATGTAAATATGAGTTTTCTGTCGTCGATCCGAATTTTTTACTGGTCAAGCTTTTGTCTTATGCGTGTTTAAATTACCTAGGGAGGACTTTAGAAAACAATACAAAGAGAAGCATCCCAATAACAAATCTGTTGCCACTGTAAGTGATTGCTGTTTTTTCTGATATATCAGTAATCATGGATTGTTTTACGAGTTGCAAGTAATTATACGAATTCGATGTTTTGTTTAGGTTGGGAAGGCTGGTGGTGACAAGTGGAAATCGTTGTCTGAGGCGGTATGGTTCTACTTCGAAAGCAGATTATTCATTTATCTCTTAAGATACAGATCTAAAATTCTTCAAATTTGTTCCAGGAGAAAGCTCCATTCGTTGCCAAGGCAGAGAAACGGAAGGCCGAGTACGAGAAGACTCTACAGGCATACAACAAGAAAATGGTGATTATTGACACATGCCCATTTACACGAATTGCCGAAATCAATTTACTTAATTCAAATTCTTTCATAATGCTTTGACAGAATGAAGGTGCTGGTACTGAAGAAGAAGAGAGCGACAAATCTAGATCTGAAGTTAATGATGAAAATGATGATGAGGATGGAAGCGATGCGGTATGCTTGTTTTCCTTCAGAAATTATCGGCGCAAACCATATCTAAAGTCGAGTATATTAACCAATAGTGTGTAGTGCAATTAAGGATTTCCTTTGGTATTTATATTTAATTTAAATTTCAGGATGATGATGATGAGGATGATGATGATGAGTGACAGATGAGATGTGGAAATTGGGTTAGGAAGACGTATGTATTCCCTCATTATGACTCAACTAAGTCTGGATAGATCTTTGTTCTGTATCTCTAAGTTGAATCAAATGAAAATAGTATCTGTAATCGTAATTTTATTTTCTATGTTCACTGCCTTCTATTTTAATGATAATCACTTGAAGTTTTGCTGCAATCCATCTTCTCAGAACTAATGTTGTTGATAAGGTATCGAGAACAATTTGGGGGTTGGCAATTGAATTTGAACCACGAGTGTTCCTAACTTATTGATGTGAGTTTTGCTTTCAGGGGGTCAAAATTTTTTTTATGGTCAAATTATATTGAAAAGTTAAGATGTGATTATTACAAGATGAATCAGCCATATAAGAAAATCTCAGTCTCCCACACAAAATGAGGCGAGGATGAAATAGTAAAAGCATCAATTAGAATGTACAATTACATTTGTCGATCCTTGAACATGATAAGGGTAATGTTTTTTTGAGAATCCAGGATAAGTTTGATGTGTGTAGCTATGGACTTCACATAGTAAGTTGGGTCATTTGAGAAATCTTTGAACCAACTTCAAGAGCTTGAAAATGATAAGGGTAATGTTTTTTTGAGAATCCAGGATAAGTTTGATGTATGTAGCTATGGACTTCACATAGTAGTTGGGTCATTTGTGAAATCTTTGAACCAACTTCAAGAGAAAGAAGTTTAGCAAACATGATAGACTGAAGTCCCCTATGGAGCGGCATCGACATCATATCCGAGTTTGTCTTTTGGTGGAACAACCCTTACCCGAGGTGAATGACATTGGTTTGTTTGCTTGGCAGAAGATACAGCTAGTTGAGCATGTTGGAAGTCATGCAATATAATCTCACTCCAATCGTTGTTAATTCCTCCATGTCGTTCTTTTTTCTTATGAATCAGGCATAATCGTTCATACTAAGTTGCCCAACTTTGCATCACAAACGTCTCAAATTTTGTTTGGCCGAGCTCCTTTCATCCACAGATAAATATCAACCATATTCAATTGCCTAAACTCTTTTCTAACTTTCAGTGGTTTGTAATGTGGTAATTGTTGTTTGGGCTTTCTCTATTAGTCCATGTTTTGTTCAGATTTGATTATTTTCTCTAGTAGAGTTGTATGTTTTGTGGTGGAGGGAAATATGGTGTCAGAAGTTAATTCCAAAGGTGATTTTTTGGCTTTCCTTTCTCACAAGGTATAACTATTTTTATGATGAATTATATTATTCTTTTTGGGAGGAAATTTGTCCACAAGTGTTGGCTGAAATCTGTTTGGATCTTCCAAAATTTTCATCTATTTCAGTGTTTTTTCTAATGATATAAACAATTTTACAAAAAAAATATATATATTAAATTATTATATGATGAACGAAAAAAGTGTTTATTCGTCGCATTTTACAGAAACTGTTAATTTAACGTTAATATTTTATTAATTTTAATAATTACTTACAGAAAATAAAATTTCGTTCCTCATATATTTAAAATTTTAGTGTTTTTAAAAATTAGAGGAAGTGTGAAGAAATATCAACAACATATCATTAACATGGCAAAAACTTGTGGGAGACGGTCTCACGGGTATTATTTGTGAGACGGATCTTTTAGTTGGGTCACACATGAACAAGTATCATTTTTTATGCTAAGAGTATTACTTTTTATTGTGAATATGAGTAGGGTTGATCCGTCTCATAGATTATGATCCGTGAGACGATCTCACATGAGACTCACTCCATTAACATATTCACCACGACCTTTTTTCAATTGTGGAATCAAATTTAATATTTTTAATAATCTAGACCTTGTCATCTAAAAAATATAATTAATAAATCTCTCTCGATATTTATTTATATAAAATGTACTAATTCTCCTTGTATATTAAAAATACAATAAATATTACAAACATATCTACAAATTACTATTATATCCTTATTTACGTATAATTCAAGGGTAACTAAATGGTATAAAGTCAAGAAAGATGTTTTGACCGAATGTTGGACGGTCACCAGGCGATAGCATTTTTGGAATTGCTTTAAAATTTACTAATACTAAATGGTTTTTGGGAACAAACTGATTGTGGGAAAGTATGTTTTCTGAAATGTATTTTCACACCACTAATGATGTTACAAGTTACAACCGAAGTTGCCGTAAGGGCATGCTTGGTTGTGCCAAAAACTACATTCAAGTGAACTGTGCAATATACGACTTATGAAGCCAAGGAATTTGATTTTGAAATCTACTTTGTTCTGATTCTTCTCGATCTTTCATTTCAGAGATGCAGCTCTCGGCACGGCAGATCAGAATATTAAAAAAGCATTCAGATGAATTTGGACTCTGCTTTCTCTATGCATCAGTCTGAAATGGAAGCATAGGAAAGAAATTTTCAAAACATGGAGATGTCATCAACCGTTTAGTGTTATCTATGTGCAATAAAATACCAATCACCATTTTCTGTGGTGAAAATATTGTTTACGTTATAATTTATCTTTATAGTGAGACATGAAGCAATGAGTAAGCAAAATGAGGTGTCCTATTGTGAAAATTTGCAAAAAGAAGTAGAAGAGCTGAGGTCACGTTGTGAAAATTTCAAGGTTGTTACCTCTGGAATGTAATCTTACTAGTAAAATTGGGCTCACATTCTCATTGTTTAACTTTTGTAACTTGTAGGAAGAGCAAAATTCGTTTCATGATCTTGCTGATAAAATGATGGAGAAGGACAAAGAGATTTCTAGGCTTTTGGATGACAAGAAGAATCTACATCAGTTGCTGGACTCGAGACCACAAGTATGTGTTTCTCTTCTACGCAAATAACCATAAACATTCATTGCCTGTCAAGATTTGGATTTTTAGTTCTGTTTCTGATCATATATATATGACCTTACAGTTTCAGGGACAAAGATTCTATTTTTTTAAGTTCTACGTTTCTATAATCAGAAGTTAAAATGTCTCGCGTTAGAGTTTCATCTACTACAAAATTGGCTGGGTCTTCACATGCATTTGTTTTTTTAATTGCTGAGCACAGCTTATCAGAAGCAGGAAGCCTAGAATTCTAGTATGTCTGCTGCAGAACAACAGATCTTAGTATGCACAGTTTTTCCTATTATGATATTGAAACTTATCGCTATTTGGTTCACACTCCATCGTATCTAATCCTGTATTACTTATTGAGATACAAAGTATAAACTAACAGAACTCACTGTTGATTGTTTCTTACTCTCCTTTTCCAATGAATAGGTGAAATGGAGAGACTGTTAACTGTTATGGCAATTCTCCTTCAGTTCAGCCGTGAGGAGATAACTCACATATGGGATTATACTTGTAATATATCACAGTGCAATAATTTCTATTTATTCACTTGCTTTAATTCATATAAATACATGCTTGAATACCACATTTTTGTTTTATTTTTGGGTGGACAAAAAAGCGATCATACTCGATGATCAATGTGCAGGCGCAAAAGTGTCAACCAGCCTAGCCCAGCAAGTGGTGCTTCGGGATCTGCACGGTCCCTTGTTTCTAGATTCTCATTTTCTCAGCATATAATTGAATGACTAAGTGCTTCTTGCAGATGTTGTATGATTATGGAAGGACGTTATTTATTTTCAAAGCCACGGCTTATTCAACTTTCAGTTATCGATAATATGTTTTATGCTATATATAACTTGTGAGAAGCATATTGCGGCCTATTTAGTTTGGATAAAAAAATACCATGTGAATATTCCCAACCTCACGCCCGTGATTATAAGAGAATAACTGAATAATAATATGTTTGGCATATTACATATATTTCAAGAACAAGTAAATTTTATGATGTGACGCAAGATGCATCATGAAAAATATATTACCACTGAAATGTAGTTAATTCTATTTGATATGATAATATTTGCATAAATTTTTTCTTGCCAAGTCTGTATTTTCCGCTTTGACGAAAATAATGTTTTTCGGATTGTCTTGGTGGTGTAATTTGGTGGGGTGATTGGCAAACGTGCTAGAACAGCTTGGAAGGGAAATCTAAGTGTCGACCCGATAGATCTTGGATAGTGATTCTAGCTGACTTTTAATTATGGCCATTTCAATTATTTTGAAGAGCAGTTACACAGTATCATAAATTTATATCCGTGAGATGGATCAATCCAGTTCATACTTAAAATGAAAAGTAATTCTCGTGGGATTAAAAACAATACTTGTGTGATTAAAAAAAAAATTCATGAGTTAGATTGGACAATAGATCTGTCTCATAATCATAAGATTTTTTTTTTATGTATTTTTAAAGGAGATGCAAGACTTTGTCTTTAGCATGATATCAAATTTGACTCTTTAGTGACTTCTTAAATATGTACACTCTATGACATATAATTATAAAATCTGATCAAGTGAACATATTTTATGAAAATTTGGACTAGCATTGACAGTGGAATTTGGGATTATCTTGTGAATCTGGTATTAGATTTGGCCTTTTCAGTTGCTTCATTTGGCACAAATGCACTGTATCGTACATAATAAATTTTGAGTTTGTCAAGAAATGATATATTCTTAGCTATGAACTTTTAATAATTTATTTAAAAAAAATTACCTCTGTATCTATTTATTTACGTCGATTCTGAAAGCCTTATTTTTTTGGTATTCATCTACTCTAATAAATAGAAATACTTATAGCAAAATAATTAATTAAAATGCATATTTTCAATTTATACAACATTTCCAAAATTTATTTATTGTATAATATTGGTCATGATCACTCGTGAGTCAAGTTGTGGTTTAAGTTAAACTGGAATGGGAACGCTAAAAAATTCAACCTTTTCCCCACTTGTTCTCATCGTTAAAGTCAACCCAACCAGCAGGCATTCACAAATTAGATTGCGAAAACTTTGAAAGCCCCGATACATACTATATAATACATATATTTATTTTTATTTTTTAAAAAATAAACAATATATACGTATAATTATCCAATATGTCTAGCTACATATATGATCATGACCTGAGCCAAACATCTATTGCTCTTACCCACACAATCCACCCAAAAGATCGATTCATAAACCCAAATGGATCAAAACTCCACGAGCATCAACAATCGGAAGCCCGAAAGAACCAATGGTTTTAACGAAGATGACCTGAATATCGATCACAGCAAAGAAATCGTGGAAAAAGAGGAGTCAGTGGAGAAGATATTCGAGAGCAAAGAGGTTCCGCCATGGCAGAAGCAGCTCACCTTCAGGGCCTTCTTCGTGAGCTTTGTTCTTAGTATTCTCTTCACTTTCATAGTGATGAAGCTGAATCTGACGACGGGTATCATCCCTTCGCTGAATGTGTCGGCGGGGCTTTTGGGGTTCTTCTTCCTCAAAGTTTGGACCAAGTTTCTGGAGAAATCTGGGTTTCTCAGACAGCCATTTACGAGGCAGGAGAACACTGTGATTCAGACCTGTGTTGTAGCTTCCTCCGGCATAGCCTTCAGCGGTACGCACCATCACTTAGCTTCATTATTGTCCATTTATTTACTTGATTATTCTTTCAATTATCCATTTATATCATTTCTCTTTAAATATTGATTAGTTTGAGATTTTTTTTTTGCCTTTTCTTTCTTGATTATTGTACTTGTGAAAATATGACGAGAACATGGAATATTTATATTTTTTATTCTAGAAGGATAGTGAAGCCATCATATTTGTCTACAATTCGAGTATTTGGGACAAAGTAATGAATATAAAATTTCATGAATCTCAAGAAATTATAATAATAAGTAATAAAGACGTAGATCGCCTTGCTGTGTCCCATCTTTCTATGTTGATTTCTGGCAAAAAATAATTGCTCCAAATTTTTTTCCCAACCTGGCAATATGAAATATATATATATATTTTTATTTTTATTTTTAATCTTTTGCGTGTTCATATGAAATATTATTTAATTTAGAGGTTTCAAGGTTATATATATATATATATATATATATATATATTTTGTGGTGTAACATATGCTAATAATATATATCATCATTAGTATTTTATTAGCATATGTTACACCACAAAAACTACTATCCTAGATAATCGAGATTAATTTCTTATTTAATTAATAAAAAATATTTTTTTTCCTGGAAATATTACCAGTTCACCTGTCAGAATGATTCATGTCATAATAACAAGCATTTAGTGGACCTTAGCAACTGTATAGTGCACTTCACAAGTGAATGCATAGTGGGAAGACTTTTTTAAGTATTAATGGTGGGCGGGCACCGCTGGAGTTCACATTTAAATGGCAGGGAAATATTAATTAAGGGATTGTTTGTCATCACAAAAAGATATCATTTTTGGCTTAAAAATTTTTTTCCAAAAATCAGTTTGTGTAATTTTTAATCATTGATTTGAATTAACTATTGATCAAAAATGGTCCCATCTTTTTATTCTCAGTTTCTAATTTTGAGTGGATCTCATGTGAGACGGGTCAACCCTATCCATATTCACAAAAAAAAGTAATACTCTTAGCATAAAAAGTAATACATTTTCATGGATGACCCAAATAAGAGATCCGTCTCACAGATACGACCCGTGAGACCGTCTCACACAAGTTTTTATCTCTAATTTTGTTTTCAAATAATAATTTCTTTATAATTTATAAATTTAATATGTTCCAAACACACCATAATATTAACTTTTGCCCCACCATTATTTGTTATAAACTTTTTTTCATAAATATTTTTAGATGTGATTATTAGCATATAATTTAGCGTCTTGGATACGTTAGAACAATTTAGTCAACGGTCCAGAACGTATGCATGCGAGGTTTGATATTCAAGAATATGCAGAGGGTCCCAGATTTGGAAATATCAAAAACTGAATTTAATGATATTTGTTTTGGGATTTAAAGATGATTTCAATCCCATGTGATCCGTTATCCAAAGTCAAGTCTTTACTATTTTTTGTCGTCTTCTAGTTTAATACATTTATTTCTCGACGAACAACAATATACTTCGTAAATCTAATAATTATCCATCGAGTAAATGTAGTAGTATACACACTGAATTTCTTGGTGGCGGTCACGGTGACGATAAATAATTGGAACCCGCGATCGTGAACCGTTGATAAAATTACAGGAAAAGTGTTCTAAAGTCTAAAATTCATTGAGGTCTCCCTGACTCCAAATTAAAGAAAAAGACTCCTGAATTTCCCAAATAAGAGAGAACGTTTGTAATGAGAATACAAACAAAATGATAAATGTGGAGTATGTGCTAGAATGTTCATTGAAATGCAGCTTTTGAATGTACAAATTTTGATCAATCAATTTTTACAGGAGGTTTTGGCAGCTATCTTTTTGGTATGAGTGAAACTATTGCCAAAACATCTACTGAAGCTAATGACTCACAAAATATCAAGAATCCAGCCCTCACGTGGATGATTGGATTCCTTTTTGTGGTTAGCTTTTTGGGACTCTTTTCCGTGGTGCCTCTCCGTAAGGTCTGTACATTCTCTCTGACTCCATACTCCCATCTATTTGGTGCTGTTACTTGCCTTTACGGCTGTTACATGCATGTCCTATATCGTTCTGCAACAAAGTGTGAGGGATTTTTCGAACTGAATTGGGGACGAACTCTCCTTTGAGATTATGGCCTAATATTGGTGCTCTAGTTGGGAAGCGAACTTAGAAAGAATTACCATTAGGTGCTGTCACTGTTCTGCAGGATTTTGATGGGAGATGGGGTGTAGGTGTCAATTATGTGCTACTTGTAACCCATATAGGTTAGATTAAGGTTGAAATTCATCGGGAGTAGTGGGCATCAACTTCTCAATAGTTAGGCAGTTTCACTAGCGGTGGAATGACTTACACTCCCACCTTATTTAGGATATGGTGTTTCCTCTTTGACTTATTGCCTAGTGGTTTTATAAAGGAGATACATTCATATAGATTCTCATCTTTGAAATCACATATGTAATACTTGACATATTATGTATGTCGATTTGTCCTGTACAGACACAGAAGTATAATATTCTCAATATTATCACTTAATTCCGAACTCAGAATCTGAATCTATGTTTTAAATGGTTTTCAGATAATGATCATAGACTTCAAACTGACATACCCAAGTGGGACGGCTACCGCTCACTTAATTAACAGCTTCCACACTCCTCAGGGAGCCAAGTTAGCAAAGTGAGCTCCAGTATACACTCACCATAAATCTTGTTTGGAAAACAGTATTTTAATGCACAAGTCTTCTAAATTTATTCGGTCTTGCTTGCCTCCAGGAAACAAGTTAGAGCCTTGGGGAAATTCTTCTCTTTCAGCTTCTTGTGGGGCTTCTTTCAATGGTTTTTCACTGCAGGAGATGGCTGTGGATTCGTTGAATTTCCAACTTTCGGTCTTAAAGCCTACAAAAACAAGTAAAAATAGCCAATATTGACTAACATCATGTAGTTAAATTTGCAGTCTTTATGTTCTTGGTATTAGTTTAAGCTTTATACTTGTTGATCAAAAACCAGGTTCTACTTTGATTTCTCAGCAACATATGTCGGTGTCGGTATGATATGCCCATATTTGATCAATGTATCTTTACTAGTTGGAGCCATTCTCTCGTGGGGTATAATGTGGCCACTCATAGAGAATAGGAAAGGTGATTGGTACTCGGCAACATTGGGGCCTAGCAGTCTCCATGGCATTCAAGGTTACCGGGTATATTAAAATACACTAAACTAAATCTTGAACGTTTCGATGGCCTATATATATATAGCCTTTCTTGATTCTTTCACAGGTCTTCATTGCCATAGCCATGATCCTAGGTGATGGCCTATACAACTTCGTCAAGGTCCTAAGCCGTACTTTACTCGGGTTGTACCAACAAATCCGTGATAAAAATTCAGGCTTAGCACTCCCAGTCGGTTCCAATTCGTCTCCTTCAAATACTCCTTCAGTATCCTATGATGATGAACGTAGGACCCGACTTTTCCTCAAGGACAAAATCCCTACATGGGTCGCCATTTCTGGGTACATGGTACTTGCCATAATCTCTGCGGCAGCTCTTCCACACATTTTCCATCCACTCAAATGGTACTATATAATTGTCATGTATATATTTGCACCAACACTAGCTTTTTGCAATGCCTACGGATGTGGGCTCACCGATTGGAACCTAACATCGACCTATGGAAAGTTGGGCATATTCATGATTGGGGCCTGGGCTGGAGCCTCCCATGGGGGAGTTCTTGCCGGACTAGCTGCTTGTGGAGTCATGATGAATATAGTCTCCACTGCATCAGACCTCACACAAGATTTCAAGACCGGATACATGACTCTAGCATCTCCCAGGTCCATGTTCGTGAGCCAGGTGATCGGGACTGCTATAGGTTGTGTAGTCGCACCGTGCGTATTTTGGATATTCTACAAGGCATTCCCCGATCTTGGCACGTTGGGCTCACAATATCCGGCACCGTATGCGACTGTCTACCGCGGCATCGCTATCTTGGGGGTCGAGGGGTTTTCATCTCTGCCAAAGAACTGTCTCACGCTGTGTTATGTTTTCTTCATAGCAGCAATCGTCATCAACGCATTAAGAGACATTGTAGGGCCAAAATGGGCTAGGTTTATTCCTATCCCAATGGCTATGGCTATTCCTTTCTATCTCGGGCCATACTTCACCATTGATATGTGTCTGGGGAGCTTGATTCTTTTCATTTGGGAGAATGTGGATAAGGCTAAGGCCGATGCGTTTGGACCGGCAGTGGCTTCGGGACTGATATGTGGAGATGGGATTTGGACATTGCCCAGTTCAATCTTGGCTTTGGCTGGTGTAAAGCCTCCGATTTGTATGAAGTTCCTGTCGAGAAAAACTAATGCACGCGTGGACACTTTCTTGGGTAATAATTAGTTTGCTCAGCTGTCTTTTCCTTTGTCGATTTCCCGGTTTCATAAATATAAATATTTAAGTACTACTAGCAAGAAGCACGTGCGATGCACGTAAATATTAATTATTTAATAAAAATTAAAATTTGATTTTTTTTAAAAATAATTTGATTCATTTTTTTATTTATATTGATTTAGTCTTTTGTCATATTAGGCGAATAAATTAATTAAGAACTTATATACTTTACTTTCAAAATTGTTTCTCAAATTGAAATTCAAGTCGTTAATTTTATGTTATATAATAAATTATAATTAGCATAATATATAGAATGAATTGAACTGAAACAAATTTTGAAAATATATATCTAAGAACCACGTATAAGGTATAATAACCTAAAAATCAACCAGATTATGAATTTTATAAATGCATAAATCATAATTTATATAAGTGAAGCACACTAAAGACAAATAATTGTCAATTTAAAATATTTATGACTAACTCGTCAAAATATTATCAAAACTAATGAAATAATAATAATTGATAATAAAATATAACCTATAATACTCAAAATTTGCTTTTAAAATTTGTTTTCAATCATTTTTACACGGTTGAAAGATTTTCTCAAACAGTTATAAATATTAACCACGTGAAAAGTGTGAAAGACGGTTCAATATTTCTAATGATATTTTCAACCAGTTGACAATCTAATATAGTTTGAAGAGTTAGTCTCATGTGAGACCGTCTCACGGATCTTAATCCGTGAGACGGGTCAACCATACCCATATTCAAATAAAAAGTAATATTTTTAGCATAAAAAGTAATACTTTTTCATTGATGATCCAAATAAGGGATCCGTCTCACAAATACGACCCGTGAGACCGTTTCATACAAGTTTTTGCCTAGCTTGAAATGTAAAAACTTGTGAATAGTAAAGACACGAGAATTTTATGGATGTAAAACACTCACACGTCACTCCTTCCTCTGTAAAAAGGATTCCATTAAAAAACTTTGTCTTATATATATATATATATATATATATATATATATATATATATATATATATATATAAGTGTGACTAAAATATTTAAACTTCTTATTATAGCTAACTATTTTAATTTTTCTATCAGATTCGTATTTTATGATATTATTAGTATATTAAAATTCATAATTATTGATATAAATTCTAATAAATATTTTATTAAATTCTTTACTTTCAATTCTTAGTTAAAAAATAATAAAATATATTAGTATTAAATTTCATATTATTATATTATTATATACTTATCATGTTATTGTACTATTGCATATATAATTATTTTTTTCTTATATCTTCATGTGATACTATAATTTATTACTTAATTAGAAACTACACTAAAATATAATTACAAAATTGCATTAAAATAATAAAATAACATGTAGAAAGAAAATTAAAAGGATAAAATATTTAAACTTAGTATAAAGATGGATTATTTGAGAAAATTAATTTAGGAATTACATTTTATTCTTGAAGTGATATAAATTATTACAATCAATGTATATTGTAGTGATAATTCATTAGCAATTGTTAGACTATTAATTATATATGATGTGGAATAATTAGGCTACTAATTAATTATATATTAGGTGGAATAAATAAAAAAATTGATATTTTCTTTTTACACTTACAACAATTAGAAATTTACAAATATATCTTTATTGAATTTTTGGATTTGTATTGATGAGGATGTCATTTTTTTCTTTTGACAATTGAAAAAATTGTCAATTATCTACACTTACGTAGGTTTATAGATAAAAAAAATATATTTTTATTATCAAACATATATTCATTTTTAATGCATAGATTTCCCATAAATTATGTAGAAAATTTCCATGCAATTAATCTAACAACACACAATTTAAGGGGATGGTAGAAAATTTACAATGAAAAACTTTGTTATTATTTTTACACTTTTATAAGTATAATAGTTAAATATATATTCTTTTAATATTTTTAATGATTTTTTAAAATTAAAAAAAGCTATTGTTTTAATAAATTTTCTAAGAATTATGTATCAAGAAAATATTATTTCTCTAATGTATTTTTATTATAACATAAATTATGTAGAAAATTTCCATGCAATTAATCTAGCAACACACAATTTAAGGGGATGGTAGAAAATTTACAATGAAAAACTTTGTTATTATTTTTACACTTTTATAAGTATAATAGTTAAATATATATTCTTTTAATATTTTTAATGATTTTTTAAAATTAAAAAAAGCTATTGTTTTAATATTTTTTCTAAGAATTATGTATCAAGAAAATATTATTTCTCTAATGTATTTTTATTATAAAATATTTATTCAATTTTTATGTAACATTATTTTTAAAGATTCTTATGTTGCAATTTTTTATTAAAAAATAAAAACACTATTTTAATCCTTATGTATTTAATGATTGTGTAATTTTCATGCAATTAATCTAACAATACACAATTTATGAGAATAGTAGAAAATTTACAAGGAAAATTTTGTTATTCTTTTTGTACTTTTATAAGTATAATAGTTAAATATATATTCTTTTTAACATTTTTTGTAAGAATTATGTATGAAGAAAATATTATTTTTCTAATATATTTTTTATTATCGAATATCGATTCAATTTTTATGTAATATTATTTTCAAAATTTCTTATTTTACAATTTTCTATTAAAAAAATAAAAACACTATGATCCTCATGTGTTTAATGAGTTCAAAAAAATAAATACCTCAATTAAATACATAATCAATACATTACAAATCCATTATCCCAAATTTGTCCCTAAATTTTATATATTTTTTCCACCAATGCCCATGCAATTAATACAAACAATGCATAGTTTTTGGGCAATGTAGTAAAATCACAATAAAAAAACTTTGCCCATCATCCACACTTTTATAGGTACTAGGTAAAGACACGTGCGACGCACGTGAAAATACATTTCTATTATCAATAATTGTTGTTAAAGAAATGAGATCGGAAGAGATTAATTTACAAAAAAATTATATATTAATGATTTTATGCTATATTAGTCGATAGAAAATGAGTAATGCTAAATGTGCAACCAAATTTGTATAATAATTCTTACAATTCAAAAAAATCAATACAGAAATTTCATTTATAAAAATCTCATGATAAATTAAATATAAAATCACATTAGATAATAACAAAATCTCGCGATATAATTGTTATAAATATCGCAGTACGATATATTGGTTGTACCTTTAGCATTATCCATAGGAAATTCAATGTAATATAATTTGTACTACATGTATTATAAAATGAGTGCAAAAGATATTTGTTTAAAATTTTATGTGTTATAAATCTAAGGTTATTCTTGAATGGATGGATTTCAATAAATTCAAATGTTTTTTTGTTATTTAGAAAAGTAACATCATAAACTTCAAATCCACTCATTTCATTGTTTATATAGTATTAATTCATGTTAATTATGATATTTCTCAAGTCCATCCAATAATAATGTTAATTATTTGAAATTTATTCTACTTTATATAAATAATAATATGTAAATAAGTAATGTGTATATTCAAGATTTGATATATTGTTTCATTGTTAACAAGAAAATTATAATTCTAATCCATAAATTTGAAATCAATTTATCCAAGTGCAATCTAAATAAATTAATAATTGTTGAAAAACATAGTAGTAATAAATATTATAATTTTGTATAAATTAGACATTGGAGAAAATATAATATAAAATTGATATCACAATAGTTCTTAAAATTAAATTTGAGAGAAGAAAAAAAGATAATACATATCGTTGACCACTTATTTTACCACGTGTTATTGATTTATGAAAAATAAAAATATAATATAGATAATATATTCTAAACCTTAAATTAAATTATTGCGTCAAATGTTTTCTTATTTCATATTTTCAATTTATATTGCTTTCATGATTTTTTGTTGTCATCAGTTTTTCTTCTCTGTGAAAAACAATATTCTCGCCATCTTCATTAGCAAATCTTATGAGAAGAAATGTATATTCTTTTCTAGTTGATTCCTCTACAAATCTCCACACAAATTAAGTGTTTTGTAAAAAAAAAAAAAGTTTGTTTCATCAAGCAAATAAAACCAAAGAATTTTGTTATTTCAGTATTCTACAAATTATATTTATTTTTTGTAAATATTTTAACTTAATCTACAAGCAAATAAAATCAAGGAATTTTGGTTATTCTATCTTCTAGACAACTGACAAAATACGATTTAATTAATATTTTATTATATTTATAAAAAAATGTTCAACTCTTAATGATATAACATATTTATGCAATATGTTATTTAAATACAAAAATTCAAAATTACGATAACATATATTTTTTTATATTTATTACTATATTATTGGAAGTATTAAATTTGTATATATTAAATTTTTCTAAGAAACTTCTTGCATATATAACTCATTCAAAAGATTATAGATTTACAAAATAAAACAAATCATATTCAATTCAATATTTTGTGAAAAATACATGTTCACTTCATCTACAAGCAAATAAAAACAAATAAATTTGACCTTTCTTATTTTCAATCATAACTCATAATGAGAAATATTGAGCAATAATGAAGAATTTTTGTAAAGATTTATTCATAATAATTTTAAAAATTTACCTTAAAAGATATGTCATTTCAAATTACATAAATCTATAATTGCTTTACTTATATCCATTCTTCATAAAAATACATCTTCGTCAATTGCAAGATCATCAAATAAGTAATTGTTATAGTTTATGATCTTTACAAAGACGAAAAATAGTTAAAATTAGTAAAACTGTATGTATTCAATCATATATTGTTAAATTTTAATAATAAAATAAGGCTTTGAAAAATATTAGTTGGATTTTTTTTAAAGAAAAATAGATAGAATAATTAATACTCACGAAATATTTATAAGGTCATCTTCCTTCTATATCCAATAATGCTTTGTATCATTTTTGTAAAATGTAATTAACCGTCGAACATTCTTCATAACACCAACCCACATGATTTAATTATTTGGCTTCATTATTTTAATTCGTCGTTTTAAATTAATTATTCTCAGTTAATACAAAATAGAGGATATTTAATATCATGTCCTTACACAAATAAAACAAAAGAATTTTGGTATTTCAATATTGTACAAACTAATTTTTTTGGGAAAAATATTATTTTGGCTTCATTTAGAAACAAATAAAACCAATGATTTTTTGTATTTCAATATTCTCAAATTAATATTTTGCGGAAAAAAATATGTTCAATTCATCTACAAGAAAACAAAAACCAAAGAATTTTTGAGTTTCCATCTTCTTGGCAACTTGATCCTTGCCTAGTATACGTAGATTGATAATCTTGACATCATCATAATAATTGATTTTACAAAAACATCCTCACCAAATCAAAGATAAACTTCTTGCATATATAAAATCATTCAAAAGATTATAAATCTACAAAATAAAATAAATCACATTCAAACAAATATTTTTGTGAAAAACATTTGTTCACTTCATCTACAAGTAAATAAAAACCAAAAAACTTTGACTTTGTCTATGGAGAAGCAATGAGTATTGCTAATGAATAAATTTTATAGAAAATTTATTTATTATAATTTTAAAAATTTAGATTTTTCAATATATATCTCTTATAAAAATAACATTCGTTAATTGCAAGAATTTCTCATAAAATAATTGTTATAGTTTCTAGCCTTTAAAAAGAGGAAAATATAGTTAAAATTGTAGGACCGAACGCTTACCTCTTTACCAAAAGCTATAGCTAGTAGTAATGGTGGAACTCAAATCTTTTAAACCGCACAGCAGCTCAAGCACCACGGTTCGATCGCTCTACCAAGCAGGGACAATTATTGTACCCAACAATCTCCCTCCCAATAATTGCACTCCTTGCAATCAATGAGAATCGAACTCGTGACCTTGGCTCTGATACCAAATTGTAGGACCGAACGCTTGCCGCTTTACCAAAAGCTATAGCTAGTAGTAATTGTGCAACTCAAATCTTTTAAACCAGACAGCAGCTCAAGTACCATGGTTCAATCGCTCTACCAAGTAGGGACAATTATTGCACCCAACAAAAATTAATACAAATATATTATTCAATCTTATATCGTTGAATTTTCATAATAAACCAACGCTTTGAACAATATTAGTTAACTTTCTTTTTCATAAAGAAATATAGATAAAATAAATATCAATGAAATATTTATTAGGATTATATCTGATAATTCTTGTATAATTTTGTAAATGTAATTAAATATCGAACTTTCTTCATGACACTAACCTTGTTAAAACAAAAACAAAATTAGTTTAATTATTTGGCTTCATTAGTTTAATTCTTCATTTAAAAAAAATTAATCTTAATGAACATAAAATAAAAGATATTTAACATCATATCGTTATACAAATTAAGTTTTTGTGGAAAAAATATTCACTTTATTTACAAAAAAATAAAACAAAAGACTTTTGTAATTTTAATCTTCTAAAAAATAACTTTTAGTGAAAAAATTCTTTCACACTTTATCTATAAATAAATAAATAAAACTAATATACTTTTGTATTTCATTCTTTTCAAATTAATATTTTTTTATGAAAAAAGTTTGTTCAACTCATCTATAAGAAAATAAAAATAAAAGAATTTTAAAGTTTCAGCTTTTTTGGCAACTTGATCATTATCTAGCATAAATGTAGTTTGCCAATTTTGTCCTTATCATGATAACTGATTTGACAAAAACATCCTCACTAAATTTTTCCTGTATGTACAAACTAAGGACAAAGTTGACAATACACAATAGAAAACTTTGACCTTGATTCACACTTTTATAATATGTATAGGTATATAGATTAAGTGTAATGTAAATTTTATCCAGTGCTTTTTCGTGAACGAAAATGGCTGTATGCTAGATTTGCTCATTTTCATTCTACTTCTGTTTACGTGATAGTTTTCTTTTTTGACTATAAGAAGTATTTTCAATTTTTCGCGCACGTTCTCTAATTAACTTTTTAAGAAAAAAATATTTTTTGTATTTGAAAAATAGTTGTCACATCTTCATTTTTAAGATCCATGCAATAATCATGTATTTAATATTTTGCAATAATTCAACACATATTTTAGTAAAACATTAGGTTTTGTTTTTGCGTTTAGTTGTATTGATTCCAATATTTCTTTTGTATCCACAATTTCCCCTGGCGATTTCACTGTATACCAACATTCAAAAAGTTCCATTTTATACATATCCAGATTGAACTAAAAGATCTTACTCTCCGGTTTACGCACATCTCACCACCACCACCACCACCACCACCATGACGCACACACACACAAATATTTGTAAGGCACCATTGGTGCATGCTTCTTTTTATTATTAATAACTTCCTCTGATCAATATTAATGTGATGCAGAGAGTTAAAAAGCTGCAGCAATGGAGATGAGCAAAGTAAAGCAAAGAGCAGTTTTAGAATCGGAAATCTTAGAAACTCAATACACAAACAAGTTTCACTACCTCAAAATGGACCTCGTAGCTTTAATCTCAGATTTTTATTCTAAATCTATGCTCCCTATTTTAACTTCTCCATCCGCTGGTTCGCTCTCCCCACCACTACTTGTAATCTCTCTTTCTCCTCCTCCCTGGAATTATTTGATAATATGAATTGATTTTCTTCGTTTTCTTTAGAGTCGTCTTTGGAGAGCTGCAGAAAGAACAAGAGATTATCAGATAATGATTATGAGATTAACAATTATGTCTGCAGGAAAAGGAGAAGCAAGGCTGATGGAGTTCTCATGAGAGAACACTGCACAAGAATGTCTCAGGAAGATTCAAAATTTCAAAATCAGTTTATGATTCAAACAAAAGATAAAATGGTTTGCATAAGATCTTGGCAACAATTATCCAAAATGTGGTGCTCAAGGGATCCAGTGTCCTAAACTGTGTGAACCACCAACTTTAAGTAACTCAAATATTGAAACGAAGTGTGGAAACATCGAATGCTGCACGGTGGTAAGTGATCACACGTTACAATCAAATCAAATCAAGTAAAGAGATCTCTCTTTGCTTCTCATGATTAATGAAGTTAGTTTCTTGATTTTGGGATCTCAACAATGTGAGCAACTAATTGAAAACATGGCTACTGCTATTTCAGATCTGTTGAACAAAGGTGACTCAAAGTACCATTTGGTTCCTCTCGAAATGGCCATGCATTATCCTTTTTTTGTACAAAGAAAACTTGAATAATACAACCATTAAAGTACACCAAGTAACACAATTTAATATTTGAGTTCAGAAATACTTTATCAGTACATTCTCAAGGACCTCCATACATAGCTCTCTCACATGAATCGTCCATAGACTTCAATTCCTTACTTAGAAGACTAACGTGATCAGGAAAGGGAAATGAGTAGATAATTAGTTACCTCTTGCTTCAACTGCTGAGTAGACATATATGTTTAAGCAACTGCTGAAATCAAAACCTGCAAGAAACACAAGACATGTTTTCTCAGATTGATAACTCGTGCATTCCCCGTTTCTTGCTAACTTCAGCACACAATTTTGCTCTCTGGATAATGTTTCGCACATAATTCGGCTTCTATATAAGAGAACCAATTTTCTTGCTAAGTTCACTCCATTTTATCGCCGTGAATCATTTGTTCATTTCTTCTACACCATCCCCTTCTCAAAATTCCACACTGTTTGACTCGTGGCCATCTTCATTCCATCTACGGCAGCCCCGAGATCAAGAAGTTTCCTTCGAATATCATAAACGGGGTTTGTCTCAATCAGGCATCCCCTCTCATAAGCCTCCCTCAAGAACACCGAGTGCCTTTTACCATTGGTCGATAGACAGAAAATCCCGGGATGGTCAAGGAACAACTCCCTCGTATTCAAATCAATTCCAAACCACTTCCTAAAATGGCTGAGCTGCTCCACTTCCACCAGCTTCTCCAAAGTCAATTCCCACAGTCCTCCTTTCCACTTTCATCGGCCTACTATCAGCAACCCTCTTCCGCATTTCTTTGACACCCATTTCCTCACAAGGACCGATATCAGGCAACCTCTGCCATTCCTCAACTTTGTCCTTAAAATGCTTCTTCAATCGCATCCCTGGCGGAAACCCATGATTGAAACTGTACTTTAACTCAGTCCTATCTAGACGACAGTCCTCTTTACAGCACTCCACAAGCCTCCAATTCTCTACAGCAGGAACTAGACATTCATCAAGCACTTTATGTTCGTTAAGTGTCAAGACGGGTCTTCGTCTCATTAGCATCTTGAAGCGAAAAAGGTTAGTATTCTAAAGTCATCGGGGAGACCTAGTTCTCTCCAGACCTTAAAAATCGCTCGAAGCAGCAGCATTTTGGTCACTGACATGGACATAAGCTTCACCAACCGGTGACAGCAAGCGGCATAGATTTATCAATGGAATCAGATTCTAGACAAACGAGGTGGAACGCAGCAGGCGTGACAGTGCAGAAAGACTGGAGCTTTGTGGGGTGATTGAAAATGCGGAAGATGCGGGATATCTTCGGAGGAAAGCTACAGGGCCGCGGTTGAGATGGAGGGCTTGGGAGAGACGGAGGAGAAAGTCAAGGGAGACGAAAGGTGGGTCGGGTAGAGATTGAGGAGAGAATGAAGTCTCGTATGGAGACTACTTTGAGCAGATTCTTGTAATCGTCCGTGAGCTTCTCGATGGTGGGGTCTGGGTGCCTCGAGGCTACATACTGCATTGAGGTGGTTTTGGCGCGGTAGAGGAGGAGGAAATTGGCGGCGGCGGTTTTCTTGCCGAGTGTTCTGATGATTTGAGTGGCCATTTTTTGGCCGATTGTTGATATACGCACACTGTTTAACCATATATACATAATTAAATATTTCAGGACAATAAATAATAATTTCTAAGGAAATGATTTAAATAAAATTAAAGTTACAATCCTATTATTTCATCATATCGAAATTTTGCAGTCTCAGACTCGGACCGGAGCAACGCAGTCTTCGGGGTCATTCCTGATTAAAAGCTTTTTACATCGTTGATTACCATGGTTTGGGGCCTCTTTCCCGTCGACCCATTATCAGGTATCCCATTCCCACATAATGCCTTTAACTCAGCATCATATGTTTTTGCTTGAGGAATTTTGTCGAACACTTCGCCTTCGTTGAGTAAAAACAAGATGCCAACTTTATCTCGCGTACATCAAGTATGTCTCCTGGAAAGGAAGAAATTAAGCAATCGCAAGTAAACGCTTTATTACGAGAGATTTAAAGAGCAGTTGAAGTGGTTATGGTTGTAGCTTCGTAGTTTTGTATTTTGTTAGTTAAATGTTTGTTTCTTAAAGCGAATTTCAGAATTTCAGTTTTAGCAATGAAAATAATTTCATAAACAATTTACTTTCTATCGAAAAACCAAGTATTTATTTGAGAAAAATAGAAAATAATATTTCTCTTTCCCACCATATAGTTAGTTATTTATTTTTTGTCGAAGGGCAGAATTCTAATGATACTTCGACCTTACGGAATTTGGCAGGTGAAAATCTGTATCATATTTTCAGTAAAGGAACATACAAAGTGGGTCGAAAAGGTACATGGCATTATGATTTTGGAAAGATTATATTTTGTTAGGCCCTTGAACGAGTACTTTGATTTCCCAATTCAGAATCCAAGAAACATTGATTCATTGCAGTTCACGATGTCCCCAATCAAACATCAACTTTTAGTTATGAAAATGATTCTGGGGTCAAGAACACCATGACGTTTTTTTCTGAGTTCATCTACTGAATTTTGTAGGAAGATGGTTGAGTTTTATTGAAGCTCATTAAGAATTGTGGATTATGTATTTATGTGCAAGTCAAAGACAGACTAGAGGGAAAAAACAGCTAAAAAGATTGTCAAATTTCAGTCTAATTTTGTCTACAAGTTAATGTCTCATGAGCATCTGCAGTTATACTTAATACTCATGAAACTATTTTGTAGGATGTGATATAATCATTGACAAAGATAAAGGAGTTTCAAGGATCCATGCAGAAATTATCATTGATGAAATGATCTGCATGGATCATTTAGAGAAGAAAGCTTCAAAGCTTTCCTCCAAAGTTCGGATAAGAGACTGCTCCAAGTATGGAACATTTATTAATAAGAATCTGGATTTTAAGGAAAATGTTCACGAATTTCCCAATAAAGAAGTATTGCTGAAGAATGGGGACCTGGTTTCGTTTGGAACTGGCAGTGCTACCTACAGGTCCCAAGTTTTTCCAGATTTCATCATTTCCACATTGATCTATCTGTAGTTAATTATTTAATTTACACTGCTTGGTCTAAATTTTATGAAAGTGGCGTAACAATGTTGTTTGTTGTTGGTCATATGCAGGTTTTCTTTTGTTCCCCTCGTATTTTTCAAGTGCTCATCCAAACCTTCAGAGATGAAACAGTTGGAAGAAAAGATATCATCGATTGGTCAGTGAGTTACTGTGAAGACCATATGTTGCACCTAAATCAGCATCATTTAGCTGTCTGGGGTTATATTTGAATATTAAATTTCATGGAGGCTAAATGTGATTTTGTGAGGAAATCTTGGATAGACAAAGAGTATTTGTATTCCAGGAAATGAACAAATGTTTGATAAGGGACTAAAATATAATTGCACTTGAAGGGGGTGGTTCGGCTACAGGTTTCGTCATTCAATTACAAGGGGAGGAATGTGATTGGAGAACTTATCGACTTTTTCAGTTTACTCCACACATTGAGAAAGAGCATCAATAATCGCTGACCATATGGAACATTTTTGACTTACTGATTTTACCAGTTTCATTTTTGTCCTTGTATAATTATCATTTAAAACATGACTAGTTATTTTGCACCATTGCCATGGTAAACCACCACATTAAGGCTGTGCTTGGTTAGAAAGATTTTATTTGATAAAGGATTTGGAAGAATGAATTTAAAATGAATACAATAATTTGGGGACATAATTGTCTAGTTAAAAGTAATTCAAAATTTAAATTAAAGGATTTAAAAGCTGTGGATTTTTAAATTATCCTAATCATTTGAGTGATTTATAAATCTAAATCCACTAAATCCTCTTATCCGAATGCAGCCTAGGAGAATAATGTAATCATATCCAATTGTTTCACTGTCTTAATCATCATCTAAACCATCGTGCTAACCCAAATCAAGTAATTGAGGTATTCTTCGTGAGTTGTCTCTTCTCTCTGTCTCTTCTATGATGTTAATATTTTGAAGTTTATGATTAATAAATTCTTCATGTAGGTGCGTGTATGAGTCAAAACTGGACTTCTCAATGCACCCATATGGTAGTCGATGACTTTATCCCTGTCACACATCAGATTATTGATGCTGTAGTGGCTAAAAAAAGCATAATCCAATTTAGTTGGATAGAGGTACAGTCACATCCTTCCTAGAGTTGATGTGTGTCATTTGCATTTCAAAATTAATATCTTCTAATTGATGAGCTTTTGGGTTCAGTTGATTGCAGGAAAAACTATTTGCACCGAAATACCCAGCTCCCTCTCGTAAGCATGTCATTGAGTTTCATTCCTTGTGGGACTCTTGACAATAAGCATACTGTAGTTGAAGATACTTTTATGGAACCTAACACATCCCTGGCCTAAATTTATCAGGTACTCTCCAAGTTTGATGTTAGAAGGGATACACGTCAAAGTTACGGACCCTCGATCTCGAGAACAATGTTTGAGAAGATACACTTTTCTGCTGGAATCTTTACAGAAGGTGGCTGCTCTGGCACTTCACAATAGTTTTTTTCAAGTAGCAGTTGGTTTCCATTTTCTTTTATATTCCATCTATTGAAAGAAAGCGGCAACACATTCATATTATCATGTGAAGAAGTGTGCATTTGACTAAGTACAATAGGAGTTACCGAGTGAAAGGCAGTATATATACATATGGACATTTATATGCATAGTGGTAAGTGATATTCTAGTACATCTCTCCACACGATGAAGTCAAAATTTGTTTCATGTCGATTGTCGAGTATTTGTTGTCCTTTCCTTTGACACAGAATACAAGGGCCGGGGAGTCTTTTCTTAAAACGTCTAACTTCTTTTTATTAACATTCTGGGACTTGTTTTATGATTTTGAATGTGAAATTCATTTCAAATATACCGTGTCAATGTGTTTGTGGAGGTGCAAGTTCATATCATCATATTTTTAGTTTTAGAATTTTCTCATACTTCTCATGGAAGGACAAGCCCAACTGGCTTTTTACGTTTACATGACCACCACCATATATAGCAGAGTTGACAGCTGTTATTAATATTTCACCAAAGTGTCTTTTCTTTATTCTTTACCCGTCTCAGCTTCAAATATTTATGTTAATTTTGTGCTCAACACTTCATTTCCTTCCTTTATTTTCTGTATTTTTTGAAGTATAAATTCAAGGAAAAGCTGCAGTTATTATTGGATGTGGGTGGTGCAGAAGTAGTCCTCGTCGAAACTTTAGATGATATCAAGGTATTCATCATTGTTTTCTCTTTCTTCTTTATCGCTCGTCAGTAAACCATGTTAAGTAGGAGTAATTCGATTCGTTTTTCTCACAGATCCCTTGTCTGTGCTGAATTAAGAAAGTGATCTAATATTCTACAAAATTACCTCCTGTTTTTTGAAATCCTGCTCTCTTGGTTTGCATCAGTTATTGAACAGTGGAAGGTGAAGTAGTCACCAACACGTCAATTTTGTTTGTGGAACTCCATTATTTTCTTTGAGAACCATAAGTACTAGTTCAGAGAAGTATTCTTTGTCTGTAAGTGGGTTGTATCGTTCTATAAAGGTTAGTTGAATTTCCTACTCATTTACTTAAGTGGATGTGTTCTTTGCAGAGCTTAGGAGAAAAAACTGGCCACTTGGTGTGTGTATTGCCGACTGGATCAACAAACACCAGGAGTTTTCACAACTTTAGTTCTGTGACTAGCGTGAAAGAGTTGGAACTGATTTCAGCTGTTTTTTCTGGGCATCTCGACCCTTCTATGATTATATCAGCTCCTGGTAAGTATTTTGCGCTACTAAAATGCTAATATTTTCTTATAATAGGATGAACCTGTTTTGCCGTTTTGGAGCTTGGTTGTGCAACGGTTTACAATGGGGCTGTGCACTTAAATTAGGTTGTTTACGGAACAATGTCTAATGAATGATTATCAAGGATTGGAGAACTGCGATCTTAATATAATCATAATGTAGGATATTTTCCTGTTCTTAGAGTCTCAGAGTACTGCAGCCCTACCCAGCCTGTACCAAAAGATACATCCACATTTAAGCCTGTTTTGTGTTCTGTTTCAGCTTCAATGCTTCACTTTCTCGATAATGTCTTTAGCTTTGTGGAACTTGACCTTACTCGACTTCCAGCTGCTTTGTCTTAGCTGCTTTTGAGTTCAACAATTAATTTTCTCGTATAATTGTATTTATGCAGTGGTTGTCACATCTTCATGCTCCACAGATGAGACAGTTGTGGCAGATTCTGATGTAGACATGGAAACTGTTACATCTATCCGCAAATCCACTGTAGTTGATTTGATAGGGTCTGCTGATAATTCAAGCAAAGAAAAGATAACAATCCACAAGGTGGAATTGGCTGAAAGTGATTGCCAAGCTGGACCTGCTGTTCATGCCGTAGAATCTTTTGGGCGTAACAGTGGTCAGAATACGGTTGTGGTCAAATCCATTGACCATGAAAGCCAAGGATTTATACCTCCCACTCGTGATCCTGATCATCCTGATAGTTCTTGCTCTAATCCTGCCAAGTCCAATACCGTTGCTGCCACCTTCTCAAGGGATAGAAAAGATGGTGATGCTTTGAGAATGGCTAAGACTGAGAATCTTGATATTATATTTAGCCAAGATCTAATTGCTAGAGAGTATACACCACTATCTCATCATTCTTCAACTGATGGTGTTGCGATAAACTTCAAACGCTTCAGGAAGGTATTGGAAACAAGTCTTAAGTTTATAATACACTTTAGATTGATGTTTGATCTTTGTTGTTTCTGTTAATCCAAATTATTTTTGGAAGTTCCCATACCCTAACGCATCTCTTTTATTTCTTCTTTTCCCAACTTCGCTCCCCATATTATTTTTAGGTGCATTTCTGCACATTGGTGCACACAAAAACTTAATAGTACTTGATCTCTTGAACTGCAATTCAATATGTATGTCGAAAATGTGGGTTTCTTTTTCATATATGGGTTGCCTGAATTGAATATGTTTTGGCTAATGTTTCTTCCTATATATTTTAAATTCTTGGTGTTTTTTTTTTATTTTGGATCATTGTGGCCTGAACTTTAGATGGATGTTCCATCGGGTAACAGCTTCAACAACCTCGTTCCATTTGCAAAGTATCCATATCAGTATGCTTCATTTCCCTGCTTCCGTTCTGCTTCTCTACTCCTTTCTTAAGTATCCATATCAGTATGCTAAGAGATTAATTTTTTTTTAGCGAGGCCGACTATGGGAATGAGGATGTGGCAGAATCTATAAAATCGGAGAAAAAGCGCAAACAGATGGAAACTATTGCTGAGGACTTATTTAACTATGAAAAGGTGTGTGGATTACATAAAACATCATAAAATTTTACATGTGGAATTTTTTTACCATCGTTGATATGTGCAGGGTAGAAAACGTGGCACAGCTGCTGCACTTCGTGGAGTTTTTGCTCGTAATTAATTGAGGTATTATAGCTAGACCCTGAATGTGTAAATGTGGTAGATATTTGTTCATGTGTTGGAGATCTTTTCATTGTTGTGCTCATGTAAAAGAGTCTATTCTCAGAAATGTTGAAAATCTCGTCATATTTTCTGCTTGTTTTGAAGATAGTTAATGAGGCTTAGCTTTTGTGAACAGAACAATGATGAGATTACGATTGTCGAACATTTTGTATTTGGGCAGTCTGCTATTGTTAAATACGGGACGCCGTGAATTCTCAGTTGATCTTGCTTACTTTATGCAAGCTTTTAGCATACTCGTTGTTTGTATGACATGTGTAGTGCAAGTTAATTTTTTGAAGACTTTTGCTGGCAAAGGAAGGAACTATGGCTCCTTTGTATGAAACAATTTCTGTAAATTTGGACTTTTGAGAGGCAGATTTTAATCTGAAATTAGAAAAATCGTTGCTTTTTTCCTGCTCAAAATTCCCAGTTAGAACTTTTGTAAAAATTTCTTAAATCTAAAGTGATAGCTTTATCTTTTCCACGTAAGCAATTGACTTGGGCTTTTCTTTTCCGATTGTGCTACTCTAACTCGTAAATATGGTGTTTACATGTATGCTCCTATCTATCTAGTAATTTATATATTAATCTTGATTTGAGAAATTTGATTTTGCTCACGTGATTTCCTTTTTTTTTTTAGTTTCTTTACCTCGACTTATTAAAATAAATTTATTTTTGTACGTCGGTTTTAAAAATATTGATTAATTATCTTTGTGTATCTATATTTTTAAACATGATGAGTGTGTTGTATAGATTATTTATTGTATATACGCTTCTTATTTCCCAAATTTCTTGTTATTCGATGCTCAAACAGTAGGTGCACTAAAACAATGGATGAGTAAAGAAGCAAAGAATATGCGAATTTGTTATGTATAATAATATATATGTTTGACAATGGAAATGAAACTTCTTACACTTGCATTAAAAAAAGGAGTTTTTATTTCTATAATAATAACAATGACTTATTCAAGGGGATGACTATGAATTCTAATATACAAAAAAAAAAAAAAAAAAGATGGCGACTCTTCACCCACCCGAGAATGGTTAAAAGTCAAGATAATCATTACATATGATATGATGAATTTATCTATAAATATATTTAACATTTAAGTATATCTCTTATATGACGATTTTACGAATTTTTATCTAGAAGATGAGTTAATTTTATCGATATTTAAAATAAAAAATAATACTCTTAACATAAAAATAATATTTTTTCATAGATGATCCAACAAAAAGATTTGTCTCATAAAATATGGTATGTGAGACTGTTTTACAAAAAAAATTTGCCTTAATGATTGTTGACATCTTCAATCAAATTGATTACACAATATTTACATCCCCAATTCTTAACAGAGAATCCAAATAACTTTAGTTTAAGTGGGTGTAATTCTAGCGCATGAACGAGAAATATAGTTTCGAAAAATGTTATTTTATTTATTCAAAAAAAGTCGAAATTTCCCTATTAATATTTTTGTCTTGCCTGACTGTAAAGGTCTTTTAGGGGGGAAATAATATCTAAATGATTAAATTATGTAAAAATTTATCTCATAACTCATACCGGAAGATATAAAAATAAAGTTTAAAAACCAACATTTAATATTTTTTTAAAAACAATACTGATTTTCTGTAAATGCCAACACACCACCACTCTCGGTTTCATACTTGTATAAACATTTCGAGTTTGCTTGCTCTCCCCTCTCAAATGCAATGGCCGATCATCAAAGAGTCCATCCACTCCAAGATTCCGATGCGGCCGCGACGTACAATAAAGCCACCACCCCGCTGGTGTCCCGAGGGTCTTTTCGCTCCGACAGTGGTGATCCCGAGAGGCAACATCCGCGGCCTCTCACCCGCATAGTCCCGTATTCTCCTTCAAAACCACTACGAAGGAGGTGCAGTTGCTTCAAAAAGTGCCTTTGTTGGACCATATCCCTTCTGCTGATCCTTCTCATAATCCTTGGAATTTTGGCTGCGATTATATTCTTTGTTTTCCAACCAAAACTACCAAAATATTCAGCAGATTCCATGAGAATAACCCAGTTTAATCTCACAAACAACAACAGCTTGTCCGCCTCGTTGAACGTCAACATCACCGCAAGAAATCCGAACGAAAAGATTGGAATATACTACGTGGGTGGAAGTCATTTGAGTGTCTGGTATACAGGAACAAAACTATGTGAAGGTTCGCTGCCGGAGTTTTACCAGGGCCACCGCAACACCACCGTGCTCAGCCTTACTCTGGCGGGGCAAACTGATAATGCGACGGGTTTGCTGCAGTCGTTGCAGGCTGCGCAGCAGAGTGGAAGCGTCCCTTTGAATCTCCGGGCCAATGTTCCCGTGAGGCTGAAGCTTGGTAGATTGAAGCTCATGAAACTGAAGTTCTTGGTGAAGTGCAGAGGGGACGTCCACACTTTCAGGCAAGGTGAAGTGATCAGAATTAGAAATAGTATTTGCAAATTCAGATTCAGATTTTAATATTTTATATTTTATTTTACCATTTGATATAATATATTTACATGAAAAAACAGATATTTTAAATTTTTTAATTTATATAATATTTATTTATTTATACCGAATGTGCTATGATTTCTATAATCCGATGTATTTATGGTGTACGTGCGTGAAATAATGAGACGTAATCTCTTTTGTTACTTTATTTTCGAACTTGATAGTTCTAAAACAGTCTCTAAATGAGAAATACAATTATTTTTAAAAAATTTCTCATATAAAAAAACATCACATTGCCTCGTGCATATATATTACAAATCCATCAAAATTGTTGTATCAACATGGCCAAACACCAACTTTGATTATGACTCGAATTTTGATAATTTAGCCAAACATTAGCATCCTTAAATCTATTATTCTCTTCTATCAATTATGAATTTTGATCAATTGCTAAAAGTGAGAAAATAAGAGAGAGATAGTTGATCAGACACTACAAATTGTTTGCACTAGGCTTTATGCAAAGAAACAATTAGTTGAAAATGATAATGAAGTCTTAACTAGAAAACGAAATGGTGAAACAAAACAAACAGAGCTCAGAGTTGCAAGCTTGCGCAACAACCAATAAACACCATGACATAAAACTTCACAATAAGTCCCACGTTTAGGTTACAGCAGCTGCTGCCTTTTGAGCTCCTCTTGATCCAATCCTGCCACGGCCAATCCCAGACCGTTGATTATCAAACTCCCTCTTCTTTGAGCTTGTTTTTTTTCCAGAATCGGACGCGACATGCCTCACTTCATGCTGTCTCTTAACCGACCTTGAAGATGCCCCACGATCAGTAGAGTCAACCGAATTAGGCTCCCAACTAAAAGGAGATATCCAGTTTTGCTGACCACCCATAAAGCTGTTGCTGCCCGAGGATTCTTGCTCTTCAAATTCATCGACATCTACTGCACCTCTCCCTACCGTCACATATTTATGAAAGGCAGGATCCATCAAATCATTATCAACTACCACCTCAGATTCCATCAGAGGGCTCCCTCTTGAATTGGGTTTGTTGGTTTCATTGCCTTTACCGAATTGCTCAGTCACAGGATTTCTTTGTCCATCCTTGGAGAATGTACTGGAGAAATTGGAACTGGTGGTGGAGTTGAGATCAGCAACTGCTTCAAGAATAGAGCAGGCTTTAGTCACACAGGGAGGGAGTGAAAAAGCCACTGGAGGGTCTTTCTTTTGGTGGAAATTTTGGATGTCTTCGAGCAATAGCGAAGTGTAGGATGTTACAACAGGATTTGATAACGCATCAGGGTTGATGTCTATTTCTCTGGATAAACGAGACGATCTGCTTCTAATCACCGAATGGAAAGGTTGAAGACCCTCGGTTGCGGAAGTAATCACATTCACATGTGTTTCGTTTTTGGTTTTGCAGTTTGAATTCGTCGGGTTGCTGCATCTCAACTTGTTCTCTGCTGCCCCTTGGTTGGTATCAGCATTTTGCTTCGGTTGTGGAGTCTGCGAGATGGATCGAGTTGTAGAAATACATCACAACATATTTCTGAAGATTTGTTAATGTTAACTGCAATGTTCTCATATAGTTGTAAAAATCTTGTCTGGCCTAAGTCCGTTTCAAGAAACTCGCTCAACAGACATTGGTACTTAATAACTACATTGAAAAAAGGTCACTAGGTAAATGCAAGACAGTTTCAAACAACTTGGTACTAAAGCTCACCTGCAGTATAATGTTGGTGTCGATCTCACCAAGGGGATTTCTCCTGCAAGGGGAAATTTCCGCCTTCCTCGAATTGCTTCGGCTGAGTGGCAAGGGATGCTGGACTTGTCCCGGATTCACATTCTGATTCTCGTTTGAAACCTTTACTCTTGCAGGGGATTGAGTACGAGGAGTTGATGCGGTTCTCGAAGCCACAGCCCCATCCCCATCAGCATTTCTTTTCACTTGAATCCTTTTAACGGCCATAGTTAAATCTGGCTCAGCACATCCATTACCACTCTTATCAGTGGCGGGTACAGAGACCATCTTGGCCGGCTTGGAACCAGAAATGGCAGGGCATGAATTAGGGCCCCCGGTAGGAGCTGGAGATTCAGATCTCCTACCAGGAGATCTGCTCACCCGCCTTTCCCTCTCCCTACTTGGTGTCCTCCTCCGACCACTAGGCTGACGGTTCCGGTTGCGGTGGCGACGGCTCTCACTCCCCAGGCCTGCCACACCATCACGCTCATCTCCATCAACAGCAGCACCATTCCCTTCAAGCCCATCGCCCTCAGAGTCGAAATCAAAACTTCTCTTCGATCCAGAGTACTTCTTCCCACAGCTTTCAGAGAGGGACGTCGCCTTTCCCGTGGAGGAGCTCCGACTGAGCCTGCCGCACTGTATCAAAATGGCGTCCAGCTCCTCCTTCGTACAACTGGAACTCCTCACCCCTCCTCCAGCAGTAATTTCAACTACATTACCCCCCGAACCAGAATTACCACTCACACGACGAGATTTTTCACCCGATTCTTCACCTTGCTCTGCATCTCTCTTCCCTTCTACATCACTCTGCAACGATCTATCATGGCTTTTCCTATGTTTGATGATGAATATTTCTTTCTTCACCGTTTCTTCTTCTGCCTTGTTCTTCTCCAATTGGGTATTAGATATGACCCTTTCAGGTTGGCTTGAATGTGCAATAGAGGAAGAGGGAGAAGATGAAACACAAACGCTCTTCTTGCTCAAACAACTGCCCATTTTTACACAGATGGGTGGGTGGGGTGAAAAACGACAGTATTATTCACAAAAACAGAGAGTAGGCAACAACAAATCGGGATTAAACGGTTGGGAAAGAATGGAAAAGGAGGAGGCAGAAAAGAAAAAGGGGTACAATGTTCAAGAAATCCATTGAATTCAAGTTTGTGGAGAGAGAGGGAATTCAAATTCTGACAGGGGAGTGCGAGCGGGCTAACCGTTATATTTAAATTATGTCTTCTTTATGTTCGAAAATTATTTAATTTAGGACCACCCTCTGTACACCACGTGAGTCAGATTCATTTCTTTTTACCATCATAATTTCTTTATAAAAGAAATCTTTGAAATTTTGCAAAATTAAATATGCATCATTCATTAAGTAAATTACTTAAAATACTTTATTCAACATCGCATCAAATTATATATGGTTCAAATTATGAAATTTGATAAATTGAAGCATTAACTACACAATTAATATGATTACTAAAATAAATTTAAAATCTTTTTGGATTATGCAAACGCCAATTAGCTATGCTTTTGCTTAAAACGAGTATTTTATCCATTAAGTCATGATTCATTTGTTTGGTCCGACTTGAATTATCAAACTATACTAAATTATTATATAGTTTTACCTTCTCTAGTTTTAGATATTTATCAAAATAATAAATATATTAAAGTGAACAGATATACTTGAAGTTGGCTTGAATTTAAATTTTTTGAATAAAAAGCATTTAATAATCAAGTTAGCTCGAAAAACTTGTGAATAATTAGTTTATATCCCTAAACAGAGAGATGTAGACGACATGAAGTTCGTTTCTAGATGTCTCAAAGGATACACTAGAAAGTATCAATATATTATTGCCCTAACTAGGAATGGAAATGAACAGGCATTCATTAATCATAATCTAGCTTCGTTTATTTCATATAAATGACACTACCACCGAACTATTTTGCCCACAGAAGCAAAAAAGTTTCAACTGAAACAAGACAATTGCACAAAATGTCATATAGTGAAGAGCAGTATCATCTTCCTCTAGCTAATCTTTGATCATGTAGTGAGTAAATGCACACCGCACGAAATTGTGCAAATCATAAGCCCCAGCACAGCCAAGAATCCATATTTCCTGCACATGGAAAAATTATCAATTGTGTCATCATGGTCTCCTGCACACAAGAATCCCGTTTCCCTAAAGGATTGTGCCTAGATGAGAACTGTGATTCCCCGCAAGCCATAATGTGCGTCTTGTTGTGCACTTTCAATAATTAAGATTAACATGCGTGTACAAAAGTTAGAAACAAAGTGTGGTGCACAACCAAAATGGAACTGTTGTCTAGGCTTAAATAATATCAAGTAACCAAGTTGAAGTCCAACACAGTAATGTATCACCCAGAGTTGCTACTTAGCTTAGGCTCCACCCCGTTCCAAAACAAAAATCGATCAGTTTATTATGATCCCTGAAAACTCATTAACCACAAGTCTATTTCCATCAATGCTAAAGAAATTATTGGTCTTATTAATTGATCAGTTTGTGAACAAATTGACTTATAGTCTTCTTTTCGGAAGTCAACAATTTTAAAAACTCCAAAGTGAAGCGCCATCAACTTAAGGCAATTCTAAGATGAATGACCCCTGGAAACTTCCTATGTCATCACCGGAAAGAATCATGTTGGTTTAGTGGGGACAATCGTATGCATTCACGTTTTTCTTTAACTCACAATATGCATATTAACTATAATTAAAGTAAAAGATGATAGAATTGCCAACAAAGATCCAATAGTTAAGCATACCATAGATAAAGAATAGATCTATCTCCGTATTTGGAATACAATACCATCAACCACTGAAAACTGATCAAAGAGAATGAATGAAAGAAACGAACCCGATTGAAAGACGTTTTTGTGGATCACCGGTGGAATAGCCTTTGAAATAGTAAAAGCGCGAAACACCGTAAGCAACCCCGAGCGATGCACATATCACAGGATGCCTGATCCCTCCCAATATCATCAACATGAAAAACATTGGCATCATTTCCAAGGAATTCTGGTGCCCCCTCTACACCCAAAAAAATTTCTTACACGTTATGTATCAACCAAGAATAATCATCACATAAGAAGAAAACTTACAATCATTGGCTCGTTCATATACAAATGCAACTTGCTTAATAAAGTTTTTCCACTTGAAAAAAAGGCTCAGTTAGACTAACCAAAGGCAATGCTTGATATGTTTTCTCGAATGTTTTCATTTCCAAAAACAAACATATTATATCTGTTGAACTGCAATTGAAAATATATTTCAATCCGCTTTCACATGTCCTTAACCAATCATTATCTTAATTCAGCTTATCATTCTTAAGAATAATTTGTATTATATTACATTCTTATACAAAATATTACTTTTAAAGATTTTAAATCACGAGATCTAGAACAGAAACAAATGAACCGAAAAAAAGAACAAATCATGAAATATTTTCTGAAATACGTGAACATATAACCACACATATTCCAGAGCTTTAATTTCATTTCTATATGTTCATACTTTTATGTTATTAATTATTTATATCCATTAAAAATTAAGTTTTGTAAAGGCTTTAAAAAGTCAAACTTCAGTAAACCATAGTGATTAAAGTCCCAAGTTAGGAAAAATTACTCCAAAATGTTTTGAATCGGAGGGGTGATTCCATCCAAACATTCTAATTTGTAATGCTAAACTACCTTGGGTGATGAAATCTAGATATGATTCATGAAATATAATCAATGAATAAATTATGCCATAAATGAAACAAATAAAAAGCAAAAACCTGAACGCAGTTAAAGATCTTAGCATCTTTGTTTTCAGCTTCTGTGACATACATCGTCGGATAGAACACTTTATACCTGCAATCAAATTAACATAATAAAACCCAGAAATTCAAGAAAAAGGGGTTTCAATTAAATGCCTCAGATATCGTAATTAATTAATCCCAGAGAACCAGTACCTCTTTCGGGCTCTGCCAACTTGTGAGGCCATCCAAAAATTGAGAAAACAGTAGAGAACCAGAACAAAAACCACGTAGCCGTATTCTTTTGGCAGTAATTCAACTCCAGCCATGCTAGTTTCTTTCGCAAAAGAACTCTCCGAAACTGATTTCTTTTCTTTTCTTTTCTTTGGGTGTATTTAGTGAGATTTCTCAGAGAACCGGTGGAGATTTTATCAACGGTGTTTCCAGAATTAGCTTTCTCCCCAAGGCAGATTTATTGTTAAAATAATATAAGTTTAGATATATCTATATATTATTAATTAATTTAATTGAAATTATGATTAAACGAAACTTATTTTTTCACTAACCTATTATGTATATATTTTATTTTATTTTATTTTATTTTACTTCAATTTGTGCCAAAGTGTTAGGATGAGTATTAAGGGGCTAGAGGCATGCATGCTAAGGAGTTAGGAGTTGTAGGGTGGGGGTTAAGTAGTTGAAATTCTGTCATGTGTAGCCAAGGGGATGACAAGAGAGGAGGTAATGAGAAAAACGCCCTCGGGAACTTTCTTTAAGGGACCCGTTCTTCTAGCCTCCCCGACTTCTCGCCTTTTTCTTTTCTCCCACTTTCCTTATTTTGTTTCTACGCCTCCTCCATGTTAATATATTTCTCTGTCTAGGACAACAAATCCTCGAAATCTCGGGGTAATCTCTTCACTAATGATCTGAAGAAATCATTTTCTTGAAATCCATGAGTGAAGGCGGTAGTTTTCTTCTTGGGGGCACATGATGGTACTTCCAGTGCTGCCCTGGTAAATTTGCGGATATAACACCTAGTGACTCATCTTGTCCCTGCTTGACTTCAAAAAGGCTGAAAGCAGTCTTCTTGTATCTCTTTAAGCTATTGAAATGATGCAAAAAAACTCTCTTGAAATCTTCAAAACTCCGTATACTCCGGGGCTCCAATCTGTTGAACCATCGTTGGGCAGAATCTACCAACGTGGTTAGAAAGGTCTTACACTTAATCTCATCGCCATAACACAGTAACATGGCCATATTCTTGAATCGAATCAAGTGTTTCCTCTGGATCAAAATTGCCATCGTATTCCCTGATGTTTGTCAACTTGAAATGGGTGGGCAAGGGCTCATTAATAATGTGGGGCAGAGAAAGGGCATCCTCTCGATTGGGTTTAGGGGACACACGAAGATCCAGCTTGCCGTTCCAGCTTCTTAACCTTTTTTTCTTAAATCTTCTCGCTCATCGGCCATAGTGGGGGCCTTAGAACATTTTGGTGAGCTTTTTGTCTCTTCATCTTTTCATGAAGGGGGAGACTTGTCTCCTGCCCCTACCTTATGTTGTGCTCGGTTGTCACCAGTGGGTAACTTTTCCACTACCGCTTTCTGGACGGCCGCTGCTATGATTTGAGTGAGTTGCTCTTGATTTAATACAAAGGTCGATTGAAGCTAACCTTCTTGAGGGACTTCTGTGTTCCGGTTCCGTTCCACCGTTATATCCCTGTTTTCCACCGTTATATCCCCGTTTTCGGTATATGAAACTCCGATATAAGCCATCAATCTACATACCCCGGAACCTCGTCAAGGTTGCTGACGTTCCGGTTCCGGAATGCTCGTTCCGACCGTTCCGTTCCCGTTTCGACGAACCATGTGTGAATCGGGTGTGAGCTTAGTGGGCGATCACACCAGGTCGGGTTGATGAGCTGATTGCTCAAGTACTTGGACCTGCACTCTCAAAATAGAAAGGATGTTAATGGGCGCCGGAAGATTCTCCGGCATGACCATTCCGACGCTCAAGTCAGTGAATGGTTAGAAAGAATCTTGCAGTAAATGTCGAAAGTAATTTGTAAGTGAATGAATGCTTTAAATTTGAGCAAATCTTATATTTATAGCAAGAAAGTCAATGATGATCTTATTTTCAGTAGGAATGTAAATGAGCCGAGCCGAGTCGAACAGTATCAGGCTCGGGCTCGGCTCGTTAAACTATTTGCTCGGCTCCGGCTCGTTACGAGCCTTTGGTTTGAAGCTCGGGCTCGGCTCGTTCGGAAGTTATGAAGCTCGGGCTCGGCTCGTTAATGGCTCGTTTATCTTGTTTAATGAGCCTGGCTCGGGTTCGGCTCGTTAAACAAGCTCGTTAAGCGAGCTCGTTTCTGCTCAAAAGACCTCGCGCATATGCGCGCTCTGTCGCGCGCATATGCGCGAGGAGGCCAGTAGCTATGATGCGAGAACAGAGGCACTCGCTCATATGCGCTGAAGTGTGCGCGCATATGCGCGAAAAAACCGTCGCTATTAGCGACGGATTGTTTGAAAAACCGTCGCTAAATGTTCATTATAGTTTAGTTTCCTTTGTTAATCTGCGCGGTTCATTTTATTACTTCAGCATGAACTTATTTTTCTTATTTTTTTACTTCGTCAACATTGATATGCCGAAGTAAAATATAATAAAAAAATATAGTGAAGCCCGTGTTTTTAAACATCCGAAGTAAAATATATTATTTTACTTCGCTTGTGTTATTACTGAAGTTATTGGTAATGTATTACTTCGTAATTTATTATTGCCGAAGTAAAGACTGCCGAAGTAAAATCCGATTTTTCTACTAGTGTTATAACATTGTAATTTCTATAAAATACACTTTAGAATTTTGAATAAATGAATCTTATATATATATAAATATAATGAATTACGTGGGCCTATATAATTTTGGACCATATCATATTATAATATGATACTATATAATGTATCAGTACGTGGCCTTGTATTTTTGGACGTCACAATGCTAAGGTTTCTTCTATGCGGCGACATTAGATATCTAGTCGGTTGCCTTTGATGTCTGATATTCAGTTTATTATATTAAAATATTTTAATTTTTTTTTATATATTTACTTTAAAGTATAATTATTTTCAAACCATAATATTTAAATAATAAGATTATATACGTATAATCATATGTAGAATTAATTAGGAGTGAGAGTACATACGCTAGATTCATTGCCGTAGCAGCAATAACAGATTGAAACTTTTGAACTTTTGTCTCTACATACACTAGAATTAATTTCTACGGAGTGAGAGTGCATATGCTAGAATTAATTTATATCATTGCATTAACATATATTTATATCATTGCATTAACAATCCAACAAATATGAGTTTCTTAAGTAGACTAAATTCATTGCCGTAGCAGCAATATTCAAACACACCTGAGAGGCTGAAACTTTTGAACTTTTGTCTCTAATTATTTTGCCCACTGTATTTGGAGATGAAACCAAACCAGAATAAGAGCTAGGGTTCGCGACCTATACGATCTCCAAACTCTCGATTCACGCCTCAATCAAAGTCGACCCAGACGGTACAAGGATATTCAGCCCTCGGCGCCGGCGGAAGAATGGAGAATCGTCAGAAATCGTACGCGGTTTAGAGGTGGACGGAAAATGGGTCTCGCTACCTATACACGCTCAAATCTACCGATTTCTGCTTCGATAATGGTCAACCGGACCTGGGCTACGACCGGAGACCCTCGGCGATGGCGGGCGGATGTCGGGAGGCGCGGATTCGGGGGGAATAGGTGAGGTTACGAGAATAGCCGAATAGGGTTTGGGATTTGGAATAGATGAGGATGAGGTTACGGGAATATGCCATTATTGCCATAACATTCACATTTTTAATATAATTTTTAATTTTTAATTTATTATTGTTTATCATACATAATTATTTTAATATTATAACTCATTAATTATCTCAAATTCGAGCTCACGATCTACTTAAACGAGCCGAGCTCGAGCCCGAGCTCGTGAACCACTTAAACGAGCCGAGTTCGAGCTCGAGCTCACGAGCCGAGCTCAATTTTTATCTCACGAACCTATTATCGAACATGTTCACGAGCTAACGAGCCGAGATCCGAAAAGCTCGCGAACAGTTTGGTTCATTTACATCTCTAATTTTCAGTGCTCATTTATTATTATGGCAAGATGGTTGGTCATGCGCCCGGAATACGGCTGCATACTTCATCTAGGTTAGGATTCAACTCAGATAGGAATTTGAATATTCGCCTCTTTCAACAATCGATCGGTATCGACACGCATCATCTGTACATTTCCATTCAATCACTTCGAACAAGTCTATTTGCTGCCAGAAACGTGTTAAGGTTGTGAAATATGTAGTGACCGAACAATCATCCTGGAAGAATCCATGAAGTTTGCTTTCAATCTTGAAAAGTGCAGAGGTATTCTCTCTCGAGGAATACTCATCCTCCCTGCATCCCATATGTCCTTTGCCGTAGAGTATAACAGGAAGTTCACGCCAATCTCCGGAGTAATGGAATTAAATAGCCATGACATGAGCAAACTATTCTCTGATTTCCAATTTTTGAATGATGGATCGATGGGTTTTGGTTGAGTTGAATGTCCTGACAGAAGGTCATCCAAGCCTCGGCGCAAATGAACATCATCACTGACTGTGGCCATGCCGTACTTGGTCATCTGTTAGCTCTCTGATACCATGTCGTTATATGGAGGAGAAATTGGGAGAAGAAATATTATTCACCAGAAAAGTTCACACTCTAAAGTGATGAGATACAAAAGAGATTTACAGACTTTCTCCCTATAAAGATAACGCAAGATCTGCTATCTGAATTTAAAATTTAAAAATAACTCCTATCTAGTAACTAATGAAATAAATAATTATCTAAACAAATAAAGTCTATTATTTAACAAATTCTTCTGAAAAAACGGAGGAAAGTAAAAACTGTTTCATTAAGTTTCAAGAATATGAACTACCAGCCCATGAAGTTACCTGTCTTAGTTTTGGGTCTACAAAAGCAAGTCAGTCTAATGGTGATGATCAATTACTCTATGCATTCTTTTTCTCGTTTTTCTTGATAAATAAATATATCTTTTTGTGGAGGATCTTGAAATTCCTTCGAATATTGAATCTTGATTGCTCATTGAATATTAAACATTTTCCCTTTGTTTCTCTGTTACCTTAGGCATGATACATCAGTTGCTCTGAACGTCAATCTTTCTAGGATTATTTTATGCAATGAATCTTCTGAAGTTAACTAAAATATTCGACGTGGATTCATTTCTTATGTTACGTTCTTTAGATTTGCCCTAAGATGAGTTTCTAGCCTCCCCCTAAAAGAAATTATCTTTCTTTCAATTTAAGAGTTCTGACACAATGAAGTAAATTATAATGGAACTGAGGCTTGGGTTGAGATTCTCCAACCTATGTTTAGTTCCTAAAGTTTTTCCGAAATTCTTAGGAGATTCAGCCTTTGTTCTGCATATTCCTTGCATTTGGACCTCGATGCTTCTATGCTGCGGAAATTAAGAACTGCCCTCAGTATAAACCTCACCTCATATATACTCGCCACTCACATTGAATCAAAACTGTTTGACTTGGACAATCAATCTCAAATATCGATCAGTCATAATCATTTGTCGTACATCTATTGCTCTATAACTTTCATGCTCCATAATTTACATTAGTTTAGGGGAACATATAGTAAATTAAGGTTTTGTAGCTGAATGAATATTTCAGAAAAATTAAGGCAAGTCTCCATTTGATTTTTTGTACAGCGTCCTGTGGAGGTCTCTGTTTTGTCCCAACTTTATAAGGAAGGTATTCTTGAGGTTAAGTTCGTTGGCTGAACTTTTTTAAAAAAATTGTTTCTTGAGATTAAATTCCCCATTCGTCTTCCTCTGTTACATATAGACATGAATCCTCACCAACTTTATTTCTTTTTTCATAGAATCCAATGCATTGCATATCACCGTACAAGGCTCCAGTTCCCGCTATTGAAAAAGACTAGGCAACAGTTACAGCACAAATGCAAATGACGAATTTTGAGTAAATGTGCGTTCTATTGTCGGTTTTCAGGGTGGCGAAGAATGGACACCCCACCCCCACCCCCACCCCATAGTTGTAAAGTGTATTAAAAATATAATTGAGAAAAATGGAGGACTTTTAAAATTATTCTTCGAGTCAAATCAGGGTTAATTTCGAAATGTACACGTTTAGAGATCAAAATAAAGTGAATCGTGTCGAGGATTTTACTATCAATGTCAAAAAAATACTATATTCTCATCACAGATAACTATGCTAAAATTTTCAAATCAAACTTGTGGTTTTCTAGATTCTTATGTAACAGTAGGCATCCGAAACTTTTGATCCAATCAATTTATTACAACGTCTGATTTGGTTATCTGATTTATTTATTTTTTTATTTAAATAAAAAGTTAATATTATTACAAAGTTGGAAATTTTTATGAAATATAATTACACAGATGATATTATTTTTTAAATATATATTTTATTACATGTACAGAGGAAATATGTAAAATATAAAAAAAATTGCCATCGAGTGGCTATTCCGGAGAAGAAGAAATCCACGACAAAATAATTAAATAATAATACTTCAAAAGAGATATTTCAAAACTTGTATTACAGTCACCAGCATGTACCATGCACCAGGGCCCTTCCCCCCAAGAGCATCAACATTTGGATTCATAAAAGGTTGGGTTTCTTGAACAAAGTAGTACAAATAACGTGTTTCGAGTACAGGGAGTTCTGTCTCAAACTCCAACTTACCTTTCATCTAAAAGCTGCGATGAATTTTTGGATCTTTGATTGTGCTCTCTCCTTCTCTTCCGGCCCATCGAGATCACCAATAAAGTCATGATATTCCTATAAATTTAGCCACAAAAAATAAAAATTGATTGCCGGTGTGTGTTAATTGCTGAATAACAAATGGTTGTGGAACTTCAGCAGGTAATAATGGAAATGGTCAAAGTATAAATTATGCATCAACTAATGGCAGAACCAGAAAAAGGTTTTTTTTTTTCTTGCGGGTGGGGGTGGGGGTGGGGGTGGGTTTGGGTTGTGTTGGGGTGGGGTGGGGTGGGGTGGGGTGGAGGTGCCGGGCTAATAAAATTTCAAGTGTAATATTAGTCAGTTCCTGGCATACTTGTTCTTTGTGCTTCAAGTAAGAGCGATTGTAATAATATGACAGGTCGCAAAGTTATATTGAAGAGGAATAAATTAAAACCAATATGCTACTTCTAAGATTAAATGTTAAAGGCTAATTAACACCTGAAGTATATCCTTAACATCCTTCCTTGTTAACTTTTGCTGCTTCAGTAACAATTCTATCCTTGCTCTCATCCGAGGATGCCTATGAAAGGAGGACATCAATTAAACAGAAAAAAGGTCACAGTATCGACACAGAAAACCACAACTTGCACCATGTGAGGTGGTAAGACTTACTCAGATGTCCAAAGATGACCCAAAATAACAGCAATTAACTGCAGCAGAAATAGATGGTCACACAACCAAAGCAATTAAGAACAGAAAGTTTGATTGCTAATACAATAAAGAGTGAGGAGAGACACCTGGAGTGTATAGAGTCCAGAGTCTAGCTTCTGGTTATACTTATCTTCCTCAGAAATCTGCCATCATTATTAACGCTAGGATAGATTCGATGGTATTGTTTTGATTGTGCAACTTATGAAAAAGGATATTGGTCAAAGAAGAAGAATTCGATTAACCTCAAAATCATCCAGTACAAGCCTGTTAAGACGTTCAGTCTCCTCTTTCACTCTGTTGGAATATCTACAAATGTAAAAGAGAATAAAAGGGGTCAAAAAAGAACATCAGCTGCAGTGGTCTCATTATATTTCTTAATATAATATTCTATGGAGAAACCGAATTGGTTTTCCACTTCTGAAGCCTAGGCATGTAAACTCACCGTGTATAGAGTTCCATGAGTCTGTCTACTTTTTCACACTCATTCTCAACAAATTTACTCAGCAATCTTTCCCTTCTGGAACCCCTTAAAATACCACCTGGTAAATGGCATCGGTACATGCATAACACAAGCAGCTATTACAACTAATTAATTATCCTAAAACACAGACAAACTGCTTCTACTAAAAACGACAAGAGTTGAGGTCATCCAAAAGCCAAAACAAAACTGTCAGGAAGACTAGAATGCAGCTGAAACAGAGCTAATGAAACACCTTTATGTAATCAAGTAACCTAATTCAAAAAGAAAATATAATTATAAATGGGAAATGTTGTGAACTCAAATAATTCAACGATATATTTCCAGAAATGAAGAACAAGTAAGGAAATGAAATATTGTATTCAAATATAAAAGAAGATCTCAGAGTTAAACACTCTGTACAAGACTTTTCACCCTAGCAAGTGCTAGTGATCACCCAACAATATTTGTAACTGAATGCCCTCCCCCTCCCCTCTAACAGCCCTTTTTATTCCCCACTCTTCACGTGTTTCCCTCCCTTCTCTCTCCTAGCATACGTCTTAATTATCTTGGGCTTATCAAAAGCCCTCTTAGTTGGGCCTTCGGCTGCTTCTGGGCCTGATGGACCCAAGTCTTCCCCCATTGAATCTGGGCTCCTAACAGGAAATGATTTCCAGACATCTTTTGTCCCAAATTCAGGGAAATGAGATCCAGAGAGAGCATTCAAAATGAAGTGCTATATCCCCCCCACCCCCAACAAAAAAAAAAGGAAATGACAATAACCACAATAGACACAAGGTGTTTCATGCATAAGAAACACAGTTTCCTGATACCAACATTGAGGCAGAAGATATAGAACTGATTCCTGAAGGAACTTGCCTTACCAAATAGAGATGCAATCAACGAAATTAGACGCTCTTCCAGTTCTTCTTTGTATCGCTTTTTCTTGTTCTTCTTGTTCAAAGGTATCTAACAAACCAAGGATTTCAAATTTAGAAACACGATTTGAATCTACTTAAAAAAGTGAGAGGGAATTGTAAGTAATCTAACAATCTGTCTCAGTTTTCAAGAGTATCAACTCGAATTCACTTGTGTATGGCCATCACAGATTAGTTTCTTGATCAATTAAACCAATCAAACGAGAAACTAACATGAAAAATCATCCTGATGATCCCCAAGGAGGACTGCATCTACATTAATAATTGATTTTATTTGGATCGTAAAAATTTTATCATTAGTCCCAGATACTGAAAGCTATCGGGCGCTGTTTTAGGGTCAACAAATTCGTTCAGAGGTAGCAAATCTCTCACGTGTAGAAAAGGGAACTGAACTTGCCTTACCCATAAAAGCAGGGAAAGCAGTCTTTAGACCCATGACATCAATAAATCGCTCACAGGCAGGAGGATAATTCGTGAGGGCAAAATCCAGAGCCCTGATAGCTGACCCATAACATGATTTCTTCTGATTCATGATAATGATCATCAACTCCACCCCTTCTGCCTTAACGAACCTCTCCTTATTCTCCAAGGGCATCAACAAGCAACACAGACAATCAAAAAAATTCTCAACCATCTCTTCCTCGTCCTCCATTTTAGGGTCCTTTGATTTATACATGGCAACAGCCTGCAACAATGTGTCCACCCCATTCATCCCTCCAAACCTCTTCTGATTAGCAGCACTATTCTGCAAAAGAATGGCTAAAATCTCCGATGCATACTGCTTGTTGCTATCAAATTCGCGAACTTTAATCCTCGCCTGAAGCCACTTCAACAACTTCGTCTTCTCACAAACTAACTCGGTAACAGAAGGCTTAACCTCAATAAGATTCTCGATGGTGGACAACGTACTGTAAATAGCTGAAGATTCGTCCAAATCAGAGTCATTCAACCTAGCTAAATTCTGAACCAACAACTCGACCGCATTATTCTCAACCAACGCATCCACGAGCACCTGCGCCGGCTCGTCGTTATCCTCGATAACGTCAGCATCCGTAAGGTCTTGCAAGAGGCTAACCGCGTCAATGGCAATGTCCGTATTGTCGTGGTTGAGTAGAGCACTGATGGAATTGACGGTGCCGAGCGACACCAGGTCGGGGTAGAGTTCGGGTGCGGCAGCTAAAATTTTGAGCTTCTGGAGCTCGTCGTGCAGTTCGATTTCGGAATCAGCGAATTTTTCGGGTTGGTCTGGGTACTTGAGACGGGCTGCGGTGTTGGAATTGAGGCGGCGTTCGAAGGAGAGGGCAAGTTTCTTGAGGGTTTTGAGATCGAGGGTTTCGACGGGGTTGTGTTGCTGGGCTTGCTCGAGGGCTTCAAGGAGGGAGAGATCAACGGTGTCGACTGAAGGGAGAGGCGGAGGGGAAGCGGAGGCGCGTTTTCTCTTGGTGGGAAGAGGGGGCAGCTCCATTATAGTGATTTGGAGGAGAGCACACTAAGCCAAGACCTAATTTGATTTGGTAAACATACCTGGAGGGAAAGCCGACCGTGATTGAATTGATTTCCTGAGAAATTATGATGTTCTAAATAGAAAAAAAAAACAGGTTCATCTTAATAATTTTACCATTTTGTTCTTAAATAAATATTAATATTATTTTTAATGTGTATAAGTAAAATGCTCATTAAAAAATCGTAGTTATCAATAAAATATTAACATTTTTGTTTTTTCTAAGACCTTGGATGAAAAATGAGACTATAATTTTTTTGTACAACGACAATAGTTAGGTCTTCCGGTTAATATCAGAGCTAACGTCTCGCAATCGATTATAAAAACTAGCATCAGTCAATATATGGTTATTCTTACAATAATTTACTTGTAATGCCCGATAAACTAAATTAAGGTAACCATAACAAAGAAGCCTTCGAACAGATATCAGTTATGACATATATAATAATTCTTACAAAATTAAGGAGACAAATCTAAAGTTGAGGAGCACTTTTTGTACCCCCTAATCTGTTAATTTATCATCCATTTTGTTTTTAATTAAAAATACAAAACAAACATAAAATAGAATTTATCATAATAATTAATTTAAAACACAAAAACGGGTCAATCCAATTAGTCACATAAAACACTTAATACTCTGTAAAGTTCATATAAACAAAACACCCTGGGAACATTTAAAAATTTAGGTCATTTATCAAAATGAAATATTAGTTAATTTTAGTTTTGTTCTTACTATTTCATAATTTACTAAATACATTTGAAATGTATTAATCTGGCCAACGTGCTTGACTTGATCATACCCGACTAGCCAATCCCAGTATAATTGCTATGAATCGCTACTTCTCCACGATGATATCCATCAATATTCACGGTTCAATCTACTGTCATCTCTCAATCCGTAGCACCCGATCAACCAAATGTCCGTCTGCTGAATTCAGATCTCATCAGGCACACATACTTGAGAAAAAAATAAAATTTATTTTCGGAACCATTGGTTCTGTCCTGATGCAGAAAAGCTATAGCTATTGCTTTTGTCGACGGAGAAATTCTTTCATTTCTGTGAAGATATCTGCTTTTACCACTAGACGCATCTTCTTCGAGTTCTCCCAAAGCAAACCACCATATTCCCGAGCAAAGTCACAAGCAGCCTCATACACATCCTTGCATCAATATGACAAGTAATGATAGTGAGACCATTTAAAGCTAAAGAATGGTATCGTACTGAGTATCGGTTCGGTGCTCGTTCATACCCTGGATGGAAATTCATCGTAAAGATGTGCAGGGGTCATCTCCACCCTGTTCAAATCTGATTCCCACAGCCTAATCTGGTTAAGCAAAGGTGTGGTAGGCAGGGGGAGGGGGGAGAGAAATTTTTATTGATCTAACATACTTTCAAGAAACATTGACAACAATTATCGATAAAATCATTAGACATAACAAAATAGAAATCGATGTGTAGGGCCGATCATCTATAGCCGTACCAAAATCTATAATTAATGCTAATGAAACAAATTGAGTTTTTAAACCATATAAACAGCCAAAAGGTTTGAGCAGGACCATTACAATACACTATTACGCTGCAATTGTTGTCCACCCAACACACTTGAAGTATGTCTTCTTAGAACATGGCATGGAGTGTTGCGGTTTTTTTCAAGGAAGGAACATTAAAGAGAGAGCACAACACAAAATATAATTGAAATCTTGGCAGTCGAGAGAAGCAAAAACCTGATCGGTAACATTTTCTGGTACAGAAGGGATTCTCTCAGCAACTCGAGGATGAGCATTCTGTTGAAGAAAAGATACTATCTGCATTCCACATTTAATCATTTCTCAATGAGGAAGAAAACAATAGTAAGATAACCTAGGCACATGCACAACTTAAGAATTAAGATTAAAATCACATTGAACCAGCCATCTGTTATCATCTGGAAACACAGATAGTCCACCTTGCAATTGCACGTGTTTCGATGAAGAAAACTAGTGGGTAATAAACAAATGAAAACTTTAAGACGGAGCTCAAATGATTGCTCATACACACACTATACAAAAACCACAGCTACTATAGAATGTGATTTCTTAATCTTGCCTGCTCTGCAGTAATACCATGTTGAAATGCTTTATACAAGCTTTCTTTGGTAATTGCACAAACGATGAGGTTTGGTAGCTGGTACTCAACCCTGTAATTTCAGCAGAAGTTGTCATTCTTTGACTGACAAATAGCACATTCTGGAATACATACACTGGAGTCCAATATAGTGTAAATACCACATTTTGGTTTTAATTTTAGAAAGAAAAAAACTAGAATTTATATTAGCAACCAGCACGTGTAGATTATCTAGTGATCAATATTTTAATAATATGAGGAGTATTTAAAATATTAAGATATGTTGCATGATATTAGAATTCACAGTTGACTTATAAACACTGAAAATAAGTTGATACAAAAGAAAATGAAAATGAGTTTGTAGTGTTGCTTTTTTTTAAGATAGGAAATTGCTTCAAAAAATAAAAACATACAAGACCCGTGTTTTCACCATCTTTATAACTTCTAAAGTTCATCAAAGTTTTGACACCGTTCAAAAAATGTGTCAACCACTTCACTTTCGGTAAAATATTAGATCAAGAATACATGCAAAGCTTAAGGAAGCAAAATGATGAGGCACCTTGAGAAGAGACGCAAGATCTCACAATGCAATTTGGATGACGAATATGCATACATCCGAAAGTTTGTTTCCACCACCACAAATCCCTGATGAAAGGAAACCCATAACTTTTCATTTTCACAAAACATGTCCCACGTATAGCCTAACAAAATAAAATAATATGACACCAATACAATGGAATCAACTGGCTTGAAAAGTTTGCCAACAGAATCAAGATTACTCGTCTTGTAGAAATTAGCAGTAGGCTCTTCAATACCTGTTTCCTTGAAGTTGAATCTGCTAAGCTAATGGAGAGATTTGTAGCTAATTTAGTGGGGACAAACCAACTATCTTTCCTCCCCTGAACATGCCCTATCAGTATCGTTTAGTTCAGGATGAAGGCAGAAGTACCAACAAAACAAGTAGCAAACAGCATATTTGACCTGTTGGAGCTTGACCAGTCCCAAGTCGACAAGATCCTTTAGTATGTTCCGTTGTATATCCGTCAGTGTGTTTAAGTTGTATGGCTACAAAAAGAGAGTTTCTGATCTCATGTAAGAATTAATCTATTTCATATTAATTTTCATTTATTTCCGAAGAGGATGGGATAGTCCCTGATCATTCTAAATAAAAAGGTGGAAGAAAATTCCAGTAAGGATCAAAAGAACACCATAACAGTTGCTTCGTGGATGACAAACTCATAAAAAATGAAAACATTCACGACAGTCCATTTTATTCCACCTATTAGTTCAGCATAAACAAGAATCTAATACCTCTCCAGTATTGTGAAAGCTGAGCTCCAGGAGGAATGATATAAGATCTGCTGCATCCACACCTCGCTCCTACAAAAAGGAAATTTCGGTTCGATATTTATCGAAAAGATAAACAACCACTATATATACCCATATATAATAGAAACTTCATCTGACGGATATAAGCAAAGTATAAGGACATATATAATTTATAGGTTTTTTGGTAAATAAACATAATCTTAATGCAAAACTGCGAAAAGTGCACACACAACCATGATAACTGGAAATAAGCACGATGAAGAGATTAAATCAAGCTGAGATCCAATATTTATTTTTTTATAGCAAAAATGGTACTATGTTATATCCAATTAAAGGTGGAGTTGAAGTTGTCCTAGGTTTGAGAGCTCACCATCGAATACAGTCTCAAGAAACCAATCAACAATTATTAAAAGAGAAGCAGACCAAGATATAAAATAAAACAAAGGACAGAGAGTCTAAGCATATGATACCTCAGAGTTGCTGATATATTCTCTGACAATGTACCAAAGTTGGGCATTTGTATCCATCAGCTGATCAAGGTAAGTATTAGTATTTTTAACCTTCGCTCAGAAGTTAATAGTTACTTTATTACACTCGTACCAGAAACTGAAAGCCACTTTCTGTCAATCTGAGTGGCTCCTTGTCATCTCTGAAAGTTAAAAGTTTCGTGTAAATATCACACCTTCATAAAAAATATTGTATTGGGTGCAGTAAATACTTTTGAGTCAGAAGACCACGCTGGAACACTTTCATCATGGAAGAGCTGATGTTCGTTGACTTTTCAGCTTCGTTTGAGTTCATAAGGTGCAGCAAGAAACACTGATTTGTCACAGTTTGTTAGTCATAAGAAGAGTGGCCAAACTATAGAAGGTAACACAGCATCATAACCAACACCGAAAAATAACTTCGAATTATTTTGTACATGGGCTGCCTTCTCTTGGTGCATGGTTGATAAAAGTTTTTTGAAATACCGAAATAGAACCAACGATATAAAATGGTGGAGTTGATAACAATGATCAAATTTTGAGGAAGATTACCTTGTACCGTGGTCTTTTAGTTAAAACCTTATGCAAGAAAGCATAGAAAAATAAAAACGTAAATGAAGGTCACACCTCCCATTGTCGAAGAGCATATGAATCTAAATCTTCTAAGCTAGGGAGCCTCACTGCGATGTTTGAAGGCATTGGTTCTCTAGGTAAAACTCCACTGCAGTATACAAAATAATGGTTTTAGACAAATAATTCGAATAATTTATGGCATGTACTAGATAAGAATTATGTGAACCTAAAGCATACCCATGCACTATGTGCTTCTGGAGGTTAAGTCGAAATGTTGGATTGAATCTATAAGTCGCTTCTTTTTTCCTGCCGCAGTCCCACAAAAAGAATTTAACAAAGGTTATTAGTTAACCCTAAGATTTTGCTGTTTTCTTTGCAAAAGGGGCAATTTTATATATCATGGACTTTCAAGTGTGAACTACTGACCTCCAGCTCATTAAAGGAATAGCCGAATAGATTAAACGAGTTTTCTCTTTTACTTCATAATATTATATCTTTTCGATTTGCTTGTCTAGCTTTGCTAGGAACAAGCAAGTTTCCTTGTTGAGAGATATGATACATTGAGAAGACATTTTCCTTCTATTCCCCACCCAATTATTCCAGATAATATTTTTGTTCCTGAATAAAGAAAATTTCACCTTCCCATATTCTTGCTATGTGTTCATGTGCCTAGGGGTGGTCATAGTAATTGGTCCACCTTGTGGATTAAGCACTCCAATGATCTTGACAGTAACATGTCTAGAGGCGAAGGCAGAGAGAGCTTTCTGAAAAAATGGTGATGAGCAGGAATATTGTAAGCAGCATTGTCCTGCTAGTGTAAAATTTTATATGGGTGTGGCTTGTTGTTTGGGCCTCTCAGATTACAGATCAAAACTAAATGCCTATTTCAATAAATAGTGAATGGGAAACAACACAAGTACTTTAAAATGCACAACAAGTTATAATTTGCTTGAATGGAGTCCAGAACTATTCTATGAACCAATTCCTACCTACTTGTAGTCACTAATCCCAATTAAACTAAGATATCAAAAATGAGGGCAAATTTTCGGTGCATTTACAGAAACAGTAATAACAAGGCTAAGAACCAAGTGAACCATTGGAAGCATAGATATGCTACTAGTAATTACACGAAACAGGAAATGAAGACCAGAACAAGTGTGCAACCTGTCAAGAGTTTCAGTCAAGATTCTGAGCTGGATCAATCTATCTATGGCTACTTTGTGCTTTGAGTTCCCATCAGCAAGCACCCATTCTTCTAACAACTTGGCTGACACTGCTGCGTCTACGTACAACAGCTGCAGCACATATTTCTTCGCCAATGGAGGCAAAGATCTGAGCACAACACAAGATCAAGTAAATACATAAAAGAAACCTAAAAGAAAATAGATTTTCACTTCTGCTGCCTATGGTTGTCTTAGAAAGGAAAAATCCATTCTGTCCAAGGTGGTTTTTTTTAGGTGGCAGTCATCTATAACATCAGAAGAAATTGTAGAGCATTGGACACACCAAAAGGGAAGCAAATTTACACCAGAAAGTTGATTATAGGTATTACCTTAGAATGGCCTCGCAAATGAAGGAATTCTCATAAAGCCTGTCAAGTTTAATCGCGGGCAATGATGCCACCATGTCCATAAAATTTTTAGCCACGATTTTCACTTGAGGCATCTTATTCTGACCTTCGTAGAGCTACACAAAAGTACAAAAATCAATGAACAGTGATTAAAAATGGAAGATACCGCCGGCAACACGGGAGAGCGCTGCGAAGGAAAATAGAAGACAAGTGGTCGCACAAAGAGAATAAATAAATAGACATGTTTATATTTAATTTAAGTACAAAAAACAAATATAAATAAAAACAATATTTTTATGTTCTAAAGTTTTATTTAAAAATTAATAATATAAAATACCAGCAGAAAAATCTTATTTTTAATCTCAAGTTTTAATAAGCTTTTTTATTTTGTCCCGAGATTGAACAAAATATTCGTAAATCAAAATTTGTATACCCAATAATTTTTATTTGCTATGTGAAAATAATTGACTATTACTTTCTCTATTCCTAAATCCTAATAAACGTTGAGAAAAGATAAGAAATAAAATCAAATTTTAAGATCAAAAGTAAGATTTTTTAATTATTTTTGTATATAATAAATAAATTATACCAAATCTTCAAAACATAAAATTCTAGTTGTGTTTTTTTAGGCCAAGTCAAAATTTTACAATATTCCCAAATTTTTTTTAAAAAAAAATTGATCACTGCATTACCATAAATATAAGATGTACAAACTATACTTGGTTTCTTTTAAGTACATAACTCAGTATTCAAGAAAGTTAACATGTTAAAATCTATGATTTTACAAGAGGAGATAAGGTTCTTGATGATGGAGGAACAAGAGACTTTGCATATGCCATTGGCAAAGCCATAATCTTCTTCGGTTTGCTAACATAGGCCCTCCTCGTGAAATTGTTGTAGTCATTTGCTTCTATCTCGTCCAGTATTTGTCGGTACAACAGTAACGATGCCCACACCTGCACCGGACAAAACCAACGTAACAGATCTGAAGATTAGTTTATATGGCATACAAATATTTTGTAACTAAAAGGGAGCTTGTTTAAAGTTAAAAGAATAGTTTTGAAAAGGTAACAAATGCTTACGGGCCATCTGCTCGCTGAGCTGAGCTCTGTGACTCCTTTTTCTGCATCATCGAAGAATTTTCTTGCCCTCGCAATTTGTTTTTTCATAAAAGTTCGCCATTTGTCCGTTACCTCCCCGTTGAATATGTCTTCATCCGAAAGCCCTGCCTGGGCTAACTCATCCTGAGGTAAATAGACCCTTCCCCTTCTTGCACTTCAAGAAGACAACAATGTTATCATTCATCATAATTGTGTTTCATTACAAACCAAGTGCTATGTTTTGATCGACATGCCATATAGTCATAGAACAGGGACAATTATTACCCAGAATTCATTTGTCAGAGATTAATATTCTCATCCAAGTAATCGTTCATTCTGCTAGCACACCAATTTCTTCCAAGTGAAGAAAAACACACAACGATGAGCCAAAATAGCCTCTTACTTCCAAAAAATGCTTCAAAAAAATGTTGATATTTTCCAAGTTTAATCAATATAAACTTACTCTTCTCCAACATCCCGGAGTATATTGGTCAGCTGATTTGCAAGTCCTAGAGCCAAAGCCGCATTATAGACACTTTCTGTGGTTGCCTGTGATTCAGGTGCGATTCCCATAACTGGCACACTCATCAATCCAACGGTACCAGCTACATAATAACAGTATAGATACAACTCATCAAAGTTTGAATATCTTGACTTCCAGAGGTCCATCCTCATTCCTTCAATCATGTCTCTAAAAGGCTGAAAAATACATATGACGCGTCACATATAGTAATTACACTATGAATACAGACAATTGTCACTGGCTGTTAATTCGTGAAAAGATACAGTTAAATCTGCCGAGCTTCAATTTAAGGTACAACGAACATTCTATTTTTGCATCCGCACCCCCCATGTTTATATCAAATTGTTGATTCATGCAGTTTAAACTTCCCTATGAAAAGCCCACAAATTACGCAAAAAAAAAACTGGCCTAATAAAATAATTTGACTTTAAGTAGCTTTGACATTCAAAGAAAAATGGAAAACAAGTTTTTATTTATGCCATCAACTAATGTCTCACTTATATTTCTGAATTCTGGATTGTTTTTTAAATTCATCACCAACTGACATAAAAGTGCAGGAGGATATTGAGTTTTAACCTGAATGTCGATAGGAAACTTGCAAACAGTATCAGATAAAGCAGCATCCAGCATATCAAATGGACGCCCTCTAAAAATATCATCCAACCTCGACTCCCACCTATCTAAGGCTGTAGGAGTTATATGTGATGCATTTGGCCCGTCAACAAGTTCATCTGTTCTCCTACACCAAACTGCTCAAAGGACAATTGATAAAAGAAGCGTGAGTCTTACACCATTAAGTCTTATCACTCTTGATTATGATTTCTTCTTTCTTTAAACAATCTGTTTTCAAGTTGAAATCAAAATTCAGGTTGTTAGTCATAACATTTATACTTTTAAATTATTCTTCAGAAATCATCTTCATTTTTGTTTAATTTAAAGGAACGTGCATCCTGAGTTGACTTTTACTCTTAAATTTAACCATGTCAAACTATCCGTTATCACACAATCACAAGAATCTAACATGAAAAACTTGCGGAAAAATGCGTCCAATGGGCATGATACTTGTAAATCATAGTACAACTAAGATGCTTCAAACATTCTTCAAACATGCTCACTAAGATATTTAATTTGATACATTAATACGATTATAAAATCTCAAATGATAAAGCTCAGGCTCCACAATTCTTTATTTTATTTTTTAAATAAGGATCTGAAGACATCAGGCATTTAAAAATCATACTATCATTTTATCCAATGACCAAGGATTTGTTGCTCTGGGCAATAGCAATATATCAACCTAGGTTAGCATTAACACAACAACTAGAGGCATTCTTTGTAATGCTTATTTCGGTTGGGGAGCTGAGAATAAATACTGATGACAGAAAATAATCAAAAGAATCAATCCTTACAAGGTGAAAGTAATGAATAATGGGTTTCTTAAAACCAAAACACGATTTGATTGCAAGATTTTCTTGATTCATGAAAATCAATATATTGAATGCTGTTAAAAGGTAGCACTTTGCAAACTAAGATTGGATACATCTTTCAATACTTTCTCATAAAAAAATAAGATTTATGCACCAATAAACCTTTACCATATATTGCCCAGATTGCTTTTCTCCTCTCAGGTGTCATGAGCATGGTTCCTGAAAAAAATTCCCCCAAAAAGGATCAGAAATAACATCTATTCTCCTGGCGAAAATTAAATTTTTGCTAACTAGATACTTGATCACAGGTACTAACCCAAATAAAACGTCTTGGCATACTCAGCACACACCTCACCACATCGATCATAAGCTTCACTCAATACACTAAGAGATCCCGGAAGAACAATATCTGGTTTTACCTCCATGTTCACAGTCGACTTCAGCTGTCTCTTAACCAATGCCGCCTGTTTCAAAACCACATCATAAACCTTTTGCTCAGACGATAAGGTGATACCTCCTGCTGGACTAGCCACCAAACTCGATGTCACGGAGAGTCTACTTGCAGTCCCTAAACCGGAGTTCCCCAGGTATGAATACCTAAAACCAGTATTTGTAAAACTAAAGTTCCGCATATTCTTTTGTCCCTTATCGAGCCTTCCATTTCCGATCAAATTTCTACGTAGAGAAATGGACCTAAATGAACCAATAATTCGAGTTCCTTTATGAACAGGCTCCAAGAATCCAGTGCCATTAGAGATATCAAAAGCGGGAGAAACCACCCACAACAAAACAACAGACATTATGTACCTATGATTCTCGATGGACTATACAATTCTAAGATTTTCTCCTTGAATTCTTTATCTAATCTCCTTAATTAATAAAACTGGCGAATGACATTCAACTTTGTACCAATTTCCCACTTTACTTTAGAAAGAAAGAACGTAAAATCCAGCCGGACAACAAAAACCAACTCAAAATTCAAGTAGGGCTTTGGTTCTTGCACAGCAACAGAACCACTCTAAAGGGCTTCTGCAGATTAGAAAACCACAAAATGACACAATATTAACGATGCAAACACATGGCCTTTTCACAAACAAAAAAAAAACCACTAAATTAAATAACGAAAACATACCAAAGCACAAAGAGAGAAATCATCACGCTTCAAGAAACTGTCTACACCGTAATTATTTGAATAATGGGTTCACCCCGACATGATTAAAATAACCCCCGACATGATTAAAATAACCTCAAACTTCTGCTGCCACCAGCTATCTTGAATCTTCATATAGAAAAGATCCAAACTTTTTTATAATACCAATCTAACAAATCAACTAATTGGATTTTAAAATTTCCACTTACTTGATCACAGAGGAATCAACGTCACTGGAAAGCAAATAAACAATAGCCAACCAAAGACATCACGCTCTAGCACAACATACAGATGCTATTTACTCTTCCAGAAATTCAACGAAGCAACAATTTGTCATTCAGTTCTATTTTTATGCTTAGCCTAGTTTTTTCCATTTTGTGGCTGTGATGGAGTCATCGTTACTCTTCACTGGGAATCTTTGGTGAATTACACAAGTCCAAGTTAATTCAAGAGGGTTAAAGGGAAGGAACTTTATTAAACGGGGCCCGCTATCAATAGTGACCCGTTTGATTTGATTCCAAGATTCGGGTATTACTGGAAATCGAGTGGAAAAGGAGAAAGTATTCACAGAAATATGATGCTTAACTTTACAAAATATTTTGTAATTTTTTAAATTATTTCAATTAATCAAATAATAATTTATATATATATATATATTCCCACTTTGTTTTTCTTGAATAGTATATTGCTTCAACATGAGTTGATGCATGTAAAATTCGATGTTTTTTTATTACGGTTATCTCAGTTTACCGAAAATTCGATATTTTTTCTCACCCTTAGTCATTTCAATTTTTTATAACACGTTTTAATAAATTGTTTTATTTATTTTGTATGTTCATGTTGTACTAATACATGATTCGATAAAAAGAATATTTTTTTATTACGTTAGATGCCTAGACCAGATAGGGTTTATTTTATGCATAAAATGCTTAAAGATAACTACAACTTTAATTTTTTTTGTTCGGTTTATTAGCTGAATTTAAAAAACAAATTTTATGTTTTTATATTCAATAAATATTAGTTTGATGATATTCTCATATTTTTTGAACAATATTTTTGACAATCTGTTTACTTTTTTTACCTTGAATTTTATCATTATTTTTAGAGATAAAATTTTAGAGATCATTGATATTACTGCTTCAAAAAAATATTATTTTTTATGATCAACACCTATATCATGTGAGTTAACAAACTAAGTTTGATGTCATGGTATTGTAATATTCTGAATGTTTAATATATTCGTTTTATATATTTATGACACACGCAATACGTGTGCCTCGGTAGTTAGTGATGCGATCCTAGTGAAATGGGTGAGCTGGGTCGGGTGCTCCACCGGATCGAATCAATAATTTATTTCAGGAAGATGAGCAAAGTAGATGGCTTCGGCTGTCACCTGCACACAATGAAATGAACTCGTGAATGGGCGCCGGAGGGGTGTCCGGCGTGGCCACTCCGATGCTTAAGTCAGCAGGGTACTCAAGCAAGAAACCAATGTAGCCAAGTGATGGCTGTGTGATTGGTGTAAAAATGAATCCCCCTCAAATGTAAAGAGAAAACCTGGTATTTATAATATGAGGAGTAATGATGACCTCGTTCTCCGTGCTACCTAGCTACTAATTATAGTAGGACGGCTGAGCACACCCTATATTCTGACATGTCAACTCATCGGCACGGTGTCAGAGATGGGACAGTCGCCCACATCCTATTCTGTTAGTATACTCGAGTGCGGTGCTCATACCGAGGTGGCCGGGTAGAACGCCTCCCTGGAGATTTATACAAGAGCCCGAGCCTATGACTGCCCGGAGAGCAGAGCATGGGCTTCCACCTGCCCGGCTCCAGAAGAATCCACCTGCAGACTTACTCGAATTTGGGAATCCATTTGATATTCCGGGTCATCCATGACCCGGGCTCTTACGGGGGTATCATCACACATCCCTTAAATAGTCGGGCTAGAGTCATACTCGCTGTCCCGATCAGTCATGCTTGGATTCCCAAAGAGATAATCAATCTTGTTCTATAAAAGCATCGGGGGCTTCATGTCTCCTAGAAATGAGAAGAAATGCCGGAGTATCGTGCCTCATGGACTTGAGATAAGATGTCGAGGCCTTTTGTCTCTCGGACTTACTGGATAACTAGGGTACGGAGCCCGGGACTTGGAATGGTCGAGGTGCGGAGCCCCGAGCCAGGGTGTAGTGCCCTGGGCTTATCAATAACCAAGGTGCGGAGCCTTGGGCCGGGGAGCAGGTCCCGGGACTTGGAATGGTCGAGGTGCGGAGCCCCGAGCCAGGGTGTAGTGCCCTGGGCTTATCAATAACCAAGGTGCGGAGCCTTGGGCCGGGGAGCAGGTCCCGGGACTTAATAGATAACCAGAGTGCGGAGCCCTGGCCTTCATAAATGGTCGAGGTACGAAGCCCCGAGCCAGGTTACGGATCCCTGGACTTAATAGATAACCAGAGTGCGGAGCCCTGGCCTTCATAAATGGTCGAGGTACGGAGCCCCGAGCCAGGTTACGGATCCCTGGACTTAATAGATAACTAGGGTGCGGAGCCCCTGCCTTCATAAATGGTCGAGGTACGGAGCCCCGAGCCAGGGTACGGATCCCTGGACTTAGTAGATAACCAGGGTGCGGAGCCCTGGGCCGGGGAGCGTGTCCCGGGACTTGGGAATAGTCGAGGTGCGGAACCCCGAGCCAGGTTGAGAACCCTGAACTTAATAGATAACAGGGTGCGGAGCCCTGGTCTTCATAAATGGTCGAGGTACGGAGCCCCGAGCCAGGGTACGGATCCCTGGACTTAATAGATAACCAGGGTGCGGAGCCCTGGTCTTCATAAAAGGTCGAGGTACGGAGCCCCGAGCCAGGGTACGGATCCCTGGACTTAATAGATAACCAGGGTGCGGAGCCCTGGTCTTCATAAATGGTCGAGGTACGGAGCCCCGAGCCAGGGTACGTATCCCTGGACTTAATATAATGTGCCGAGGCCTCATACCTCCCAGACTCTGAATATGAGTGCCGGGGCCTAGTATCTCCCGGACTTTGAATATGAGTGCCGGATGCCGGGGCCTCATACCTCCCGGGCTCTGAATATGAGTGCCGGGGCCTAGTATCTCCCGGACTTTGAATATGAGTGCCGGATGCCGGGGCCTCATACCTCCCGGGCTCTGAATATGAGTGCCGGGGCCTAGTATCTCCCGGACTTTGAATATGAGTGCCGGATGCCGGGGCCTCATACCTCCCGGGCTCTGAATATGAGTGCCGGGGCCTAGTATCTCCCGGACTTAAAAGATTTTGTTTCTCCTGCTATATTAGTTTCCTTAAAAACCAAATCACTAACCTGGAAATACTGAATCCGAATTCATTTTCGGTAGAGTGAAATTCTCTAGTTGAGCTAGACTACAGCTGTATGCTACTGAGTACATAGCAAATACTCTTCCACGTCAATCCGGAATAGATGCTGAGCTTCGAGCTCATATAAAATCCACATATAAGATCTGAATGCCGAGCTGGTCGGACTTCTATGTTTGCCAAGGAGAGTTGGGCTTACTGTGGTGCCGAGCAAGGTCGGACTTGCTTCGAATGGAAACCATATCTACGTCTTGAGCTCAAGTTTCCCACAGACGGCGCCAATGATGCGATCCTAGTGAAATGGGTGAGCTGGGTCGGGTGCTCCACCGGATCGAATCAATAATTTATTTCAGGAAGATGAGCAAAGTAGATGGCTTCGGCTGTCACCTGCACACAATGAAATGAACTCGTGAATGGGCGCCGGAGGGGTGTCCGGCGTGGCCACTCCGATGCTTAAGTCAGCAGGGTACTCAAGCAAGAAACCAATGTAGCCAAGTGATGGCTGTGTGATTGGTGTAAAAATGAATCCCCCTCAAATGTAAAGAGAAAACCTGGTATTTATAATATGAGGAGTAATGATGACCTCGTTCTCCGTGCTACCTAGCTACTAATTATAGTAGGACGGCTGAGCACACCCTATATTCTATATATATATATATATACACACAAACAGTTGCAAACCAAACATATCCTAAGCATTCTTCGAAATAGGAACCGCTAAAATGATAGAATCCACCATTCAGCGTGCAAGTTGAATCCCGTGATCCACACGTGCAATCCAATCACCCAATGGGTGAAAGATAACCTAATCACCATGAAATTCCTAGTGATCTACGTGGTCATTTTCAAGTGGCTTGGTCACTAATACATAAATTATTCATTTTTATCAGTCAAACACCAATTTATTGGAGGTGTAGGTACGACAAGTTGACTTGAAATTTTTAGAATAAAAAGAATATTTTTCATTCATGAAATAATTTTACACCAGTTTTGGTCGTGTGTATATATATAAATATATATATATATATATATATATATATATATATATATACTATGGCATGTAAATTTCCACTTGGTATTTTTCGATACATAATATGTAAATTCTGGTTAACGCAATAACATGCAAACTATGTTAGCTAGATAAACGCCCGCATGGGCTTAGCTCAGTTGGTCAGCAGCAGTAAATCTTGGAGCAATGACCAGGGATCGAATCTCGCAAGCGGCAGTGTGGGAGTTAAATTCCCTCCAATGAGGGGGAGCTCCTTGTGCGCGGCGTAGCATAAGGTCTAGTTGCTGCTGGTTGACTGAGTCACCATGATTTACCTCCTCTCACATTCCTGTCGGGCCGGGGATGAGAGGCGCCTAAGGTGAGCGATTTCACCTTTTGGAGCTATGTTAGCTAGATAAACCGTATTAAGAAAATTCTGTCTGACAAACTCGTCTGATAATAGAGATAACAATGATGTGGAGCTGAGATGATTTGTCATCCTCATCTCGATCTCCGAATTTCATCCTCGCCTCCATACCGGTCTACAATCTCCGTCTTTTTGGATTCGAAGAATCCTCGAACTCAAACAATGGGGATCAAATCCCCTTCGACATCCTCACCCTCACCCTACCTAATTCCCATTTCAAATATATTAATAGAATGGGGCACGTTATTTTTAATGATAATATTATTATATTATTATTATTATTTTTCGGGATGAGTTCGATGATAAGATAGTATCGTCATACTGTTTAGAATCTAAAAAAATCGAATATCTTCGTCTTCATATCGAGATTTTATAACGTCGAACCCATAAAATAAAAATCATCTCTATCCGAAAAAATATGTCGATGGAGAGAATCAAATATCTAATCATTATTCAAGCTTCTCCTTATTCCACGACATCCTTTGGAAGCAACAACGTCACTATGTTACCGTGGTTTTGATTTGAAGATTTTTTTGTAAAAAATACACCAACCATCAGAATTACTTGCCTCGGTACACATATATTAATATGATATATAAATATTATGTATTGAATATGTATAATATATTTTTATTTCTAAAATAATTTGACGGAGTTATTATTGTTGTACAAAATAAGAATTAGATGTGTTTTTCTACCTTTAAAATGGGTTAAAAATTTTAAAAGTGACTTATCTATACTATATAAAATAGTTAAAAATATATTATACATATATATAATAAATTTGTGAAAGATTCTATGAATAAGTTTCTTGTGAGACGATATCACATATTTATATATATATATATATATATATATATATATATATATATATATATATATATATATATATATATATATATATATATATATATATATATATATATAGAGTAGGTCTCATGTGAGACCGTCTCACGGATCATAATCTGTGAGACGGGTCAACCCTACCCATATTCACAATAAAAAGTAATACTTTTAGCATAAAAAATAATACTTTTTCATGGGTAACCCAAATAAGAGATCCGTCTCACAAATATGACCCGTGAGACCGTCTCACACAAGTTATATATATATATATATATATATATATATATATATATATATATATATATATATATATATATATATATATATACGGATCAACTCGATCTATAACAATCATGAATAATAATATTTTTTGGTATACGTTGGTTCGAGTCGAAGATCTATATCGCAAAATTGATCTATGAAATTATTTATATGAATATTTAGTATCTAGGATAATTAATAAACCCAAGGAATAAAATCTATCAAATATGATATTTGGACAAATTCCTTTTTTTTTAAATGTACCAAAACTGCGACTCAGAACCCCCCCTAGTGCTTCAAAGTAAAAGATAATAATATATTATTATTATTATTAGGAAAAAAATATGAAGTTTGCGTAAAGTTTAATGAGTAGTGGAGCATGTCAATCGATGTTTCTCGATATAATCGATCAATTTTTGAAGCAATTATGTAAAAATAATAATAGTTTAATACAGAATAACATCAACCCAATATTATGCCTCAGTGGACAACAACATTTCATAGTGTGTTAACTTATTATATGATATATTTACTTGTTTTTTTTATGATTGATATTATCTGATAGATTTATATATATTTTTTTAATTTAAACTCTAAAACGTGATGTGGTATCACGAATAAAAAGTATAATAAATAATATATATTTTTTTATCTAATATCATTCTTAACCGAGGAAAATTATATTCATATTATTTACTTCATAACAAATAATATATAAAAAATCCATTTAATTAAAACATAAATAAAAATAAAATAATTTAGCCCCTTGTAATATCAAGTGCTTTTGTGGCCAAAATGGAGTGACGAATGGCGTTTTACGTTTTAAAACGAGGAATTTTGTTAGATGTTTTGTCTAAAGAAATTTAACTTCAAAATGCAAGAGTTCATCATAAATCACAACAACAAACTTAATATAAATAGTTGGAATTTCAAATTGAATACAAATCACAGCATGCTCGGATGATATTATTGTTTTACATTTCCAAATCTCCTTCGATTTAATATACAATGAGAATTGAAGACGCTAGCTAAACAGGTTGATCGATCAAGTCAATATTAGTTATATCCATGCCAACATCGCATTGGTATTAATCGAAACTTCTGACGGACGAAGCAAAAAGTGCAGAGCATAACCAATAAGTATTTTTCCAGCAAAATTACACCAATTTTTCTAGATTACTGCAAAAAGGAAAATTAACGCATGATCCATGGTCAACTCACCCACTTCCATGTCAAACATTGGATGGATTTTCAAAATCATATACACATATTACCCATACACCGAGGCGATATGAGATCAAAAATCTCTGCCACTTCAAACTATATATAATATGTTAAGAGAATACGGATTGAGGTTTACGATAAAACTCTGAAAAGTAACAATTTTTATGAAAAATTCGAAATTTTTACCAAATTATTATTATTACTACTTAAATGCGGTTGTAATTTTTTGGTGGGTTTACAATCAAGAATTCCAGAGGCAACGGATCAAAATCCAGGCTTGAATTTCTCCAGAGGATATTTTGCATAGGACAGTATAATAAATTCCGATAATCTGACGAACTAATCGGGAATTATTTTCGATGAAAAAACATCTTCTTTAAAAGAGACGAGTTCTAATGCAAATTTCAATCTGTTCAAGCTGAATCAAAAACAGAGATGGATCAGAATTCTGGCTTGAATTTTCCTCCAAAAAGGAAGAAAAAAACGAAAAAGCGCTCAGTAATTTCAGCGTCGAATCATCTGGGGAAATATTCATCACTTCCATCTCTTCGTCAAAAAATCAGATAAAAAAACCAAAAAATTAGAGTTTAACCGCTTCTGATAAACTAAATCTCCTCTAGATTTGAAAAAAAAGCGGGATTTCTTGGAAAACAAGAAACGGCGAAGGAGAATTTAGCGTCTCCTCATACGTAACGGCCATGGAACTAATCGGAGGGCCCGTCATCAGTAATTGACGCGAACAATTATTTCAAGATGTTTGGAATACGGGCAGTCGAGCATATGTATATATAGGAGGAAAGTAGGGTGGCGGCTAGAGCTAGGCTTTTCTGAAAACCCTAATTTGAGAATGAGGAATACCGCTTCACGCTTTATATAATATATTAGCGACTCTTTATTTTTTAGTATAGTACTAACGTTTTGTGCCTTTGTGGCAAACAAGACAACTTTTCAAAAAAAGTTGGTCTCATGTGAGACCGTCTCATGAGTCATAATTTGTGAGACGGATCAACCCTTCTCATATTCACAATAAAAAGTAATATTTTTTTATGGGTGACCCAAATAAGAGATTTGTCTCACAAAAACTACCCGTGAGATCGTCTCACACAAGTTTTTGATTTTAACAAATATAATTATGTGAGCTTTAAGCTTTTGTTTAATCTGGATTGACGATAAATTGGAAAAAAAATCAAATTTGAGTCCAAGTTAGATAATATTTTCAAAATCTCTGATTTGTTTATGTAGTTCGTAATAAGGCGGCATTGGCCATGTAATGTAAACAGAAAAACAGCGTCACTTGGGGCACTTGAAATTTCATACAGAAACCAAAGGAAATTCGGGTAGCATTTTTCTTGAAAGTCTAGTAGAAAGAAAAGAATGATACCAAAATAAAATGCTGCTACCATTGCTTCCTACGCGAATACAAGGAATCCTCCAACTATTTGGATTGAGTAATAATAATAATGTTTGAGCATCAATATCATATCCATCAATCAAAAAATTCAAATTTACGTTTGAATTATTTAAAATTATGGATTCAGTCATCGTCCACATGATCGATTTCTTTAATGTGTTCAACAAAGATTCCTTTCTTTTGCTACATGATGAGCAAAGAAAGATGTTCTTAAATTGTTTAGCCATCCATCTATAAATTTCCACAAAGATCTTGAAAATAACCCATCAACCAAATCTTATTTCCTTCGATATCCAAGGCTCACTACCGTATCCAATGGCTTCTAATGCACCGGCCTTGAAACGGTCAGAATCGATGGCAGAGAGCATGCCGGAGGCACTGAGGCAAAGCCGGTACCACATGAAGAGGTGCTTTGCTAAGTACATTGAAAAAGGGAGGAGATTGATGAAACTTCAACACTTGATGGATGAAATGGAACAAGTTATAGATGATAAGGTTGAAAGGACTCATTTACTTGAAGGGTTGCTCGGTTACATCTTGTGCACAACTCAGGTATAAGAATCAAATTTGATATTATTACAATTACAATCTCTCTTACATATGCTCTGCGTGTAGTATAGTTATATATAACTTAAGTTTCGATTATATTAACTAAGAGATATGACTTAGGGTTCTAACCATCCTGATAATGCGTCATGGATGGAAGTCTTTATGGCCAATTCATTTAATCATGTTTTCCTATGATCTCTTTCAACACTATATTGTTAGTACATGCACATGACGGTTGATGAATCTTTAGAATAATTTTAACTAAACTAACTCAGTTATTAGTCATTAAGTTTTACCAACGAGCATTCGGAATGAAAAATTTATGCCGGGTACATATCGTGCTAAATTTTCAGGAAGCAGCTGTGGTTCCTCCAAGTGTTGCTTTTGCCATCAGGCCTTCTCCTGGATTTTGGGAGTATGTCAAAGTCAATGCTAATGATCTATCGGGTGAAGAGATCACTGCAACCGAGTACTTGAAATACAAAGAAATGACAGTGGATGAGACTTGGTATTGACATACTTATAACATAAATCATCTTTTATTTGGTTTTTACCCGTGGCATACCATAGAATCTACCTGTAGCAATTTAATGCATAATGAGGTAGATTCGAAGCATTTTTTAAAAAAGTCATAAAATTTGATGTATGGTTCATTTAGTATGAGATGAGCCATGAGTACCAACATGGTTTTAAATTGCAGGGCAAATGATCAGAATGCATTGGAGATTGATTTTGGAGCAATGGACTATTCTTTACCTCATTTGACCCTGTCTTCTTCTGTGGGAAATGGAGTTGGTTACATCTCGAAATTCCTTACTTCAAATCTGAATAACAGAAACTTGGAAAGTGCACAATCTCTGGTGGATTATTTACTCTCCTTAAACCACCAAGGAGAAGTATGAAATTTTATTTCTTATTGCACAACTTTTCATGAGTTTTACCTTATATCCTAGTACTTTAATTCTACAAGAAAAAAACAATTCGGAGTAGTTGCCAATGAAGCATATAACAGGACCTCACCCCAAATCTGGGCATATTAGACTTAACTGATAATAACGCCGACACAGATTCGGTATTAAACATACTTTTGGCCCTGGATTTGCAGAAACTCGTGATAAATGAGACCCTCAGCACAGTCTCAAAGCTCCAGGGAGCGCTTATCGTTGCTGAATTGGCCCTCATGTCGCTACCTAAAGACACACCTTATCATAGCTTTGAGATGAGGTGGAAGTGGAACTATCAAATCATCCCAACATTCTTCTTAATTTTTCCAACTTTTGTTAACTCCGACCTTGATTCGAAAACAAACGTACGATTATATATTTTATAATTAAATGCAGGTTTAAAGAATGGGGATTTGAGAAAGGATGGGGAGACACTGCTGAAAGAGTTCATGAAACAATGCACTCACTTTCAGAAATTCTGCAAGCTCCTGATCCATTAAACGTGGAGAAATTTTTTGGCAGGCTTCCGATTATCTTCAACATTGTGTTGTTTTCTGTTCATGGATACTTTGGTCAGTCCGATGTTCTCGGGTTACCAGATACAGGTGGACAGGTTGGTAAAATTGAAATCCATGTATAAAATTTTCAAGGCAAGAATATCCCACAACCGTTCTTAAGTTTAGTGATTGAAATAATAGTTTTCGAATGAATAAAATTTACACTAATGCTCTAGTTCCTATTTCTTCTTTTGGACAGGTAGTTTATGTTTTGGATCAAGTAGTAGCTTTGGAAGAGGAATTGCTGCTAAGAATCAAGCAGCAAGGTCTTAATGTGAAGCCTCAGATTCTTGTGGTGAGTAGCAGAACTCTGAACATGGGAAAATAATCTAGGGTCTAAACTTACTGTATTTGGGGGCAACCTTTCCTGCTCGCCTGAGATGAAATATATTTCTGAAATACGTAAGAATGGATCAGAAAATATCAACATAATCGTTACCTGTGATGCAGGTGACTCGACTCATTCCTGATGCAAAGGGGACTAAATGCAACCAGGAACTAGAACCAATTTTCAACACCAAGCATTCTCACATTCTTAGAGTGCCATTTAGGACAGAAGACGGAATCCTCCGACAATGGATTTCTCGGTTCGATATCTATCCATACCTGGAGAGGTTTTACTCAGGTTTGGAAATCCCTTCTCGCCCCATAGCTGAATCCTCCTCCCTTGTGTGTTCGTCTGTGAGTCATTTTCAACTTGTTTTTTTCGATCTTTTGGTGTCAATTCATTATTTTACAGGATGCTACGAACAAAATCATTGAAGTCATGGAAGGAAAACCAGATTTAATAATTGGAAATTACACTGATGGAAACTTGGTGGCATCTCTTATGGCTAGAAAACTTGACATAACACTGGTACCAAAAGCTGATCCCTTTTATTTTGTTTGAACTATAAATATTTATTTACCAAAGCGCACACCAACACGACTTGAATCGAGTATGGGAACCGCATTTTGGAACAGGGAACAATTGCACATGCTTTAGAGAAGACAAAGTATGAAGACTCGGACATGAAATGGAAGGAACTTGACCCCAAGCACCACTTTTCGTGCCAGTTCACAGCCGATTTAATTGCCATGAATAGTGCAGATTTCATCATTACAAGCACATATCAAGAAATCGCGGGAAGGTATTCATCTCGAAAGAAATTTGAACTTTGACACTATTTAGAGTCTGAAGATTACATTTGATTTTGGGATAATGACTAAGGCTTATGTTGGTGAAAACTTCTCCATATTTCAGCAAAGATAGGTCGGGACAGTACGAAAGCCACACTGCATTTACACTTCCAGGGCTGTATAGAGTTGTATCTGGCATCAATGTTTTCGAGCCGAAATTCAACATTTCTTCTCCAGGGTCCGATCAATCAGTGTATTTTCCTCACACAGATAAACAAAAACGGTTTATGAACTACAGTGCTGCTATTGAAGAGCTTCTCTTTAGTAAAACTGATAATGATGAGCACATGTGAGTTTTGAGTTTCCTGAATACCTACATGCAAATATGGATAATTTGGTTGTAATTATTCTCGTTATTTCTTTCGAAAACAGTGGATATTTAGAAGACCGGGAGAAACCTATAATTTTTACCATGGCAAGGCTAGATATTGTGAAGAATATCGCTGGACTAACAGAGTGGTATGGCAAGAACAAAAGGCTTAGAAACTTGGTAAATCTTGTTGTCGTTGGTGGTTTCTTCGATTCTTCCAAGTCGAAAGACAGAGAAGAAGCAGCAGAAATTAAGAAGATGCATCTTTTAATAGAAAATTACACGCTTAAAGGACAAATAAGATGGATAGCGGCTCAAACTGACAGACGAAGAAATGGTGAGCTCTATCGTGCCATTTCAGATACAAAGGGAGCTTTTGTCCAACCGGCTTTGTATGAGGCATTCGGACTAACGGTGGTCGAAGCCATGAACTGTGGATTACCAACTTTTGCAACTAATCAAGGTGGCCCGGCTGAGATAATAGTCGATGGCATTTCGGGATTCCACATTAATCCTAACAACGGAGATGAATCGAGCAACAAGATTGCTGATTTCTTTCAGAAGTCGAATGAGGATCCTTCTTACTGGAACAGAATCTCGGTCCAGGGGCTGCAGCGTATAAACGAATGGTAACTTTTATGTCAACATATCGACTACTATGTTTCACATAGAGTTAATGAGTTGAAACAGTACATTTTGAGGAGATTAATTATGGATTGCGAATGAATAGTGACTTTTTTTTTCTCGGATTTGTTTGAAGCTATACATGGAAGATATATGCAAATAAAGTTCTGAATATGGGCTGCATCTATAGCTTCTGGAAAAAGTTGCACAAAGCTGAGAAACAGGCCAAAGGGAGATACATACAGACATTTTATAATCTTCAATTCAGGAGCTTGGTATATTATTTCCCTTCAAAACATGCTTTAATTTATTTTTGGAACTAGTGTTGATTGAATTATCTCGACTAAGCAAGTCGATCCTAACATGTAATAAAAACCGATGATAATTAGGTGAAGAATGTATTGATTAAAAAGGATGATGAAACTCCTCAACAAGGGGAAAAGGAGAAGCCGAAACAACAGATTTCAAGAAGGCGTTCCCAATCCCAGTCCACTTTGCAAAGGTAAGCTTTGAAATATCAATGCTACAATTTTTTGATTAATCCGAATTTTATTATGGCTTTTATGTTTATTGTGGATTCATAGGTTGTTTCGATCTTGATCAAGGTGTTTGAGAAGATGGTGGTAAAGATAATGGCATCGATAATCTGAACAATGGACTGATCTTGGATAGTTGGATTCCTTCACAGGACATTTATGCAAAAGATCTTGTACTACCGGAAAAAAAAACAATTATTACCGAAAACTGGTATGTAAACTAAAAAATAAAGGTCAGAAAAAACGAAGATTTATTGTATTTATTTTTCCTTTTCTGTCATTTAATTCTTCATCGGTTGATCATAAATCCACGTTCATAAAAAAATCAAAATCATATATTATAGAGCTTAGACAACTCAACCTCTTTGGTTACTTTAAAAAACCTAAGTACATGCAACCATTGATCACACCTCTTTAATCTATGAACAGCTATTGTATCTGGTATGAGATCATGTGGCATCTTCCATTAGTTCCAGGATAGTCGTATACAGGCGGTTTGTTCGAAAGCCGGTTCTTCGCCTTCTTCCCGGTATTCAGCCACTTCCCGACAAGTTTATCCTCTGGTCCAAAAGTATCGTTTTTAGGAATGGAATATCTCCTTATCCATTTAACTAGATCCCAAGATAGCACGTACATATCCCATACTCGACATGTAATTTACGAACGGTTTCATACTAGGACAAGGGATCACAAAACCATAGAGTAGGTGTCAATTCTTGGCAATGGATAGAGCGAAAAGGCGAGAGGTTTTAGCCGTAGATACACATGGGAATGGATTGGGTTTGTGCCGTCGATCGTAGGCGAGGATTCCAATCAAGAGGGTGAGTTGAGTGGACGTGTGGTGGGAGAGTAAGTGTGGAATTTGAGAGAGGGGAGATGTCGAAGATAATGAAGAAGGTTAATGAATTAGCATTCTACGCAGCTTAATTCTTGCAAGAAATGTACTTCAAATGAGTCTATGTATGTATGTGTGCATTTTTTATCTAGCAAATTACTCACTCGGAGATTGATGAAAAATGTGAGTTTCTTGGGAAGACAAGGTCAAAAAGGGCATTTTCATATGCTTTATCAAGATGTGTTCTGTCAGATTTCAAAGGATTTAATTCGATAGATTGCAAAATGGAAAAAAAAATACTCTGATTTGATCGATAAAATTATATATAAAAAAAGAGAAATATACATGACAAAAATCACTTTCTTTCTTTCATTTATTTTAAATAAATATTGAAAATTTAGTATTGCAGTCAAGTAATATAAAATTTTAAAAAAAAATTAATGATCAAGTAATTGATCTAGAGGAGTATCCAACACTCAATGATATTTCAGTTGGCAATCTACGATTGGTGGATCCATGGCAGTGGAGATATCTCTATTGCACATTTCAGGGCCAATGCTCACAATTCCTTCTCCCTGTAATAAATTGATAAATAGTAATTTGCTTGCCCATAAATATAATCTCACATCATCATATTATTATATATCTCTGTGCATGTCATATTTTTTAAAAAAAATTTGATTTCACGATTTAATATAATCAAAAGATTTTTTTTTTTAAGAAAATCGATGTATAAAATATTAAATGTATATTTTACCTTAGCAATATTTCTGAAGTAAGTGGACGTGTAATTTATAGATGGAAATAAAGTTTGGATTAGATCCGCAAGGACTAAATGGGGCTGAGAAATGGCTCCATCGTACCAATCTGCATCAAATCAAAATAAAATAATCAGATCATGAATTTTACTCTATGTATATCGAAAGATAACAGTTGTGTGTTCCGTCATAATAATAATAATAAAACAAAACAAAAAATTAAATAAAACTCATTTACTTATTACATATAAAAGTTAAAGGAAAAAAAATACCTAGAATAAGGGAATTTCGAGTTCTTTTGTCATATCTCCACAGGCTTTGATTGGACATGAAGGCAAAGCAAGATTGATCATCAACATTCAAATTTTGAAGAAAAGTGGAAGCTGTGTAGGATTGTGGATCATTAGTATAGCTTTCGTCGATCACCACGTCCACGCTCTAATAAATAATAATAATAATAATTTAAATGAATGATTATTATTTCTTTGTAAATTATATTTATATATATAAAAAAGAAAATTAAACAATATATAATTAATAAGAGAGTTACGCATAGGATAGCCTGAAATGCATCCAGTTCATCGGGCACTGAGACGTTATATGTTACTTTATTGATGGAATCATCAATGTTTTCCCCACCCGAATCCTCCACGTACTGAATTAAATAAATTTAAAATCGCATTAAATGATTATATATATATATATATATATATATGAAGAATGCAGTGCCTCTTAAAAATGAAAATTATATGTATACCTTTAACTTGTAAGCCTCTTGCGTGAAAGACCACACCCCCTGCACATCCATCTCATCATCGTAATTAAATTATTCAAATAAAAAGTATTCAGGATAGTTGTTTTTTCCATCCTCAATATTTTAATATTCTTTGTGTTATCAATAAAATAAAAAAAGATTAAAACTGAAATTCGATAAGCAGAACAAACAAAATGACCAAATTTACAATATTACTAAAAAAATAAAACCGATTTAATAAACCATGCATAAAAAAGAGTAATTAATCAATGATGTTACATCTGTATAGGCCATCCAAGCCACCACTGGTTTGAAAGTCGACCCTTTCTTGTTGACCGCAGCCTTACTTAGGCACAAATAATTCTGTTTAATCTACAAATTAAATAATTATAATTAACACCAAAAAATCATATACAACCATACAAGCATACACACACACACACACGTGTACTTACTGCATGGTACACTTGATTTGCTCTCGTCTCCATGTTTGCAAACACTCCCAAATATTTTATCCACTCGGCTCTCTGTCAACCAACACAAAACTCCCAAAATGTTATGTTCTAGTGGCACCTGGAAGTTACATATAACAATTGAATATAATATACATACCTGGAGAGGATCTTCCTCATCCATGGGTAGAAAAGTTGCCAAATTACACGAGGATTGCGCATCATTATTAATACTGATGAAATGGGCCTCAAATTGATTAAATTCGGTATTGTTGATGAGTTGAAGTTGGCCTTCACTGTACAGTTTCAGTACACATTCCGAAGCCACTGAATCTGATGTAATGCCCATTAAACTTCCAAGTAATCCTAACAGCTGCATGCATGTGCTTACATATTTATATATATATAAACATTAAACATAGCAAGAATGGCTTACAGAGTTGGGGATCTCACCTCCAAAAAAGAAACTGCGAGAATAAACAAAATAATGTAGAATATATTAGATGAAATGACATTAATTGTTTTCTGTAAAAATAACGAAAAACAGATGTACATACATATATATTGCCCATCTTTTTTTACTTTAAAAATGTAAAGGTTGGTTATTCAGGGGGAAAAAGTATAAATTATTGAGATTGAAAATGGAATTAGTTTAAATATTATTTAATACTTACCTGGAAACTGGTTTCGAGTATCTACTGAATAGTTGGTTAAGGGAATGACAAAGGATTTTATCCTTGAGGAGCAATATTTCGTCCTATTTGTTGCCATCTTCGAATTTTTCTGTGGAAAGTTAAGAGACCATATCCCCATTCATAAGTTACTTAACAAATAGAGACCAGTGAACGGTACACTGAAAATTTTCCAAGTACCAAGGCACTGTTTAGACAAGTAAATTTTACAAAATGTTTTAAAAGTTGTTCTAAGAATAAATATGTGGTTTTACAATTATTTTATTAAAAATGTTTTTAGAGTGGAAAGGTTGTTTGGATTAGTATTTAAAAAAAAATTTATCGATAAAAACAATTAAGAATGTGTTAAGACCAATTATATTATAAAAAGTTTTAATTCTCATTTAACACGTTTTTTATTCTAAAAATATAAAAAAAAATACATCTCGATTATTTTTTAAAAACTATATTTGGAGAACACTTTTTAAAAAAAAATTACAAATTTTTATCCAAACACATATTTTAATTAGTTTTTCATTTAAAAATACTAAAACATTTTTATGCCTACCGGACCAAAATTATTGTAGCTATTTTCCCTTTAGTACTTTAGCACACTGTACGTATTATTTGTCTTTCAAAGAGCGATTGAAGAAACAGAGCGTAGTTTTTTTATTAAAAAAAAAGTTTGTCAAGCTATATATATATATATATATATAAAGACACACACACACACACACACACCTGAATGAGAAGATAACTCTTTCCATCAAGTCCATTCTTGATAACTTTAAAAGTCTGCCCATAATATAGTTGAAAGTTTATAGCATCTTCCACCCGTGAAATGTTTCCGACTTTCACCCTCGGAGCAGAAGCAGCATTGATCAGGATTCCAAAATTAATTAAGAAACAAACGCCGAGATACACCAAAAACCTTGAAAACATTATTATTGCAGGCATTGCCTGACAAATATCATCGAAATTAATGACCCTTTATAATTCTTCCCTTTGATCTCTTTATATATATATATATACAGGAAGAATATTTCTGTAACCAACAGCATTAATTTATTACAAAGAGAAAGAAATATATATAGAAGAAACCACCAGTGTTTGTGTATGCTGAAACGCATGCAACCAACCCCATTCTTCTTTGCTTGTTGAAAGGGCATCTTTATGATTGCGCATACTCTTATGGAATGTAATGACTCAGAATATATATGGTGGGTCATCAGTAGTATTTTAATTTGTGTCATATAATATATATATATAATAATAATTTAAATTAGTTCAAATGTACTACTCTATCTCCAAATACAATTTAATATGCATTATGTGACAAAGAGTAGCTGAATTTGGCATGCATCTGCAGCAAAGAGTCGTGGTAGTTAATGACTAATTCATTAGTTAAAGGGCAGCCCGTGAATAGAAGTTGCCTTATTTCCTCTTGTCATCTCCTAAATAATCTTGAATATATATATATATATATATATATATATATATATATATATATATATATATATATATATATATATATATATATATATTGTTGCAGCATCAATGCATGTGCAACCAACCACTACCACTTTATTAATTTTCCCGAATAAAGCATTATAATCTTTTTTAAAAAATTATTACAAACTAGTAAGGGAAATAAAGAGAATATTGTCGTGCTTGTGGTTGTTTGTTTGGTAATAGCTTTTCACTTTGCTCTCCTAGCTAGCTAATATATATTTTTAGGTAATGTAATGTAAAAAATATATTAATCTCCGTTTTATCCCCACATTCGAAAATTCTCTCATTAGATTTCTGGTTTCATCGACTCAATTAAGACGAATAATTGACACACACAACATCGATCTACATGATATATATAGTTTGGTGATATGTTCATGACTTCAAAGTGGGTATCTACTGCTTTCGTTAAGAGAGTCATTCATGCGCGTTAAAAAAGAATTTATAAAGCAGATTAGAAACAAAACATTGTAATCCTCATATATCTTGGGGATTTTAAGTTTGAACGTATTTGGATGGGAAGATTTCAAACCGAAGAGTTTAAAATGCATGAATGTTATGTAAGAGTTTTTTTATTCTCAAAATCATGTTTTACGTGTATATAAACATGATAAAATATATGCGGAAGCTTAAATCGAGTATTACCTCCGGCCATTGAAAATTTTGATTTCTCTGTTTTTCTTCTCGGTTGAAGCCTTCTAAGCACTCCACCCTCTCAATAGATGGTGTATATTTCTTTATGAGGTGTGTATGCTTAGGGACCTCAATCGCTCTATTTATAGGCGTTTTTTCATACCATCGATGAATGTATCGGGAGCCGAGATTCAGAAGGAGAAACGTGTACGCATCTCATTTTTCTAAAGTGAGCACGTTTGTCAAAATATGTAGGCTTCTTGGCCGTCGCCAACTCCTACACGGTACGTCTTCCTTTAACATGTGTCAAATTTCTTACATTCTCCCACTTGACACATATATCTCATTTACCATAGGAGAAAACAAAATACATGAATCATGGTGATAGGTCATCTTAAAAATGAATATTATCTTCCATGTATTACAATGCATTATGTCTCTCAAAACTGTATAACTTAATGAATAAACCAATGTTTATTCGAGGTCCGACTTTATTGATATTTCTCGAATAACTGAATGTGTGCACAACATATATGAGAATATATCACATCATAGTTTCATTAATTTGTTCTTACAACAAATATTACATAAAGGAACCAAGTCCCATTCTTTCTGTATGATCCTTAAATTTCAATGGTGGCATGCCCTTAGTCAAAGGATCTGCAATCATCAATTCAGTGCTAATGTGCTCGATAACCATGGTTTTATCTTTAACACGTTCTCGTATGGCTAAATACTTAATGTCGATGTGCTTGCTTCGACTACCACTTTTGGTATTTTTAGCCATAAAAACAGCAGCTGAATTGTCACAATATATTCTTAATGGCCTAGATATAGAATCCATAATTCTAAGCCCTGAAATGAAACTCTTCAACCATACACCATGTGAGGTTGCCTCAAAACAGGATACGAACTCAGCTTCCATAGTGGAAGTAGCAGTCAATGTCTGCTTTGCACTTCTCCAAGATACAGCTCCACTAGCTAGCATGAAAATATATCCTGAAGTGGATTTTCTTGAGTCAATGCAGCCAGCGTAGTCTGAATCAGAGTAGCCAATTACTTCCAAATTCTCAGTTCGTTTGAACATAAGCATATAATCTTTGGTCCCTTGAAGATACCTCATGACTTTCTTTGCAGCTTTCCAATGGTCTAAACCTGGATTACTCTGATATCTTCCCAACATCCCAACAATAAATGCAATGTCAGGTCTAGTGCAAACCTGAGCATACATCAAGCTTCCGACAGCAGAAGCATAAGGAATGTTTTTCATTTGTTCCCGCTCTAGATCATTCTTTGGGCATTGGCTTAAATTGAATTTATCGCCTTTCACAACGGGAGCTATACTTGGTGAACAATCTTTCATCCGATATCTCTCTAAAACTTTGTTTATATAGGTTTCTTGAGACAGACCTATAATACCTCGAATTCTGTCTCTATGTATCTTAATGCCAATGACATAAGATGCCTCACCCATATCCTTCATATCAAAGTTTTTAGAGAGAAATTGTTTCACCTCATATAACAGACCCTTATCATTGGTTGCAAGTAATATATCATCCACATATAGAATAAGAAAACAAACCTTGCTCCCACTGACCTTCTGGTATATACATTGATCCATGGGGTTCTCAACGAATCCAAATGAAGAGATAACATCATGAAATTTTAAATACCATTGACGGGAGGCTTGTTTCAATCCATATATAGATTTCTTAAGCTTACAAACCAATTGCTCATCATTACTAGAGAAGAATCCTTCAGGTTGTTTCATATAAACCTCTTCTTCTAGTTCTCCATTGAGAAAAGCCGTTTTCACATCCATTTGCTGTAAATCTAAGTCAAAATGTGCAACTAATGTTAGAATGATACGAAGAGAATCTTTCTTAGATACAGTAGAAAAAGTCTCCTTGTAGTCGATTCCTTCCTGCTGAGTGAATCCTTTAGCAACAAGTCTTGCTTTATACCTTTCAATGTTGCCTAATGAGTCTTTCTTTGTTTTGAAGACCCATTTACATCCAATGGCTTTTACACCATCGGGCAACTGAACAAGTTCCCAGACTCCATTAACTGCCATAGAATTCATCTCTTCTTTCATCGCATTAAACCATAGTTTTGACTCATTACAACTCATGGCTTGTGAAAACGTTTCAGGATCATTTTCGGCTCCGATGTTAAAGTCCGATTCTTGTAAATACACAACATAATCACTAGATATAGCTGATCTTCTTATTCTAGTAGATCTCCTAAGGTTGTTTGGTTGATCAACAATTTCTTGTTGTTCTTCATTAACAACTTGATCTACTGGATTTTCATCAGCAATTTGTGGAACTTCAGTAACTGGTTGTCTAACACCCATTTGGTCTTGAGGGGTGTGAATAACGACCAATCTGTCATTTGAATAAGAGGGTTGTGCATTAATGTGATCATTCTCAAAAATTATGTTATGATCACTCCCACTAATCAAATCATTCTCAAGAAATTTTACATTTCTTGATTCCACAATTCTAGTGTTGTGAGATGGACAATAGAATCTGTACCCTTTGGATTTTTCGGCATACCCAATGAAATATCCACTTATAGTTCTTGGGTCCAGTTTCTTTTCATGTGGATTATAAACTCTTATTTCAGAAGGACAACCCCAAACGCGTATATGTTGCAAACTCGGTTTCCAACCTTTAAATAACTCAAATGGCGTCTTTGGGACAGCCTTAGTTGGAACTCGGTTTAATATATACACAGCTGTCTTAAGAGCTTCAGTCCACAAGGATTTAGGAAGTTTAGAGCTACTCAACATGCTCCTCACCATGTCCAATAATGTTCGGTTTCTCCTCTCAGCTACGCCATTCTGGTCAGGAGAACCAGGCATAGTATATTGGGCAACAATCCCATGTTCTTGGAGAAACTTCGCAAACGGACCAGGTGCTTGTCCATTCTCAGTGTATCTACCGTAATATTCTCCACCTCTATCAGTTCTCACGATCTTAATATGTTTTCCACATTGCTTCTCCACTTCAGCCTTAAAAACCTTAAAGGCTTCTAGTGCTTCGTTTTTGTTATGAAGCATGTAGATATACATGTATCGTGAGTAATCATCAATGAAAGAGATGAAGTATTTCGGACTTTGCATGTCCATATCTGGACAACAAATATCTGAATGTATGATTTCTAATATTTCTGTACTCCTCTTGGCACCCTTTTTAGACTTATTGGTCTGCTTTCCCTTAATGCAGTCCACACAAGTCTCAAAATCAGTAAAATCTAAAGTACTAAGTACTCCATCATTTACTAATCTTTTAATTCTCTCTATGGAGATGTGTCCCAATCTCCTGTGCCACAATATAGAGGAATCTTCATTTATAACACATCTTTTAATACCTCCTTGAACATGCATAGTGGTGTTATTATTTTGTAAAGAAATAGAGAAAAGACCATCAATCATTGTACCATTTCCAATAAGATTTGATTTATAAAACAAATTTATTGATTTATTCAAAAACTGAAATGAATAACCAAGAGGTACAAGTTTTGAAACTGAAATTAAATTCCTAGAAAAACTAGGAACATAAAAGGTCTTTTCTAATTTTAAAATATAACCACTATTCAACACTAGGCAGCAAGTCCCAACAGCCTCCACATGCGAAGACATCTTGTTTCCTGAATAGATGTTTCGCTCATTTTCTATTGGCTTCCTTAGGTTTTGCATACCCTGCAAGGTATTTGTAACATGGATTGTAGAACCAGAATCAATTCACCATGTGTTATAAATCATATTAACCATATTAGATTCATAACAGACAAATGAAGTAGGAATATCTTTCTTTTCAAGCCAGTCCTTAAATTTATTGCAATCCTTCTTAATGTGTCCCATCTTTTTACAGAAGAAACACTTGGATTCTTTCTTGATGTCAGGTTGGGGTGGAATTATTCCTTTCCCTTTTCCCTTGACTTTGGCTTGCTTTTTATACTTTCCTTGTGTGGTCATAAAAACATTATCACTTGTTTCCATCAACAGCCTTCCTTCCTCTTGAACACACATAGTCATTAATTCATTAATCGACCATTTATCCTTATGTGTGTTGTAGGAAATTTTGAAGGGTCCATATTGTTGTGGAAGAGTGCATAAAATGTAGTGCACAAGAAAAGTTTTAGACATTTCCACTTCAAGTGTCTTTAGCCGAGCCGCTATATCCCGCATTTTCATTATGTGCTCTCGCACACCTCTCACACTGGTGAGCCTTAATGAAGAGAATTCCATAATTAGGGTGCTTGCAAAAGCCTTATCTGAAGACTGAAACTGTTCATCAATAGCCTTCAGTAATTCTTTGACATTATTATGCTGATCGACAGAACCACGCATACCAGCGGAGATTTTGGTCTTTATGAACATTACACAGAGTCGATTAGATCGCTCCCATTTTTCATAAAGATCAACATCATCAGGAATGCTGGTTTCAGTGATAGCAGATGGTTCGTCTTTCCGTATAGCATAATCAATATCCATCCACCCTAATTGAAGAAGAATTCTTTCTTTCCATATCTTATAATTATCGCCCTTTAGATCGGGAATGTCACATTTCATATCAGAAAAAGTCGCAGATTGCATATATAACTGCACAAAATATTACATGCTTAAAATTTTGAGACAATATCATGTTTTACCAATGTAATTCATGTTTTAAAAATCTAGTGACATAAAATTTGCCTGTGGGCTAAAATTTTAATTCAATAAGATTTTTCTGAAACTTTATGATAAAACTATCAAAATGTATTTTCCTTAACTCCTGTGGGTAAATTAAGAAAAATATAATTTGATATTTTAACCTAATTAGTTATATAAATATAATAAAAATCCCTGTGGGGTAAATTTTATTATGTTTATATAATTAATTACAATTTATGTCCATTATGTGATCCAAATCCACTTAATGCATAATTTTTCATAATTAAGGATGCTGTGGCTGTTCCTCAATTATTTAAAATTATACGGTTCACTGGACAAAATTTTGGCTTTACTTAATGCTTTATATAATAATTTTTTTCGCAATCAACACTTTCCAAGAGTGCTCCCAGGAAAGATAGGTAGTGCTAAGGCCCTTTAAATACCCAACTCCTAGACAGAGCAATGTTCATCAGGGAGACCAGTGGCTAGTCTAGGCAGTTTAAACCGATCTATGAAGAACTCCCTCAGATCATGTTTTCTTACGACACCTTATAATTATTATTCAACTTAATTATCCACATTTATGTGAATCTTTATATGCCAAAATTTTTCATATTAAATAATTTTATATTCACATTTTTACTTAATATGAACAATTACATTCCCCATCAGTTTTTCTCTTCAATCAGAGTAGTGATAAAGTGAGGATCACATTTACATAAAATGTGGGCTCCTCATCAGTTTTTCTCTTTTATCAGAGTAGTGATAAAGTGAGGATTAATTGTTCATTTGTGAATATCTGAAATATTTTATTATATTCACATCTTACTTCATATGTTCATTTCAAATTATAAACAACTTAATATAATTTAATATGAACACAATGTGAATATTGTTTTTTCAAAATATTTTTCAATACAATTTGCATTTAAAAAACTTCAAAATAAATGCAAGTATAATATTAAAATTGCATGTACAAATCAAACACTTATCCGTAATATTTGACATTATCTAACATGCAAAAATAATTTCTAAATATGTATTAAAATTACATTGATCTTTGGAATTATTTTAATGTGTATAAATTATTTAACCAAATGCTATATGTATACCGAATTATACATATAACTCAATTACACATTAATTAATTATTTATTTATTTATTATTAATATTAAAAATAATAAAAATAAATAAATAAATATAACTTAACCAAGAATTGAAAAGAATGGTCAAATGTGTGGGTCCCACAATTTTTAAAAATAATAATAATAAAATTGCATGGACACAACATATCTGAAAATGCAATTAATTGCATTGCAGTGTACGTAGCAATTGTTTGAATTGCAGTGTAGGCTCCATACTAATAATAATAATAAATTTAATAAATTTGACCCACACAATTATTTATCTGGCAATTGATTGAATTTGATGCATGCACTTCATCTTTCATCTTCGAACCATTCTTTTTCTTTTTCTCCTCCGTGTTATTCATCCGAAAAAGTTCAGAAAACAAAATCTCCAATATTTAAGATTTCAAATAAGAACTCCGGCGTGCAACCAAGAACACAATTCTCAGGTAAGTTTCTTAATACATTTTATCTGATTTTCAACTTCAAGTTTTTTACGTAAAACTTTCTAAAATGAAAACAAAATTTTCAAGGTTGAGGTATCGTGGCTCTGATACCAAATGTAAGAGTTTTTTTATTCTCAAAATCATGTTTTACGTGTATATAAACATGATAAAATATATGCGGAAGCTTAAATCGAGTATTACCTCCGGCCATTGAAAATTTTGATTTCTTTATTTTTCTTCTCGGTTGAAGCCTTCTAAGCACTCCACCCTCTCAATAGATGGTGTATATTTCTTTATGAGGTGTGTATGCTTAGGGACCTCAATCGCTCTATTTATAGGCGTTTTTTCATACCATCGATGAATGTATCGGGAGCCGAGATTCAGAAGGAGAAACGTGTACGCATTTCATTTTTCTAAAGTGAGCACGTTTGTCAAAATATGTAGGCTTCTTGGCCATCGCCAACTCCTACACGGTACGTATTCCTTTAACATGTGTCAAATTTCTTACATGTTAAACTTGGAATGTGAATTTGAGATTGAAGAAAAATATACTAGAGCGACACAAAGATTTCAAATCCTTGATTTTAATTAGTTTTCAGCCAAATGAATAAGATAGATTTCAGATATATCCTTCGATTCAAATGCATTCTAAATTAAAGTCTTTTCACAAAAGTTCAAGTATGATCAGTTAAACGGTAGTTAGATTTACGTACTAGCTCTGATACAATAATAAAATGACAAGGATTGAAAATTCTCCTCATTAATTAATAGACCAAGGAATTTATACACCATATTATATATAGTTCATATATATTTCAGGGGGGTTTTCAATTTAAACAATATAATTTAAAAATATAAAATTCGAAAAATTACATGTAAATCATGAATTTTACAGCAAAACTAAATGATGTTTACACGAGTCATCTTCTCTAAATTTTATTTTTAATATAAATTAACATTAAAAACATAGAATAAAAAAGTACATTTTACACCTTTACGTACACGCTTACATTTGAAAAATCATTCGTATTTTTAGTTTCGTCTGAATTATTGACTCCAACTTCTATTGTTATAAACATATTCCAGATGCAAAAATCTACATATGCTAGAGTCAAATATTCACTTAGCTAGAATCGCGAACATTAAATAAGGCCGAAAATTTGAAATAGAAAAATGAAATCACACCGTATATACCCCAGAGGTAGATGCTTCTTAATTTTACAAGTATTATAATTCACTTGAAAGGAAGTATATATGTCAACTAAATACCAGAAAACTACAGCATACATATTTAGAGCTAATTCATCTTATATATATGACCCCGAAATAAACCAAAAGAGAATAGAAAAAGAATCCAAATGACATTTACAGGTAATTAAATTGCATGAACATTTCGTGAAAATTTAAACATGTTGAGATCTCAAGGCAAGAAAGAACAATTGGCTTAAATAACCCCCATAAGTGATTTTCACCATGCAACTTGCAACACCCAATTCAAGGGGGCTTTAAGCTTACATTTTAAAATCAATGAGCACGTTGTTTTCTTACTTAGAATTTTCAGCTCGGTTAAATTTAATCATTGCTCAAAATGCAATTAACTCTGCAGGTTCTACAAATCATGTGAGAAAGGTGATAGAAATAGTGCCAAAACAAGGGCGAGATAAGGCCTTATAGTGCTCACAATCTCATCACAAAAGCTCCATCCCTTAAAACCATTTGTACCTTCGTTTTCTTGAAGACCCCTTTTGCGACTTTGAATCATCAGATTCTTCAAACTCCAAGGCTTCATAGCTCTAAAAAACCCTAATTCCATGCTTCTTGAAAATGACACAAACTTATCACATAAACCCGAGCTCTTGGATCTTGTTATCGGGAATTGATGGAATGCCACTGGATTATGGTGGACTCGAACCGTCTTTGATGGAACCACTTTATAATAAAACGTTTTGGGTGCTTGCCGGGTCGAAATCAGCAATCCATGATTGATTTGTATCTTCTCGTACATGTCAAAGTTTGGTGTACTAGAAAAGTCATCCATGTCTCCATCATCATCAACCAAGAAATTGTCACTTGTATTGTCAATCACTAGTCCCTCAACGATTTGATTATTTTTTAAGTCCTGGTTACTTGTTTTTCCTACAATATTCATGCATACTGTATTATTCATATATATAATGAAGCTAGCTAGGTAGTAGTAGTTAGAGTAGAAAGGGTTGAGATGAGATTTTAAACTTCATAAAGTTTATATGAAAATATATTATTTTTAATTTGAGGAGGTGATTTCATGAAAATTGAACTTCCATGGACTGATTTTCAATGTTAATAAAAATTTCACTAATATATGTGTTAACAGCTAAAAATGACTAACCTTGGAAGTCATGACCTTCTCTTTGAATACTTGAAATATTTTCTACCGGAACACTCTTAAATTCATCCGAAAAATTCTGTCAAACGACAAGGTATCGAATGTTTTATATATATGTATATATATATATACGAACTGAAAGTTTAAAACTTGAAAAGTTCAAATGTTGTGCAGCCATTAAGTACCTTGTCAAATTCTTTGTTTGACATGCCCACCCATCTCAAATTCTCTACCATTCTGTCCGGATTAAAAGCTTCATCCTTTTCCTCAATTTCAATGGGCTGATGAATCTGTTCTTCTCTTAAGTTGTGCATATATCTCGAAGAACTAATGTCAGGAATCGTTGGGTTATTACTATGAACAAAGAATGAAAAATCATCAGTAGGTGCGTAAGTTCCTGCAGTCCAAGGATCATGATTTTGAAGATTATGCGAAGCTTGAGCGACCGACAAGATTTCCTCTAAAAATTCAGTTTGATTTGTATTTTGATCATCGAACATAGGACTCGGACGCGACAACGCGGTAGGATCCCTAGAAAAGTATGCCTGGGATAAGTGCTGTACTTCTAATGGAGGAAGTGAAAACCGGTGTTGTAACCTTGCACATTCTAAAGCTATGTCAACCTGAAAAATAGGGGAAAAAATAACAATTTGTAGCATGATTAAGTATTAGAAATAGGATCATGAATTTGTATAAAAATAATATAATTTTTGACGGGGGTACCTTTGATGGTGGATACGGTAACGGGTTGCAATCGGAGTAAGGATTTGGGAAGCTGAAGGCCTCTTCGGATAAGTACTGCATCCATTTTGCATCACTTGATGGTCCAGTTACAATATCATCAACATCCTCCCCTGAGATATAAAGATGCTGGTGATGATCATTTATACTGGAGGACCGATCGCTTGCTGATGTTACATACTCATCTCCTATTACTTTTGGCCCCATGTTCAAACTCTTCTTGAATATTCGGCACAGGGCATAAGCATCCTGAAAATATTTCCCGAAAAAATAAGCAACTTTGATGATTTGATGTGATATTAAGATTGCCAACCGACGTTAATGTGTGTGTAATGTGCTCATGAGGTAATTATTATTCCGTACGTCTCATAATATATATTCATTCTACTTTATAGAAAGCATGATCAAGTTCGAAACAACGAAACTAGCTAGGGTTCGAAGTTTCACCTGGAGGCCTGTGTTCGTCTCGCATTCCCTTTCGTCGAGACGATATTCGTGCATGACCCAATCTGTCCGGGATCCATGAGGTGCCCTCCCTCTATAGTAAACTAGGGTTTTCTTCATGCCCACAGCCCTCATCTGTGAATTTACCTTCCTGTCCTTTCCTGTGGCCTTCCAATATCCCGCTTTTGTAGCCCGATTAGTCCTCGAACCGTTGGGATATTTACGATCTCGAGGGCTAAAAAAGTACCATTCAAGATCTTTGCTTGGCAACAATGATTTTCCTGCATGCTCGTCATTATAATCTATTCAAATGACTCAACATGCATGCCATCTTACTATATTTGTGACAAATAATTATCCATCAGATTAAAATTTCTCTTCATGAATCAAAGATAATCACATAATGGTAATTTAAATGGCTTTTCTTGGAGTTGTTACAATTAAACTAAAGTAGGATAAAAAGCAGTGAGTTTTGTAAGATATATATATATATATATATATTCAATCGAAGAACCTTCTTCTTTTATTTTCTTTTTGACTTATTAAAATATGAAAAAGCTGTAGGGACCCGTCATGATTAAGCAATTTCCCCTTTCTCCAAGGAGTGACACTGTTGAAAAAATAAAGCTAATTATTGTTGACTGATAAATTGGCAGTTCTAATTAAGGATCGGACTACTTTTTTAAAATTTAAAGCTCCAACTTAACGGTGTGTTAACTAAATAAATTCCATATTCGATACGTCAAAATTGTACAATTATCGTGTTATCAAATTCGTGTTTTGTGATTTTTCTCCATGTGCTACCGATAATTTTAGTTAAATGCATGGGATGGTCATGAAATCTCAAAATGTTATTATTTGAAGACGTCGACCCTGACTGTGCATCAGGCGATGAATGAAATTTTTGGCAGATTCCCTCAGGAAATATTTTCTATATACGATTGTATAGAATGATATGTTGTCAAAATAAATACAGGATTTATACCTTTCTTCATCTTTTCACTTAAACTAATTTTGCAAATTTCTCCGATTCTTATCCTTCCGTCTTAATCAAAGTATAACGTTTTGTCTTGCGTCACACAAAAAAAAAAAACAAAACACAGAATTTCACAACGTATTTGCCATCATATATAACATTTTCTATCTAATTAATATTGTTTTAGAGAAAGATCACTGAATTTTGTTTTGACGATACTTTTACGTATATATTTTTAAAAAATACATAATTTTTAATTTTAGAAATTTATTCATTTAAAAAAAATGAACTTTTCATATTTCTCATGACTATACAACGTGATAGTAATGAAAGAAATATGTACCTGGCAGGTCCCATGGCTCACATTTGTAGAGATCAACTTCAGGAATGACTTCAAGCTCGATTTTTTGACCATTGATCTTCCTCTTCAGATAATATGCAACAAGCTCCTCATCCGTCGGATGAAACCGGAAACCAGGTGGCAATGACACCGGGGCCATTGTGTATGATTAATCTTCTGATGAAAATGAAGAGAACTGTCTGGCTAGCCTCGAACCAAAAACAACAGAGACAGACCAGCCTCCTAAATATATATATATATATATATATATATATATAGGACACCTATATATTGAACTGTCGAAAAGCAACCAAATTAAAATAGATAACCAACACAAATCATAGTCCACACACATGTTTTGAATATAAAAATCGTAAATGCACATGTAAATACTATCTGCATACAAACAAATATATATACATGTTAAGAAAATAATGAGTGTGCGACTTTACGTGCAAAACAGAGCCCGAGAGTAGCGCAAATCAAATTTCAAGTCAAGAGAATGAGAGAGAACCTTAGTTCGAGAAGATCCAAAATGGATTGAGGAGGGAAACGATGAAGCACGCAAATTGGTAGAAGAAGGAGGTTTTGACAAGAGAACAAAAAGAGAATTAAAGAATGCTTACAAAGAATAAAATATTAAAAAGCTAATGTGGGAGGCTGCCACCCCCTACAACTATTTCACTTTAGCTTTACGAAAAAAATATACCGTATTTTATTTATTTTTAATTAAAATGTTTGCTTTAATTGCCACTCTTTCTTCCCAAGCTCGCTTTTCTTTTCCTTGATCCCTTTCTTTGACATATGTGTGACACAAACTTATCGATCATTACATAAATATGTGTGAATACAACTTTGTTAATATTTCCCATTTTAATTTGTTATTATTTAATAATAAATAAATTGTTTTATATCTTAATAAAAAGATCAGAGTATTAATTATTAATTTTCCATATGTACTAGCTAGCTAGTATATTGATCCTATTCTTGGGACATATCCTTTGTTGGAATCTGAGGTTGCCTGTTCCACGTGGTAACATGTCATTTGATGCATTGCCATCATGAATTGAACTGGGTTTTGTTAGGGATCTTTGATTTGCTCCGAACTCAAACAAACATGTGTTTTCATTTGGCGGCTTTCTTAACTGTAACGTCTCGACAATAACATATTCTTAATTTTCGCATTAATTATACATATATGTGTTGAAATAATTAAATATATATTTTGAAACAATGATTGATTGTGATTATATGATTATACAATATCTATTTTTTGATGGTATATTTGATCTTATCTTATATTTTTTCTGTTGAGAATTGTTTTTTTTTTTTGGGGTAAACTAAGATTGTTTACTCCAAGTGTACGTATACATTTTGATGCCTCGATTGATCGACTAAAGCAAGATTAATCAAAGATATAACCACACATAAGAGGAAAAACATTAAAGAAAATTTTAAATCTTTAGATTATTATAACGTTTTAGCAAGTTTTGGAATTTTACTTGAACTCACACGCACATACCTATTGCAGTAAAATGTTTATAGTTATAATTTTAGTTTTATATGTTATGTACATGCATGCGTAATTATTATTATTATTATTATTATTATTATTATTATTATTATTATTATTATTATGTTTGCCCTGTTACTATTAATTATTGTCTAGCTAGAAATCATCTACATCCAAAATAACCCCTATTAAAACACTCATTAAAATAGTGTTATACAAAATGTATGGAATAAACAGAAAGGTATACTAAAACCAACGAACTAGTAGTATGAACAAAACAGTAGCACAATGCTTAAAATAAAACAAACCGAGGCCTGTATGAAAATACAGTGTCCTTAAAACAGATTCGTCCCCTCCGGGATGTGCTTCGAGGATGAACTTGGACGTCTGTTTCCCAGTATACAACGGAACAACCAGCAGTGACTTAGCACGAGACACTACTACGACGAACTGAAAGCGTACCTTTACTTTATCACCGAGATTTAACGGAGGCCAAAAGAAAAGCTAACAATATGAAATGCAAGAGAATACTTGAAAGAGAAAAGATTTTCATGCACTTTGAAATGGGGAAATGAGCACACTATTTATAAGCCCCCAAAAAGCATACCAAGAGTCATGCAAGATTAATTAACTCAATTAATCTTCCCATTAACTCAAGAATATGAAGAGCCACAAGTTTTCAAGTAACTCAAGAATGTGGAAAGTCAAAAGACATTCCACAATAATGAGCCACAACCAACTCAAGAATGTGGAGAACCAAAAGGCACTCCCACATTCATGACATATAATTTTTATTCAAATTTCCAACAATCACCCACATGAATGAAAATTGATATAAATCTCGGTGACAAAGTTCTACAGTTGAATCCTGCATAGGATAGGTAGGTGTTATCCTTTGAACCTTCCCTCATGAAATATATTTGCTTTACTAGCTGACCAGTAGACATGATGTCCTTGAACTGTTCTGCCATTTATGTAAATTAAGATATATTTCACACAAGACTCTCCCTGATACTATTCAGTTCTCATGATTGTGTTCGTTTTGGCCATGAACACACGCCTGGTTCTGCAAGAGGGTCTAGAATTGAGCCTTGCAATTCCTTCGAAGCGGCCCCACTTCTCTCTCACATAGGTGATTCTATATTCTTCTCATCAGAATCATTAAAAGCCGTAAGCTTATCCTCAACATTCACTGTTTCATAATAGGAATGGACTAGGGATAACCCCCACAGTGATTCTCCAAATTAATACGATTAGGTTGTCCCATTGAACCTAGTTCTTGGGATCTCCAGTCAGCGTAGGTTGGGTTTTCCTTCGCACCAATTTATTCTATAGGCTTGAGCCTCATTCCCCTTGACATTTTCGCAACTAACTCTCTGTTTAACCCTTTGGTTAGCGGATCCGCTATATTATCCTTTGACTTTATGTAGTCAATAGAGATAACTCCAGTTGAGAGTAGTTGTCTAATGGTATTGTGTCTACGACGTATATGCCTAGACTTACCATTATACATTGTATTTTGTGCCCTTCCTATTGCAGATTGGCTATCACAATGTATGCATATAGCCGGCACTGGTTTTTCCCATTCTGGAACATCTTCTAAAAAATGACGCAGCCATTCAGCCTCTTCACCACACTTGTCAAGAGCTATAAACTCAGATTCCATCGTGGATCTGGCTATTACAGTTTGTTTAGAAGATTTCCACGCAATTGATGCACCTCCTAAAGTGAATACAAATCCACTTGTAGATTTTGAGTCTTTCATATCAGATATCCAATTTGCATCACTGTATCCTTCGATAACAGCAGGATATCTGGTATAGTGCAGCCCATGATCACGAGTGTACCTTAAGTATCTTAGCAATCTGATAATTGCTTTCCAGTGTTCAACTCCTGGATTACTCGTGAATCTACTCAATTTGCTCACTGCATAGGCTATGTCTGGTCTTGTACAACTCATCAAGTACATCAGACTTCCAATGACTCGAGAGTATTCTAATTGAGACATATTCTCACCTCGATTCTTTGATAGATGCTGACTGGTGTCAATCGGGGTTCTAGCCAATGCGGAGTCATCATTATTGAATTTCTCAAGTATTTTGTCAACATAATGCGATTGACTTAGGACTATCCCTTCTGATGTTCTATGGATTTTAATTACAAGGATCACATCGGCTAAGCCCAAATCTTTCATGTCAAATCTTGAGTTCAATAATTTCTTAGTGGATTTGATCATCTTATCATTACTACCAATGATAAGTATGTCATCTACGTAAAGACATAAAATGACATATCCAAATTCAGTGTTCTTTATGTATACATATTTGTCACATTCACTGAATTTAAATCCACTTTCCATCATGGCTTTATCAAATTTTTCGTGCCATTGCTTTGGTGCTTGTTTTAAGCCATACAGAGACTTCACCAGTTTACATACCTTATTTTCTTGTCCATTCGCAGAAAATCCCTCAGGTTGTTCCATGTAAATTTCCTCTTCTAAATCCCCATTTAGAAAAGCAGTCCTTACGTCCATTTGGTGTACTTCAAGATTCCGCAAGGCGGCAATCGCAAGTATCACTCGAATAGAGGTTATTCTCGATACAGGAGAATATGTGTCAAAGTAATCAAGCCCTTCACGTTGATGGTAACCTTTAATTACCAATCTGGCTTTATACTTATCTATTGTTCCATCTGATTTCATTTTCCTTTTGAAAACCCATTTACAGCCTAGTGGTTTGCTTTCCGGAGGAAGATTTACTAATTCTCACGTATGGTTTTGTAAAATTGATTCCATTTCGGAATTGATAGCCTCTTTCCATAGAGGTCCCTCAGATGAACTAATTGCTTCCTTGAAGCTTTGAGGTTCACTTTCCATCATGAAAGTGATGAAATCCGGACCAAAGGATTTCTCAGTCCTAGCTCTCTTGCTACGTCTAGGTTCAATGTCTTGATCAAGCTCTTGTTCTTCATCAATTGTTTCATATAATCTTTTGGATGAACTTGGTTCTTCCTTAGATTTACATGGAAACATGTGTTCAAAGAACGAAGCATTTCTTGATTCCATTATCGTATTCTTGTGAATATCAGGTATTTGAGATTCATATACAAGAAAACGATACGCACTACTGTTTTGAGCATATCCAATGAAAATGCAATCCACAGTTTTTGGTCCTATCTTTACTTTCTTTGGAGTGGGTACTGCTATCTTGGCAAGGCACCCCCACACTCGCAAATATTGGTAGGAAGGACTTCTACCTTTCCATAACTCATATGGACTTTTATCTTGCTTCTTTCGGGGCACCTTATTTAAAAGGTAATTTGCTGTTAGAACTGCTTCCCCCCACATGTTCTGTGGTAAACCAGAACTTAATAGCAACGCATTCATCATTTCTTTCAATGTGCGATTCTTTCTCTCTGCAATGCCATTTTGCTGAGGAGAATAAGGTGCAGTTCTTTCGTGTTTAATACCGTACTGAGCACAAAACTCAGCGAATGGTGATTCATATTCACCTCCACGATCACTTCTTAGCACCTTAATTTTCTTGCTAAGTTGGTTTTCAACTTCACTCTTATATTGGACAAATTTGTCAATAGCTTCATCCTTACTTTTGAGGAGATACACATAACAAAATTTTGTGCTATCGTCAACAAAAGTGATGAAGTATTTATTTCCACAACGAGTTTGTACACCTTTTAAATCACGTACATCACTGTGAATTATATCAAGTGGTTCACTATTTCTTTCAATAGTTCGAAAAGATGATCTCGTTAGTTTTGCCTCAACACAAGTTTCACATTTGTGTTGTTTATCCATTTGAAATGCAGGAATGCTTTTCATGTTAATTAATCTACGAATTGTATCATAATTAACGTGTCCAAGTCTACCATGCCATAAACAAGAAGACTCAAGCAAGTAAGCAAAAGTGTTAACTTTATTCATCACGGGCTTAATAGCCATTACAGCCACTTGGAATGATTCGCTCAAAGTCATCCCCTCACCGTGAATCTCGTGAAGAATCACTTGGAGTTCTTGAACTTGGCTTATAACCGGCTTTGAATCCACCATTTTAAAGTCCAGAAAGCGACCAACAAGAAACTTCTTGGCCCCGGCATCCTCGGTTTTGTACTTTCTGTCAAGGGATTCCCACAGCTCTCTAGCCGTTTTCTTTTCGCAAAACACGTTGTAGAGCGAATCTGCCAATCCGTTTAGTACATAGTTTCGGCACAAGAAATCAGAATGATTCCATGCCTCAACCGCACTAACAGATTCAACATCTCCCTCACCCTCGTTGAGTTTAGGAGCATCCTCCGTGAGGAATCTAGCCAGGTTCAGCATCGTCAAGTAAAACAACATCTTCTGCTACCACCTTTTGAAGTCCACACCAGTAAACTTCTCGGGTTTTTCACCGTGACTTGCTGGAACAGCAACCGCAGCAGCACGTGGGGTACCAAGAGGGACAACTTGAGGAGGGACAACATGAACAGTTTCCCTTTGCACGTTAGCTTCAGTAGCCATATCGAAACAAAACTCGTTATAAGTAATCTGTTTTAAGATTGTTATACAAAATGTATGGAATAAACAGAAAGGTATACTAAAACCAACGAACTAGTAGTATGAACAAAACAGTAGCACAATGCTTAAAATAAAACAAACCGAGGCCTGTATGAAAATACAGTGTCCTTAAAACAGATTCGTCCCCTCCGGGATGTGCTTCGAGGATGAACTTGGACGTCTGTTTCCCAGTATACAACGGAACAACCAGCAGTGACTTAGCACGAGACACTACTACGACGAACTGAAAGCGTACCTTTACTTTATCACCGAGATTTAACGGAGGCCAAAAGAAAAGCTAACAATATGAAATGCAAGAGAATACTTGAAAGAGAAGATTTTCATGCACTTTGAAATGGGGAAATGAGCACACTATTTATAAGCCCCCAAAAAGCATACCAAGAGTCATGCAAGATTAATTAACTCAATTAATCTTCCATTAACTCAAGAATATGAAGAGCCACAAGTTTTCAAGTAACTCAAGACTGTGGAAAGTCAAAAGACATTCCACAATAATGAGCCACAACCAACTCAAGAATGTGGAGAACCAAAAGACACTCCCACATTCGTGACATATAATTTTTATTCAAATTTCCAACAAATAGTAGTATAATAGAATTTTTTTTTTTGTTTCCAAATTTTTCCTTAATATGTGAAAACACATATACATGAGACGGATACAGTAAAAAAACCTTGGGGAGATTTTGGCTAATTTTATTCGCACAAATGAATTGAAACATGCGCAATAAATGGAGTGTAAGTAAGATTTGTGGAGAATTTTCATTTCTTTCAAGTGTGGTAGTTATAGAATTATCATGCTGTCCTCTCCACACGTGCTATTGATGAATTTAAGAATATGGCTCTTTTAATTATTTTCGTGGAGATGAACTTTAGTTTTTTTAAAAGAAAAATAATTATTCAAACTTAATATAATAGGACTCGATAAAAATTACTTGACTTTAACTTTGCTATTCGTACCTGATTAATAACATAAAACAAATATAAAGTATTCAAATTAAATCCCAACAATCGGCGATGAATAAAATTTATTAATATTTTAATAATTTTTTGAAGGGTATAAAAATATAGTATCAGACAAACATTTAAAGATTGTTTTTTTTTTAAAAAAAAATGGAAACAATTGCTCGCTCTTCCCTTGATGTGAAATAAAATATGATTTCATGGTGATAAAATAAAAAGTTCGATACACAATCCTTTTCAGCAGTTCAATCCATTATTTGCTGTTTCTAGCAAAAGCATGATAATTCGCCACACATGCATCTGGGTATCATTTTGCTTTAGCAAGACCACCCATCAACCTATTGTACGTAGCAATATCAGGTACAAACCCTCTATCCAACATCTCATTCACCAGAGCTTCCCCCTCTTCTCTTCTACCCTCCTTCGAGTAACCAGAAATCAATATCCTATACATCATTCCATCTTGATGCAAGCCCTTTTCAGAAGCCAACAACCTCAACTTGTTTGCCTCCACAGTTTGTCGAGAATCACACAAATGAGAAAGCAGACTATTAAACGTAACAGAGTCCGGAACAATATTCTCTTTAAGCATCTTTCTAACCAACCTCACTGATTCATCGCCCTTTCCAATGCCATATAAACCTTCAATCAAAGTAGTGAACGAGAACAAGCTCGGCGCGTAACCTTGTCCCCACATCTCATCTACGAATTCAAATGCTCTTCCCGCATTTCTTTCCTTGCAGAGTTTCTCGATTAACATGAGATAATCGAACCCACGAGGCAGTACTCCTTTCCTTAAAAAATCAATCATCAAATCAGATGCTTCCACAATCTTTTCTTGCCTACAAAGTCCGTCAATTAAGATCTCACAAGTTGCACACGAAAACTTGCACCCAAAATCGATCATTTCATGTGCCATTCCTATCGCCTCCTCAGTCTTTCCATCCTGAAAGAATCCTTTGAGCAAAGTATTAAAACTAACCACATTCGGTAGACAACCTTTTTCTTTCATTTCTCGGAACACATCTAATGCTAATGCAAACTTATTACTCCTACAGTAACCACTGATTAAGGTATTAAAGGTAACCACATCTGGGTTCACCATGTCCCTGATCATCCTCCCATAAAACTCAACCCCTTTATCCAATTTCCCAAATTTTAAAAAACCATGAATCACAATATTATACATAGCCGCATCAGGCTTTCCATCGATCAGTCTTTTCATAGTATCAAACGCAAAGAGAGCATTATCAAATTTACCACTCCTACAAAATGCACCAATCGAAACACGGAAAATAGCCTCGATCTTGGGGCAAGAGAAAATACCGTCAGCACAGGGGCAAGGATTGGCGGCGATGAACTCGAGAAGTGAGTGGAGAGAATCAAGGCGGTGGGAATAAACAAGGGAACGGGCCATGTACTCGAAAGTGGAATGGTCATGACGGAAAGAGTCAAGCGTGGCGGTATAACGGAAGAGGTAGAAGTCAAGGTGGCTGAGTGTGGGGTGGTGGCGGAGCCGGGTCTTCATAAAGTGGACGAGTTCATTAGGAGAAAAGCTGGTGGAGTTCTCTTTGAGATGGGTTTTGAAGAGGGTAGTGAGTTGGATGATTTGAGTTTGGGTGATGGAGGAGGTCGGAGTTAATTCCGAGAGAGAAAGTGGGGATTCTGGCAGAGTCAGCGGAGGTGGAGGCAAAGGTGGCACAGTGGGCAAGCGGTGGCCAGGTATTGGGAGTCTCTTGAGTGCTCTAGACATGCCCTGGTACTGTTTACTTGTTACAAGTCTCCAAAAAACAGAAATTATCAGATGAATTTTCAGAGTGCAATGCCTGACAGGATGCCTTTGGATATATAGGTGTTCAAGTTCAACCCGAATGATAAAATTAACAAGGAACCCAGTACCAAATCTGACATGATCACAAAACAGTGAATAATTTCGACATGAATTTTTGTAAATCAGTTGCCAAGCTAAAACAGAGAACTTTCTTCTTCTATGCCTGAGTTGTTACAAAATCAAATAAGGCACTACTCTATGCCCATTCAAAAACCCAAAATCTGGTAATTTAGGGCAATCAAGTTTCATGGGAAAAAGGGGTATAACGTTTATAATTCTAATTAGCAATTACATATCTTATCTTCCAATGGATCGAAGAACAAAAGCCAGTAGTGATCGTCGTCCCTTACCTTATAAAAGCTTCAAATTCGTGGAAGACGGCTGGGTAGAATCGGAATCGAGAAAGAAGTGGCGATAACTGATCGATTCTTCAAATTTTGGACCGATTGGTTGTTTTGTGGCTCAATTGGGTCCTTTCTCATTACCAATCTTTGATTTAATTTAATTAGGAGAAAAAAAGTAAATAATGGGTTTAATTTATGTTGATTTAATAATAAAATATGAATTTACGTTGGCTAAATCTAGATACTATTACTTTGGGTTATTTTCGGTTTTTGAACTGTTTAGGGAAAATGTTTTGATTTGCAATCCGATCAACATCTGAACCAGCTAAATTTTCTGCTCCAAGAAACCATGAGTCGAAGCAATCTTTGCAGTAGAATAAATTCATTCATAGATTGACTTGGGAAATATTTTCAGCCAAAGGATTGGCATTTAGCCTTGACCAAATACTTATCCATCAACATACATTTCTCTGTTACAAGTGTTGAATTATGTATATAATATATATGTTGACTTATGTGTCATTAGATTTTTTGTTTGTGTATATCAAGGGAATGTAGTAAGTTTGAAATTATGAGTTTGTCTCATATAGAAAATTAAAGTTGGTACGAACGAATTTATATCGAGTTATATTTTATGAATATACAACATTGATTAGTCAAAAGATATTATCTCATGCACTCTTGTGCATTGAATGACTTGATTTGTGTGCGAAAGTGATTTGAGTACATCGAATGTCGGATCAACCATCGTAAAAATCGTCCATCTTTTGCTATTTATTATTTTCATTCAGGATGAGACATTCCACATGCTCTGGCCTTACGTTTCTGGAAGAGACCTTTCATTGACCATATGTTGCTGCTTCGAATGACAGACGTTTAGTGCTTTGGCTGGCCAACTTTTGGTCTTTACGATGTTTATTATGTGATTACAAAAGTACTCAAATATCATATATTAATATCAGATCTGAAAAAATTAATATCCAAATATCATATATTAGTATACATTTTTAATATTTTGTAATGATTTTCATCAAGGAAAAGATACATGTCATTAATAACAACACTTAGGATACATGTTACTCAAAAATCATATATTAGTATCAAATCTAAAATATTTGATACTGATCTAAAATATTTGATACTCAAATATTATATATTACTAGTATTTCATCCGTGCGATGCACGGACAGTTATTTTTTCTAATTAATGATTAAAATTATTAAGAATGATAATCTGTTTCACTTTCTCCATAACGTGACCGTTTATCAAACTGAAATGTCTATTGTTTTCATATACATATAGAGCTTAACAATGAAACACTGAATAAAAGAGCTATTTTTGTATTTCGGCTGAAAAATAATATCACGCTTGTATTGGACAATGAATGATATAATGTGTTTATCAATTATATCATATACACATATAAATTTATGTACTATGTACAAAACAAAAATTGTAATAAAAATAATGGGGTTTTAATTTAAATAAGGGGTCATATTCTAATTTAAATTAAAAAATTGAAAAGTCATCGAATTTACATGATACAATAACATAATAAATTGGTACAATAACATAAAAATTATAAAGAATGCACATTTGAATAAATAATTAAAATTAAAATACTGATAAACTAAATGGATTATAGATCATACAATTAGAAACAAAAAGAAATTACAAATTTTGAAAAACTTCCTTAAATACAACATTTGTCGTTGATTTTTTCGGGTTGCTATCACTATCACATATCAAAATTTTTAGACCATTAGGATTCGTAACTCTGGATACAGCAACGTACAACTGACCATGACTAAAAACAGGATTCTTCAAAAAAAGTCCTACATGAGACAATGATTGCCCCTGACTTTTGTTTATTGTCATTGCGTATGATACAATCAAAGGATATTGTCTTCGTTGAAATTTAAAAGGAAGTCTTGGATCAGAAGGAGTCAATGACATTCTTGGAATAAACACTTTATGACCTGCGTTACTTCCAGTTAGAATTTGTCCTTCCAAAACATGGTTTCCGAGCCTTGTCACGATCAATCTTGTGCCGTTGCATAATCCAAGAGAATGATCTATATTCCGCATCAACATAACCGGAGTTCCAATCTTCAAATTTAACTCGTGATTCGGTACTCCAGAACATCTTATTCCATTTAAGAATTCAGGGATATGCACAGCATTCAACATATCAACGTTTCTAAATCTTGTTATTAATATCAATATTTATAATATTAGTATTTTCTTTTTAATATTTGTACCATTTTCATAATCTTGGATAATCTCCATCTCACTCAAAAAGACATGAAACACAGAGTTTTATGACTCTCAATTCATTTGACTCCCCTTCGGAAACCATTGGCCGTAGCCGGAGATCTCTTCTTTCCCTATTCCCATTTTCGGAAAGATTGATCTTGAGATAGAGAATATCAAGAAAAACCAAAGAGAACCGGAATGGGGTTCGAAAAGATCAAGGTGGCCAACCCCATCGTTGAGATGGATGGTCAGATTCAGGATGCTCTCTCTTTTTTCCACTATCTATTTATTTTTCTTTGCTATCTAATTTTCTTGTACATATTCTTTTTTATTCTGTTTATTTTGGCATATTTTGATGGTGTTCATGAGTTGTTTGGAAAGATCTATGCTTTTGAACTCTGCTTTTGGAGTATCTTCGGATCTTTTTTGATTTCCTGAGGAAAGCCTGCGGTTGCGGGCCAAATTGCTCTGCTGTGAATTATCTAGTGTGACAAATCGATCTGTGTTTCTGCACTATTTTATTGTCTGTGTCTGCTTAAATTGTTGGCCTGTATTTAACTGAATTTGTTTTTGAATATTTGATTCGAAATGGGCTTGAAATGATATGATTTTCATCTACGTCCCTTCTCTGGCACCTTTTTTTGTTTCGTTTTTTACTTAAAATCTATATGTGTTGTGCAGGAGATGAGATGACAAGGGTGATTTGGAAACTAATAAAGGACAAGGTATGAAATCAGATTTTCAGCTCAATCATATTACCGATTTCCCTATAGTGTCCTTTCAATAACCAGTGGATATGAATTCTTAATTGTGTTTTGATCAATAACAGTTGATCCTGCCATTCTTGGAGTTGGACATAAAATACTTCGACCTTGGCCTTCCTCACCGTGACTCCACAGATGATAAAGTTACGGTTGAAAGTGCAGAAGCTACTCTCAAGTAAGTGATCTGTATTTTTTTTGTAGGCGGGTAAACAAACAAAGCACGAATCAAGTGTCAAAACATTTTCAGGCTTATATTTAGGCTCATGAAATCTATGGTGGAATTTGAGTCGCTCATTGAACTAGTATAGAGTTGTTTGGGTTCCAAATTGAGTACATGAGAAGGAATCGTCTATTGTGTCAACGATATTAAACTGGATTCATTTTTGAACGATTAAAAAATTGGTTTTATTATAGTATTTATTCACTATGTTTGATATGATATATATGTTCAACATAGAGGCAAACAACCACTAAGAATAATTAAAAGCTAACAACCAGCTCGTGGAATAATCGAACTCTAGCCAAACAGCTAGGAAAAGTCAGCTCGGCAAATCTTACCCCCGTGATCTAAATGAAACTCAACCATCCAAGAAGTAGACTTTGATGTACTTCTATGACTCATTTTTGTGTCTCCATACCAGCTGATTGTAGGGACGTATATGATGGAGAATCATTGTCAATTGATTATAGGCAAGTGTAATCCAGCTACTTTTCAGCAGTTTGCATGCTTCTGTAACCTTGCTATGGTTTTGGTTGGACATTTGATTATCTTTTACCCTCCTTTAATGGCCTTTCATGCTGTGTATATTCAAATTGCAGGTACAATGTAGCTATTAAGTGCGCAACCATTACTCCAGGTTTGTTAGCTTGAAAGTCATGGATTGCTCATGCCTCGTTGCTTTCTTCTAGATCTCTGCCACCATTAACCCTACTTCTTAATAAAGCGAATTATGATGACATAATGTTCAAAGCTTGCAGATGAAGCTCGTGTGAAGGAGTTTGGATTAAAGTACATGTGGAAGAGTCCGAATGGTACAATTAGGAACATTTTGAATGGTCAGTGAATCAACTTTTTTTGTACTCGTGAACTTTTGCTTTGTTTTTTAGATCTTGATGACCCCAATTCAACTCGATTTTCTCACAGGCACTGTCTTTAGAGAACCAATCATGTGCAACAATGTCCCTCGCCTTGTCCCAGGTAGGAGCTGTGTCTTTTGTAGAGTTATTTAATTGGTTTTGTTACTAGAACTGTTCTAAACATTTTGATGCAACATTCAGGATGGACAAAGCCAATTTGCATTGGAAGACATGCTTTTGGAGATCAATATCGAGCTACTGATGCGGTTATTAAAGGAGCTGGAAAGCTCAAATTGGTTTTCGGTACAGTATTCTAATTAACATTTTACTTGTGAATTTAAAGGTGCCTTAAGCTGTTTTGAATCTTTAATTGTATATCTTGGGTGCGTCTCTGAGTTTGTGACTGAATGATCAACTCGAAATACAGTGCCAGATGGAAAGGATGAGAAGGAAGAATTCGAGGTCTTCAACTTTACGGGTGCCGGTGGAGTTGCTCTATCAATGTACAACACTGATGAGGTTTTTCTTTACCGAACTTTCTGCTGAAGCTTTTGAATAAAACTGATAAGATGCTGGAAGCTGACTTATTTTTTGGGGATGCAGTCCATTCGTTCATTTGCTGAAGCTTCTATGAACACCGCATACCTGAAAAAGTGGCCGCTATATCTTAGCACTAAGAATACGATTCTCAAGAAATATGATGGCAGGTATACAATAAGTTTCTTACAATATTAATCATACAATTTTTCATTTTTACTCTGGTTATTAGAATGCTCAATCTATTAGCATGGAGCACCCAGAAAAGATTACCCATGTGTCACCTCACCTTCTTCATTCTTGTCAATATAAGTCATATCAGGGGCCCGTGGCCACTTCCATGTTAGTATATAATTTATTCATGAAAATATGCTTTTACAAAATCAAATAAACTAAGATTTCAAATGACATTTAAAAATGCTTAATTTGATATAGAGTGGATTTGAAATTCACTTGACTTAGTCTATTCAAACGAGTCAAGAAATTTGAAATTAAGATTAAAAATCCCCGTTTCAAATCCATCGATCCAAATGCATTCTAAGTGAATCGAATATGTGGATAATACAAAATCATTTGTGTAGAAGTGGTAAATGAATTGTAGGTGAGAGTAATTAATACTACGAGGCAATTGCATTCTAGGCAATAAAATAATAAAAGACTTGCAAATAAAGTTTATACTATATCTAGTGGCTGTTTTGTATTTATTTATGACAAAAGAGCTTTGTGGTTTCTATAAGCCAAATATAATAAAATGCTAGTAAATGAAAGCACAACACACTGTGAAAATTTCAAATTAAAAATTTATCAAATAATTATCTTAATAATAATTATTTCATTTACTTTTTAAAAATGAAATATACATATAAGTTTGTGGCGCAATTTTTTTTATTAAAATAAAAAACCTGTCGTATATAAATTTTTTTTTATAGATAATTTGGCATAGGAAAGATTTTCAGAATTACTGATTGGTATCTTTTATTTTTAATAAAGTTTAAGCTTATTTCTTGAAAGCCAATGTTTGAAGTCTTATTTTTTATGAAATTTTCTCTCTTTATGTATAGAAATTAATAAAGTTATATTTGATTTCCTGAATCACATTCTTTTGTTTTGCACATTGAAATTGAGATTAATTTTGAAAATATGCATTTTTGGATTGCCAATCTGAAGAGTTAAAGTTGCTTGTCTTAGCATTTATACAGAGAGAGGTATTGTTCAAACTCATGTTTATTGTGTGCAGATTCAAGGACATCTTTCAAGATGTTTATGAATCTTCATGGAGATCCAAGTTCGAGGAAGCAGGAATCTGGTGAGTCGCCTGACCTATAATTTCCAGCATCTGGTTTTTCTTCAAATCTCACCCTGTTAACCTTCCACGATTTTTGCATATGCAATATAAACTCAGGTATGAGCACCGTCTCATCGATGATATGGTTGCCTATGCTCTGAAGAGCGAGGGAGGTTATGTATGGGCTTGCAAGAACTACGATGGGGATGTTCAGAGTGATTTCTTAGCACAAGGTAGGCATTACTTTCTAAATCCCAACACTGTGCAAAAATCTTAATTATGCTTCTGATACTAATTACCAGTGATCAAGGATCGAAGTGGACAGTAACTGTTCGTACCTAGAAGGGGCCTATCAATTATTATGTAACTTTTGGTGTTTATTGTCTCATCACCCATTTCAACACTATTTCAACTTTGTTCTTCCATTTATATTTGTGCTTTGAGTCGTTTCAATTCATTATTTCATCTATCTTGCAGGGTTTGGATCTCTTGGGCTGATGACATCAGTCCTGGTATGCCTATACATTTCTCTTCTATAGATTCTTATCTTGGATCCTTTTTGAATTTGTTGTCATTAAAAAATTTTATTTTTTTGAGACTCTTAACTTTCATTACTGAACTTCTATTGTATGTATTTGTTCGTGACGTCAACTACATTTTTTGCCTCCAAAATTAATAAAATCACTTATATCTGTTCGTTTTCACCCTAGATTCTAACAGATTTCTGTACATGATTCAGGTATGCCCCGATGGTAAGACAATTGAGGCAGAAGCAGCCCATGGAACTGTTACGCGCCACTACAGGGTTCACCAAAAAGGAGGCGAAACCAGTACTAATAGCATTGCCTCAATCTTTGCTTGAACTCGTGGTCTTGCACACAGGTAACTATTAATATTTTTCAATATAAAAAAATCCCCGTCTATCAAAAACCGAGCTTAAAATAGAAAACAAGTGATGACCGAGCCACACTTATTTATAGAGCAAAACTGGATGACAATGCAAAACTCTTGGATTTTACGGAGAAACTAGAAGCAGCTTGTGTCGGTGTTGTGGAATCTGGAAAGATGACCAAGGATCTCGCCCTTATAATCCATGGATCTAAGTGAGTTGCCGATGGGAGTTCTCAAATGACCCTTTCTTTTCCAAGTATGTTATAACTCAAAGTTTGGATTTATGTAATAACTCGTTGCGTTTTTTAAAATTGTAGGCTTGGAAGAGATAAGTATCTGAACACCGAAGAGTTCATTGATGCGGTCGCTGATGAGCTTAAAGTCAAGCTTTCAAGGGGAGCATAATATAATGGAGTTGAATCAGAAGAAATTGATATGAGAGATTGCTGCTTCCATTGTTTAAATGGATTTAATTTGTGTTGCAGCTGATGTTGAAATGAACCCTTTGGCTTGGTAGTTTTAGCTTCTTGCTACTATGAACTCTAGTTTTTCCAAGCATTTTGGAGAGATTTTAAAACGCCGTTCCATTTTCTGTTTGCAGTTTTTTTGTGAGACTTGGATTTTCGAAAATGTCCTTTTACTCGACTCGATTGAATAATGATAAATTATTATCAAGTTTTAGATCTTGAATTATATATGTATATCTGTATAAGTCAAAATTAACTCATATTCCTATAATAATATTTTATAGTGTAATTGTTAAATCAATTTGTTTACATGTTTGATTCAAACAAAAAATCAGGATCTAGCAGCAGAATACTTTGAACGACCTAATACAAGATATGATTGACTTTTATGCAGAGAGATGGTAGCTCTGAATTAATTTGAAAGATCCCATTTAATTTAATTTTTTTTACCATAGGTTAGCGGATAAAATAAACTTTTATAATGTTTTGAATTGACAATTAGTCAGCATTCAATGGAACTCGTCAAACATACATAGGCATTTATGTAATTTTGAGTTGGTCGAGAAGACGCATCATACCTACGGAAAGAATTGTTGGCCGTGGGATGATAATAATCAAGAATTGATATTTTTATTTCATTTCGTTATGTGTAAAATATGTTTATTCATAAATAAAATGGAAATAAAAAAAAGAATGTAAATATCAATCTATTATTATAATAATAATATGAAGAGTCCAGGGTCCCCATGCTTTTATTTTCACGCGTCGAAGCATATTCCTCCCCGAGGACCCCGACATTATTTTATGGTATTGCTATTAAATTATACGAAAATGGTATATTTTTTTAGCTTCCAAAAACACTTTTTTTAAAATATATATTTATATATATATATATGTGTGTGTGTGTGTGTGTGTGTGTGTGTGTGTGTGTGTATATGTATATCTCTACTATTCTATTAAGGCTTAGCTGCTTATAAAAACTGCTCTTGGGGACACCAAGTTTTTTTTCCCTTTTTGCCCTTTCGCTTCACTCAATAATATCTCTCTCAAAATCACTCCACAACCGCAAAAAAACCGTTCCACACCTACTCTGCACGATCATCTCATATTCTTGCTTTACCTTCAGAAATGACGCTTCCCTCACACCGACTATGCACAATTCTCTCGGATATTGTTGCTTTACCTTCATAAATTCCGCTTCCCTCTGCACGATCTCCTCCAACATATTCTCGGTTGAAGCCTCGACAAACCCAACACCACATCGATTGATGTCCTGTCTGCCGGTCGACCAAGAAATCATAAGTGGTAAGTTCGCAAATATCTTCTTCTCCACCGCTCTCAATCGATCTGATTGTTATTCGTTTGGAGTTCCGCATTTCAATACTGAAATTTCAATGTTGAATTTGTTTGAGGTAACCTATTTTTTGGTTGAATTTCGGTTCTCATTGTATCAAATTGCGTTTAATGTCGATTGAAACGGCACGTTCGAACTAAACCAAATTGGTTGTCATGGCTGCTAGAATTTGTATGTTACTGAAACAAATCGGTTGTTATGGTTGCTAGACATAAATTTGTTTCAAGCAAAATATCTGTACGCACAATCAAAATTGGTTGTTAATAAGAGAAGTTTTCTTATATGTGAAGGCATTAATTAATAGGGGTATGTGTGTCAACGGTGCAAAGCTTTTATTCTGCAGGATTTATATGATCAAATACATCTTTTTCGTATGTTCCTGCCACCATAGAGATGTTTCTATGTTTAGTCATCCGAAAGTTGTCTCTAACTACAACCACTTGTGAGTTTTTTGCATTGCACGATATTGCCTCACTCCTTACCTGTTAACCCAACAGCGGTTTTGTGACTGCATTTGTCCCATCTAATTATGTTGTATAGCCTGCTTCAGCTATAACAGCGTTCAACACATACTCATTATGAGCTCTATTGTTTTTTTAATCGATTCTTCTTTCCTCTTCCTTTTTGGATGCTAAACCTTGGGGGTGAAAATTACTTTGTAGGTGGATTATGCATGTAGTCCAGAGGAAGTTCAGGAGCATTTCCAATCATGTAGGACTGTGAATAGAGTAACTACACGGACTAACAAGTTTGGGCAACCGAAGTGATCTGCATATGTTGAGTTTCTTGAATCAGAAGCTGTTGAACAAGCTATACTTCTTGATGAATCGGAACTTCATGGCCGACTGTTGAAGGTGAAGTTACATCCTGCGTGTGTTTGTTAGGCATATTCAACACATGGGCTCATAAAGCAGTATTATTGAACACAAAAATATAATTAATGCCTTCACATATAACAAAACTTCTCACATATAAGCGCATAATAAAGTTACGACCTTTCTTCTTCCCCGATTTCTTGAGTTTTTATCACAAATCTATTAGCGTCAATCTCACTAAAACCTGAAATCTGATTGAAATATGGTGTTTCTCGCATTCATCTAGGGAATTGAAACGTGAAATCTGCGACTATTTTGGTGATTGTTTTTCTTGAAATTATGGTTGTCATGAGAAATATGGTTTCAAACTTGGTTGTTTACCCTACAAATGAGATCTTTAAAGTTGTGGTATTTTTATGATGAGACATAACTTTTGTGATTTTTTCCATTAAATTAGATATTTAATTGCATAACGGTATGTGTTTAAATAACCTTTAATAGCCAACTATTTTGGTTTGTGTTATGTTGATTGTAAACAAAATAATATTTTTTTCGCTCTCTCATACATTAATAAGTTTATAATTAATAGAATATATTGTGAACGATGCAAAGTAAAAAAAAGTTAAATATAAATTTTAAACAATTTTAATAAATATAGTTAATCATTCTGGTAAAGTGAATAATTATTTCAATAACATTTATAGTTGTAATATCACAACTATTTTGAATGTTATTTTAATTAAATCATAATAACTTGGTTGTGTATCGTATATAATAACTTTTTAAAGTCATTTTTTTTCTTATTTAATGTACATTGATTGTTTTTTTTTTTTTTTGTATATTGTTGCATTCCTTAAATGTTTCGTGGGTGTTACTTCTCATTTTGATACCTTCTACATCATTGAGGCTCTTGAATTTGGGGTACATATGTTAATCCAAGTAATATATAAATGGTGTAGACTTCATTAGAGGTTGGGGCATCATTTCATGTATTCATCACCCATCTCTGCACCCCCGACCAAAACAAAAAATCAATGTTGTTAAAAAATGTCTATTTTCTGTGTTCCTTGATGTGTTGAAGTTCATATGATTTATATGCTCTGTTTGTTCCAAAATTCTCTTTGACCCATTGTTTTTCATTCAACCATTTGACACAAAAATAATTGAATTAAATAAAAAAAAAGATGAGAAGTTGTACAATCGTCGTTTCCTTTGAAATTTTACAAAATAAAAAATAAAAAAACAAGCTTGAAACAAGTTCTAAATAATATCTTAATTATCTTTTTGGTATTCAAGCAATTTCGTCAAATAATGTAAATTTTTTGTTCTTTTCACTTTGAGAATGGGATACGGGCTTCAACATTCACACATTACAATTTTTATTTCTTTGTGATTTTGCCACATTTTCGCTTTGGATTCGTAACTCAATGTTCCTTGATGCCTTCTCCATACATGAATGTAATATTCAACAAAAAAAATACTACTACGCTAATATATGATTTCATTTGTTTTTGGTGTTCTGTTTTGAGGTATGGGATGTGTGAGCTTTTTCATTTACAAGTTGTTAGACAACTACGAACCTCATTTGATTTTAAACTTATTTTGTCAAATTTTGATTTGCATCTAGAATATAATGTTTTCATTATGTATTTTTTTATTCAAGATTCCGAAATAAGGTTGGTAATCTTTAATTTTTCTTTTTGGTGATATAACGCTATAACTGAGGTATATATTTAGCTAATCAATGCTAATGGTTGTAATGTATGTAAGGTGTGCATTTTTTCAAGCCAATGGTTCCTTATTACAAAGAGGTATTGTATCTATATGTTTTTCTTCTTTTGCTTTCACTTTTGTGTTTTACTTTGTGTATATTGTTTGGAATATGTAGCACACAACATCCTGTATCATTTGTTACACGATTTTAGATCTTCATTCCCGATGTTGTTTTCGCTACTGAAATTCTCATGTTGTAACAAAATAATGTATAGTATTATGATGATATAATATTTGAGACTTATTGTATTTTACATTTAAAAAAAAAAAACAAAATTTGTATTTTGAATAATAAATATGATTTCTATGAGACTAACCTCTCATCTAAAATCTTTTTCATGTTTTCACAATAGTTTATCTAATTAAAACATGTCACCATCTTCAACCATCAAATTTCTTCAATGTATATCGACGTAATGCTGATATATTATGTCTATGTTTTTATCTCTGCCTATGATTATCTATTTCTCACCCTCTATTTTATCACGCATCCCGAATAACCAATTTTTGCATTGCTACTATATTTTCTATATTTATTGAATCAAATTTAAACAGTACTAGGGTAATGCCTCATGGATAAACATATTATTTATGATTTTTTGATTGTTGGTTTAAGTTGATTTTTTTTGCTGATTATGATTTGCCTTTGTGTTTTTTTCTCAAAAGCTGAAGGATACTGGTTGCGAACAAAGTATTTATATAAATGGCATACTCAATTCAATGGATCAGATCTACTCGCCCACATCTTCATCTGGTTTGTTTTTAACAATGAATTAGTTTATGGTCTATGATTTATTATGTTGCTTTATATTAGTGGTCATATCAAATTCGTTTCTTCTTTTTCATTTTGCAGGTGAGATAATATATTTTTTACGAGCTTCTAGATCTTATGATCTAATATCTCACATATTCTCAATAGATTCACTAAATCATTATATTAGGGCTTATTAGATATTGTTTTATTATAATCTTTACAGAAAAATTTACATTTTGGTTTGTAGATTTTAAACTCAAATGTCTCAAGATCTAAAAGAGTTCTGATGTCAAAATCTGAATAATTGTTTGTCTTAACTTTACATTCTGCCACTATTGCTACAATTTGTATTCTTCCTCTTTGTCAAGTTATCTACTTACAATATTTCGGTTTTTCTGGCAAAAAATGGAGTTTATCAATTTCTACTTTGTTCTGTCATGTCGATTTTTTATAACACGCTTTAATAGATTGTTCTATTTATTTTGTATGTTTAGGTTGAACTATGGTATGATTCGATAAAATTAAATTTTCTTATTACGCTTGACCAGAGAGAGTTTAGCTTATGCATAAAATGCTTAAATATATCTATAGCTTGAATTTTTTTTCCCCGATTTATTAGGTGAATGTAGAAGACAAATTTTAGTTTTTTATATTCAATAAATTTTAGTTTGATGATATTCTCATATTTTTAGATAATTTTTTGACTATTTGTTTACTTTTTTTACATTGAAGTTTTTTCATTATTTCACATGAGATGATATTACTGTTTCAAAAGAATATTATTTTTTATGATCAACACTTATATCATGTGAGATAAACTCATGAATGTTTAATATATTAGTCTCATATATTCATGACACACGCAACGCGTGTGCCTCGGTTGCTAGTATATATAATACAAGACAATTCTTACAACGGTTTAAGATCATACAATGTGGAATGGAGCCGCGTGAATTTAAATTGGGTGTTTGAAAACTAAATTCATCATATTTTCCATCAAAATATAACTGGCAAATTGTTTGGAACTGGAAACAGTGCAATAATTTAAGAATTCGTCATATTTTCCATCAAAATATAATTGGCAAATTGTTTGGAACTGGAAAAAATGCAATAATTTAAGAACATTAATTGTTAATTGTTTTGTATTATATATAAATCTGTGGCTGTGTCTGGTTTGAGAAATCTGACTGCTAATTCCAAGTCTCAATTCAATGTCGATAAAGAAAAAGCAAAAGCACCCCAATGAAAATAAAATATGTCAAGTCTAGACCATTATAATATGTTTGGTTGACGAAAAACCATTGAATAACGTGCGTCGGTACGTGTGTTGTAATAAAACCGGCCGTTGCAAAAGAATCGTGAAGGAAGAAAGCGAGGAAGGTTCGGCCCTGTACTTGCTATTGGAGGCAGCTCACATTGGCCAAGTCCTGTCGATTGAAAAGTAAACGCAAATATTATTAAATCAAATCATAAATTTATATATATATATATATATATATATATATATATATGTATACAGAAACGAACAATAAACCCCAACAAATTAAATATATACATCTCTCTCATCTGATCAAGCTAATTATTCTTTGAGCTTAATAAACGAAGATGGTTCTCTCCAAGACCGCCTCCCAATCCGATGTGTCCGTCCACTGCACGTTCGGTTCTCGATACGTTCGAGACAGTCTTCCCAGGTAATTAAATCGCTCATCACAATTTCCATCGGAATGTTACAATTTTAAAAATCTTTTGGGCAATCATCGTACGTCTTTGTGCTGATGTGATCCTTGCTGGAAAATGCTAGCTGTGTCTGTGTTATAACACGACCCGTTTGCTGAATCTGTCTGATTATTATTATTATTTATTAAATTTGTGTTTGTGGATGGATCAGGTTTAAATTGCCGGATAATTCGATCCCGAAAGAAGCAGCGTACCAGATCATAAACGATGAGCTGATGCTGGACGGGAATCCACGGCTGAATCTAGCATCATTTGTCACGACATGGATGGAACCTGAGTGTGACAAGCTCATCATGGCCTCCATTAACAAAAACTACGTAGACATGGATGAGTATCCTGTCACCACTGAGCTACAGGCAAGTCCACTAAACTCCAAATTAAATACTGTATGCCCCCTCCATTGCCTACCGGATCTTGATCAGGGACAAATCGATCGAAGCCCCACCGATTAGACTAGCTTGCTTAAATTATTTAGATAATAATTTTTAAATTACGCAATATCGATCTCTATTTATTCAGATTAGATGTATTCAATGACACATTCCAAAATATTAAAGTATTCTTGACTTTTGAGAGACAGTCACGATGGGATTCTTTAATAACGTAGAAAAGAAATGCAAGTATTAAAATTCACACCCCTTTAATTAATTAGGTTCAATGAAAATTAACTTTATACCATTTTCCCCCCTTCAAAATGATGCTCTTGACTTTTATGCTCAATTATTCTTAACCAAAGTCGCTAATATTTTTTTTTTTAGTTTTTTTAATGTATGTAAATTGGACAATCAAGAGTTTAATTAATTTAGTATCTAATTTGTATTTTTAACATTTTCAATCAATATTGGATTCTCTACTTGAAAAAAATGGTTGCATTTGTTTAGGATTAAGGTATATGCATGCCATGCCCCCACAAACACGTACGTAGTCTTTGTGTTTATTATCTCACTCATACAGACTGGAAATTAAAGATGTAGTGACTCGATCGACTAATATTTATTCTTACGGGGCTTAGTGGTTCGTCCTTCCAGTGGCCGTCGGTGCATTTAATTAGATAATATTTATTTCAGTTCAAATGATCTCAGTACGTTTTACATTATATATATTTTGTGTTTATTAGTGTGTGTTTCGATTCTATATTTATTGTCTTTAAATTAATGTAGTTGGGGATAAATTGATATCAGGCGGCTGCGTTAATCGCGGGACCATTAAATAATGTAGTTGGATCACCTTTGACTTTTCCTATATATATAGACAGCCATTGTGATTTCTAATACTTCGTTGTCTACACACACACACACACATTGGTAGATCTATCACTGTTTCAATTATTTTGGTTGGTTGGATTAATTGGTTTTTTAAAAATTTTGGATTTAAATAATTAAAAATTATATGTATATATCCAAAATTTGATGTTACATCGTCGTTTGAACCCAATCAATTTCTGTAATTGTTAGTAATTTATTTTATAAAACACAGAACGTGGCGCAATTTGATATTTTCATATATAAGAACCAATTAGGTTGACTAATTATTCGTAAAATTCTAGGAAAAAAATGTGTTAAGGATTTTAATGGTGCTCCAAGCTTAATATAACAAAGCTAAATTATTTAGGAGTAACGGTAGTAAAATTGTAAATTGTAGCCTTCCCCTAAATCTCTGTGATTTTTTTTTTATCCTAAAAAACCAATTAAATTTCATATTATCATTTTGATTTCAGATGCGAGTACTGACTCATGCATATTCTATCTTTATGCATATCATGGTATATATGTAAGCCCGTTTTTCACAAAAGCTTCTGCTTGGATGCAGAATCGATGTGTCAACATCATTGCACATCTATTTAACGCACCACTCGAGGACGGCCAGGCGGCCGTAGGCGTGGGGACTGTTGGTTCGTCGGAGGCCATTATGCTGGCTGGGCTAGCGTTCAAGAGAAAATGGCAGAACAAGATGAAAGAACTTGGCAAACCCTACGACAAGCCCAACATTGTAACCGGTGCGAATGTTCAGGTATGTTGGGAGAAATTCGCACGTTACTTCGAAGTGGAGCTTAAGGAAGTTAAATTGAGAGATGGGTACTATGTTATGGACCCCGAGAAGGCTGTGGAAATGGTGGATGAGAACACTATCTGCGTGGCAGCGATCCTGGGTTCGACCCTGAATGGCGAGTTCGAAGATGTTAAACTATTGAACGATCTCTTGCTCAAGAAGAACAAAGAAACCGGGTACGTATATATGATCTTTTGCAACAGTACTCTCAATATATGTTATGTTTGACACTGGATGCATTATCTTGCGTGTATCTGGAAATGAATATTATTGTAATTGATGGTGCAGATGGGATACACCAATCCACGTGGATGCTGCAAGTGGGGGGTTCATTGCGCCATTCCTTTATCCAGAATTGGAGTGGGATTTTAGGTTGCCATTGGTGAAAAGTATAAACGTGAGTGGGCACAAGTATGGGCTAGTGTACGCTGGAATTGGTTGGGTTGTGTGGAGGACCAAAACGGACTTGCCAGAGGAACTCATTTTTCACATCAACTATCTCGGAGCCGATCAGCCCACTTTTACACTCAATTTCTCTAAAGGTAATTATATTATATATCGATCTACTCTCACTTTTCAATTCTTCACATTTCACATTCATCGGAAATTATTATCGCTCCCCATTGCAGTTGGTTTCATCTAACTGATAGAATGTGCTCAATTTCTTGCAGGTTCTAGTCAGGTCATTGCTCAGTACTATCAGCTTATTCGTTTGGGTTACGAGGTTTGTGTAGCTTTTAATATTTGCCGCATGCGTCATAGCGATTAAGAATAATATATCAAGCAGATAAAAGATTTGTAATTTTTGGATATAATCTTTATCGAAAATCTGAGCATTAAATTATGATAAATATATGCAGGGTTACCAAAACATAATGGAAAACTGTCAGGAGAACGCCATGGTACTCAAACAAGGTCTAGAGCGCACAGGACGCTTCAACATCATCTCCAAAGATCATGGAGTACCGCTTGTGGCATTCTCCCTCAAGGACAGCACCCGCCACAACGAGTTCGAAATCTCCGAAACGCTCCGCCGCTTTGGATGGATTGTCCCCGCCTACACCATGCCTCCAGACGCCCAGCACGTGACAGTACTTCGTGTGGTGATTCGAGAGGATTTTTCGAGGACGCTAGCCGAGAGGCTTGTCTTGGACATAGAGAAGGTCGTCCATGAGCTCGATTCTCTCCCGGCTAGGGTCACAGAGAAACTCGCTGCCACTGCTGTGATGGAGGAACACCCCCCGGCCATGGTGAAGAAGACGGCGATACAGGTGCAGAGGGAGATCACTGCTGCTTGGAGGAAGCTGGTTGCTGACAAGAAGAAAACTAATGGAGTTTGCTAGGCTGACTATATGGCTTTTCTTTAATTATGTCGTGTATTATTAGAGGTGGTGAATCGAGAAACCGATTGAGCGGATACTATTTAACGCTTTTTTATTGTGTTATTGTTAAGTTTTGTTCACGAGTTTAATGTCTTCGTCTTCCATTCTCCTAAACATATTACTAGTTTTTCCATTCTCCTAAACTTAATTCACGTACGAGGTATATTTTTATTTGGCTGTGAGCTGACCCGATCTGTTCCTGCTTTGCAAGGTTCCGGTTTTTTTTAAATATGTCTGCTGCTGTTTCACTTTAAAAAAACTATCGTGCTTTGTAAAGCATGCTGTCTTGTATCTGAAAAGATAAGATATATCCAAAAAAATTGAGATGAAAGAAAGTACAAAACCTACGGATCGAATTCAGACTCCACACCCAGCAAAGAGCAGTCCATCGATCTATTTTTAATTCTTCGGAAAGTAAATAGATATAAAACATCAGATGTATGTTTTACTATGATCGATCTACAAGAAATTTACAGTCTAGTATTGTCTTAGCCAGCTTTGATTTGCTAGCAAATTGTATTATTTTAGGAGATAATATATATATATATATATATATATATATATATATATATATATATATATATACAGTTTTGTTATCCTGCACACCCACCGTGCACACTTCCGTGAGCACCTATGAGGTGTCACTCACCTATTGGATGTGATGGAATATAGAAAAATTGCGCATCCAATGGGTGAGTGACACCTCATAGGTGCTCACGGAGGTGTGCACGGTGGGTGTGCAGGATAACAAAACTGTATATATATATATATATATATATATATTGTTAACGGCTTTCATTTTCAACTACATAAATATAATATTCAGCTAGCTAGTTCATTACTTGATGGAAAAATTATCTCAAATAATTTATTTTTATTCACAAGATTTAATATGTCCATTTTTTAATAAAAAGTTAAAATAATTACGTATTTGGATTTGGGCCCAACCCATGCTTTAACATGCTGTATGTCGGTGGCACCGTTTCGAAATATCAAATTTCACGCTTAGGGTTCGCGATTTTCTCCATCGCTCTTCTGTTCATTCCTTCGAGGTAAGAAAATGTTTAATTTTCCTTTCTCCGATTACTATTTTTGTCAAAGCGACCATAATTTCTTGAAGGAAACAGACAGCTAGCTCTTAAATTATTATTTTTACTCTTTCGAAATTGTGTCGTATCGTGAAATTAATGTTTGAGCGTCATTCTTCTATGTGCAGTCTCGATTACGGTAACCGGAACACAATTTTTGACTAGTGATATATGTTTTTTTTGTGTCGAATTCTGAATGCAATTATGTGAGCTTTACATGGGGTTGGATTTTAACACAGTTGAGTTTGGCCGCGGGACTTTATATTCAAATTTCCCTGAGATATTCGAACATTTGAAGAAGAAAATTCAATTTCAAGAATTGCGGAGTTGTGTAAATTTAAACGCTCTATACATTCCTTTATAATCATATTTGTTATATTTAAGCTTTTGGCTTAACTAAATTTGAGCTCTATAAATGACAAAAGCGACATTCTTGTGTTTTCTCAGGTTAAGTTCTAAGACCTTACTTTCAGTTTCTTTGTTTGCTTCTGGTTTACTTTTGATTTTACTGTTATATTTTTTTTTCTCCAATGTGTGATCAATCATGTTTAAACTTTACGACTTTGTTGCGAATTGAGCAGGCAACTGAATGATTTACAATGTCTGAGATAAAATCAGCTGGAAGATCAATCGATCTACTATTTGAAAAGGTCCTGTGCATGAATATACTTTCTTCTGATTACTTTCGAGACCTTTTGAGATTGAAAACATATCATGAAGTCATTGATGAGATTTATACAACGGTTACACATGTGGAACCATGGATGACTGGCAACTGTCGGGGGCCTTCAACTGCATTCTGCCTTCTCTACAAATTCTTTACGATGAAACTCACTGTCAAGCAAATGCACGGCCTGTTGAAGCACCCAGATTCTCCCTACATAAGAGCAGTAAGTAGATTTTTGGCATCACATGTATTATGTCTTTATAAATTCGGAGCCCCAGCTTTTTATAAATATTGAATTATGCAGAAATAGCTACAAAGCAAGTTATGTATTCTGGGCATGAATTATTATGAGTTAAATTAATTAAATTGTTCGAATTCATACTTGTGATATGAGGTTCTTTTAGCTCCAGATAGTGTTAAAAGTGACTAAAGTTGCCTCTTCGTCATTAAAATTTTAGTTGCATTTGACCATTTAATTTATGTTCCATATTGCTTTTTATCTTGCCTAACTTGGTTTGAAACTAGATTTCAACTACTTTCTTGTTTGCAAGGCATAAATCATGCATCACCTGCACCAAATTGAGCACCTAGCTTTACACTCAGTTAAATTTTTTCATCCCGAAGCATTTACTGAGATGACTAAGGTACACATTTTCTTTTGCAGATTGGATTTCTGTATTTACGATATGTTGCAGATTCAAAGACAATATGGAGTTGGTACGAACCATACCTAAAGGATGACGAGGTGTGAAAATGGCTCATTTTCTTGCTTGTTATTTGTTATGTATTATTGTGATTCTGAGTTTTCATGCCATTTTAAGGTAATGGAATGCACATATTTACTGTGGCATTTCCTGAAGCATAATATGCCTGAAACATTTTAGTGCTAAGTCCAAATAAGATGGATAGTATGTGCTGTGTGTGGTCTGTTACAAATCTGGTCTATATGTCTCGATATTAATATGAAATATTGAGTCTTGGAGGATCATTTGCCAAATGTAGCAGGTGTTACTTCCGTGAAACGTCGGAAAAAATCTCCGCTTTATCAAACAATGAATTTAGAAATTATCTTTCATGCTTGTGCCATTTACTTTTATATGGTGTTGATTTCACAAACTCAGTTTACGTGATATTGAGCACTGCTTACTCATAAGATTATGCTCTTTCTCTGTGGGTTAGTGTGAATAGAGCTTTTCTTTTATTTGGGAATCTTCTGTTCTTGTTTCTTATACCCTGTGGCTCAGGAAGGAAGGATTTCTCAATCCCGCCGTGGTGCATCAGCGTGATTCTTGTGCAGGTGAACTGTCCTTGTGTGATAACCATGATTTAACGAAGATCTTGTTATTTTTGGGATAGAGTGGTGAAAATTAATGTCAGTCAACACTTTCCAGTTCTGTGTAAAGTTTCATAATGTGTTTCATGCGTAGTTTAAGGAGTGGGGTGGGGGTTGACTTCATGGATTTTGAAGAACTGACATCTTTTTTCGATTAAAATTTTCTTTGAAACTGTCATTTAGTTTTACAGTGGCATCTTTAAGCGCTTCACTGTATAGGCCCTAGTTTATTTATTTTGGTTTCCATACCTTCCAATTTTAACCAAGTTGAGTGTCGCCATATGATAAAGCTGATTTCTGTGGACATTCTTTATTCAACGTCAGGAATTCTCTCCTGGTTCAAACGGCCGAATGACCACGATGGGTGTGTATGTACGTGATTTGCTTCTTGGACAGGTTATTTTCACCACTTTATATCTCCAAATTTCTCCATCCACTGCTAAGCTTCCATTCCTCACTATTTGTTTCTGAATGCAGTATTACTTTGACACTCTTTTCCCACGGATCCCTGTTCCAGTTTTGCGAACCATTGTAACAAATCTTGAAAATATGAAACTACCTACAAAACATTGCGGAACTACTGGTGAGACCACTCGTGGATCTGAGGAGACTGCCAGGAGGCCACCTTCTGTCAAAGCTGCCCTTTCCGTCTCTTTTGGTCAGCGTGCTCCACACCGTGCATCAACTAGGGATTCATCTCCAGTTCGTCGAACAATAACTCCATCTTATGATAGAGTTGCCGATTCTAGACAGTCCTCCAATCACCATCGGAGCCAGAGCCATGATTTGTCAGATCGAGAATATTCAGACAGGGATCGGGACAGGGACAAAGACCGCGAGCGGGAAAGAGAGAGGGATAATGACCGTTCCCGTGACAGGGACCATGGGAGAGGTAGGGACAGAGGTAGAGGTAGAGATAGAGATAGAGATAGGAGGCCTGATTATGACAGACGATCCAGAAATAGCTATCGAAGGGATTATGATAGGAGCGAACATGAAGGGCACCGTCGTGGAGAAGGTAGTTCTCTCCATAGTGGGAGCCGTAGCAGAAGCAGGAGCAGAAGTCAAAGCATTCACGAAAGGATCGGATATGATCAAAATCGTGAAAAGGCACCTGCTTCTAGTAATTTAGCCAAACTTAAGGATCTATATGGTGACTTGAACAACCAAAAGGAGGATGCAGGCAAAGACAAGGGTCGTAGCCGGTCTAGTGGTACTGAGGAGGTGATTAGACTCGGTGGTTCATCATGGAGGTAACGGGCATGAATTTGTTTGACAACCACCGGACATGGGTTGAGTTCAGATTATGTTCCTGTCAACTATATACTTTATGTTGCATTTCGAATTTCTTTAGTGCTTTGTATTTCAATCAACCCTGGCAAAAAATGAATATTATTCAGACACGAAGATAGATGGCAAACGCTACCTGGCACGCGTTGATATGTAATGAATGAAGGAAATTCATCTGTAATATACGCAGTGTGTTATTTTCATTAGATTAATAGCAGATTCTCGAGAGCAGGGCACGTAATGAGATGGTACCTGAGCATACAACCTACTTTGTGACATTCTTTTTGGATCTTTGCCTCTCCCTAGTTTTTTCCTTTTTCTGAGTCAATTTATGAGATGATGTGCTTGGATGAAATGCTTAAATTGACTGATTCCTCGGGGTCATGAAAGTTTACGGTTTGACTTGCAGGGTTTCCGTTCGTCCTACGATGGTTTCGTGCCCAACTGTATCATGAATTATTAGATATCTAGTTCATGCCAGTATACTAAAAACCTAAAAAAAAGACGATAATTCTTGAAGAAAACGTAAGTTTTCAAGAATGGCGACGTAAAAGATGACATGATCTCCGTTTGTAAAGTCCTATTGCCCCTAGTCTCTTCTTCCACAGCAAAATACCGACCATATTTATAAAACGTGTAGGAGTACAATAAAGTCCAGTAGCTCGGCTTACTAGCACTTAGTCGAACCATAAATGTGTCGGACAAAAAAGATTGCTGCATGGAATTCAACAGTTCCAAGCATGAGAAAGATGCCATAGCAAATGCACGCCATGTATCCGAAGAAAACCGAAGTTTGCATAAAGCCCGACATATCTGACCGTGTGTAGATTTCAATGTATATGGCACTGAAAGGCAAGAGCCAAGCCATTGCCATGTGAGACAGAGCTCCAAGGTATATTTTGTGGTACGACATGGAGCTTGGAATCCTTCTTTGCTATTCTTTCCAGCTAACCCCCCCAAGACTAATAATGGGGATGTCACAAGAGGTCATATAAGAAAAATGACAACAATAGTACCGAATGGCAATGCCGCAGTGGCATTATATGCAATGACAACAATAGTAAGGAAGCAGAGGTTAGGTTCCTAACCTGCAAAATGAGAATACAGCATCAGAATCAGTTAATGCAAAGCCAAAAGGAGGATGATTTGGATAGCCACCCTCTTCCCTCAGAAATCTGCCGATAGACATTTATTTATACACAGGGTATGATTTGGCTCTCTCCAAACTTTTATGTTCTAATTTCGCCTTTTAATGCAAATATTTGGCATCTCCACTGAACATTTTAAAACTCAGCATCTATACACTTTCTCGCTCTCTCCTTTCATTTACTTTAAGAAACAACTCAAAGAATGAATTACCCCCCACATGGTTAATTTTGACCCATGATTATGACGTGGAAAACTGGTCATACAACTGCATCAGAGTAAAAAATGTTGTTGAGGAAGGTGATACAACCCATACATATCCAATTGGTTCCTTCTGTTGGCCATAGAAAGAGGATGCAGTGTAGCCAGCAATCCCAGACAAAGTGCATAAATGACAACCAATGCAATGAATAGAGTTCCATGGTTGTATGGATAAAACACACCGACCAATGCAAGGATAAAAATGAACACCGTGCCGCGCGTTAGAGATTATAGAAATTAGAAAACTTAAAACAATTTATGATCAGAAGTCAGTTAGATTGAGATGAATTTCAGTAAAAGTAGCTCAGATTCATACCTACAGGGTAAGCAACTTGCTGCAAGAACCAAGAGATGCTGCAAACAAAGATCTGTATTTGGGGTACCTGAATACATCACCATGAATGTACTTCCAACCAGTCTCTTCTTGATCTTCAACTGTCTCCTCATCATGAGCATATCTTTACATTAATGAAATTATATTGCAAACATTAGAAGTCAGAAATTTCAAACAGAGAAGAGTAGATATAGATAAAACCAAGTAAGATCGTACTCACTTAATGAAATCATTCTTAAGGACTCGCATGAGAATAGTAGCAAGAAAACCAGTCAGGAGAAGAACTGTCACACAGGAGTTGATTATCGAGAACCAGTGAATTTGCCAAGTGCTGAGGCATTGCAGAAGACTGTGAATACTTCTCCATTCTCTTCTCAAAAGGAGGCTTGTTTCCTTCCATTTTAGAGAGTATATGAACTCTACATCAGTTTCCTTGTCCCCTGTTATGTCTACAGGGCATTTGGGTTTGCTCGTGCATTAATCTCAATTACACATTTTTATTGTGAAAATTTTAATAATGAAGGTGCTTGAATAGATAGAATTTGAATTCTCTGGCATCGGATTTTTCTTTTCTCTCAATTCTCCCCAAGAAACCCCAGAATGGCAAATCATCATAGTACATTTGGAAATAGTAATCCTTTGAGACAGCACTATGAAAGCGTTAAACTTCTTCCTTAGTTAACTTTTGTTGGAAACAGTTTCAGAGTGCAAAAAGTCTAGTTTATATGGGGCACTGACAAGTCGATCTCCATTCAAAACTTCCCCAAGAGCCTCTTCCTTCTCTTTTACATCAGCTACCGAGGAGTATCCACCATTGGCATGAAATCAGTACATTTCATAATTTTCCTAGTTTATATTTGTAAATAAAACAGGAGGCAAAAAAGACAAGACGAGAACCTGGGGAACAGAATGGAAGATCAAAGAAACTGCATGATTCGCTGGCATTAAAAAACAAGCATCATCCTCATCGGTTCACCATAAAAAAAATGCAAAAACCAAAGCTGATCTTTACAGTTTAAGCACAATCAACTTAATCACCTGACACTTTAACACAACTAAGAATATTCGTCATACATAGCACCTCAATTAAAAAAAAAATCGATAAGAAGTATTTGTTTGTAAAGCTCAAATAAATTCATTCAAGATCTCAATCAGATGCATGGCATGCCTAGCACCTTTCCCCTCCTTTTTAATGAATACGTAAGAACAGGTTTCATCTTATGTGTCCATTAAAATAGAAGATTTCACTTTTTGCTTTAGCTGTGATTATGGCCTTCATACAAAAGAAAGAAAATAAAGGTGACATAGCAATACGAAGAATCAAAATCATTTTAAAGAGAACTTTCCAATAAAACTTCATTCCATGAAACTCGTTTCAAACAATCCGATGATACTAGAACTTTCAGACGCATCTTCTTTAAAAAATGAAGCAGATAAGAACCCCATCACTCTTATCATAACTGTAAAACTTCAAACTGGACTTAAGAACGCAGAACAATTTAGCAAATACAAAAATCGATTGAGCGACTCAATATACATGCACACACAGTCGGCTTTTTCGCCAACCCAATTAAAGAGAGCAAAAGGTTAAATTTTTCACCTGGGATTATGAAAAGGTCTGGATCCCCGGCATTGTACTTGTGATCCGAGACATCGGACCTCACGATGTAGAACAGCGCAGTAGGAGCAAAACTACAGACCACGCCAATCTCCATTTTCGCACGCGAGCACATACAAAGAGAATGAGAAGAGGACAGAGTATCGATTTCCGAGCAAATGGACTCTGTCGCTCGTTCAGGTGATTGTGGATTAAAAACTTGTTAAAAAACATAGAAAAAGTTATATAAGAATTTGATCTGAAAATTTATATAAAAAAATTACAGTAATATTTGTCCACTTGATAATTATATGTAATTTTTAGATAAATATCATCGTTTTTTAATTATGCGTAACGAATAATTTAATTTTGTTTCAATTATTTTACTTTTTAAATACAAATATGACATAGGGTTCTAAACTTGAATCGATATTTTTATACAACAAACATTACAAAAGAAGGCACGGGGTGGTGTATCATACAATCACCTGCGAGGTATCGATATGGAATCTTGCATGTCGGCAGCCTAGGGGTGGGTAAAACCGGGGACCGTCATCGTCTACGTGTCGGAAGCTCACTGGTCACATTATTATGCATAAGCCACCCAATCAATTTCACTTTTCCTGCAGACGTGATATTCAACAATGGCGGAGGATGATACCAACGGAATATTGATCCAAGGCGACACTGGGCAGCAAACAATTGACGAATCGACTCTTTACGATGTTCTCAATCGTTTGTTCTCAACGATCTTCTTCCCCGATCCGGATTCAGATTATGCTTCTGCTCCGCTGCTGCAGAGGATCAAAGCTTCGCTATCAGTTAATATTCCTCTGCTTTGTGATGCGTCGAGGAACACTGGTCTTCGTGCTCTTCTCTGGACTCGCCGCGGCGGAACCTTCCGTGCGCTTCTCGTAGTTTCAGTGAGTGGCTTTTGCTCTGTTTCTGGGTTGATACCCATATATATGTTTTTTGACGAATTGAAAATTTTGGGTTTGAAATTCTAGGCTGATTGATTATAAATTCTCCACGACTTTCTTTTTACAAATAAAAACGAAAGGAATCTTTTCTTTGGAAGTAGCTACAGTTGAAAAAATGGTCGATCTCATATAATGTGATTGTGTGCTTATATTTGCTACCTGTCAAAAGTTTTGGATTCTTTCTCAATCACATCTTTTAATTCCATATTTAATTTTGTGAAGTATAAAAGGTTCAGACTTCAGAGGTTGCATTCGAGCACATCTTTTGGAGAAAGTTTTTGGCTACTTTTGAATATTGATTTCATGAGTCATATAATATATTTCATCCATTTTTTTAAAAAAAGGGACTGAAACTTTACGATTCTTTTTATTCTGAAGATTTTTGTCCTTTAACTTCTGATCAAACTTTTATATTTTTCCAGGCTGGGACAATAGCTGTTGTCACCTTGACAGGATTGTTAGTGTTCATGCTCTTCTTCTTTGCGGCGACCTTCAATGCTGTGGTCATATCCCTTCTCGTGTCTTTGGCAGCCGCTGGAGGATGCTTGACTCTATTCTTCGCCTTTGTGGCAGCCATTTACTTTGGGGCATTATCGGTTGCTTTATTTATCATTTCCACAGCAGCTATTTCTTCGGTTATAGCTGTTCTTTTTGCTACAGGTACTGATATTGTTTTCTTTTTGTCATGATATACATTTTTGGCCAGTGTTTCACACATTTTAGCTTAGGTTCGTTAATTATATGAAAACTGCACGAATTCGTTCACTGTTTATATTTTTCTGCATGCGTCCATTTGTTGAGTCCCAAAAGTCTAGGCTTCGTTCCGTATACCACGTCCCCTTTAGCTTCTTCATATAGTAAGTTTGGCACAAAATCATATGTTCACCTTCGAAATCAGGTTGGATTGGATTCATTTTAACGCTGTGGCTGGTTGCAAAGAAAAGCATCGGTGTGGCTAAGTATTCCTTGTTGGTGACCTGTTCTGCGGTTTCAGCTTATTCTACAGCTGCTTGGCATTCCCCGAACCAAAATGTATCCAAGAAATCAGATTGAACGCTCTCGGTATAGCATACATGGCAAGTGTTGATCGGTCCTCCTTGAGATGGGTTACCCGCATCAACTTTTATTCGTTTCAAAATTTCCAGTTTGTGAGCAACTTTGTTTCTTGTGAATACTATTTGTGGAAAAATTAAGAAAACTATTGTAGCCTTTGTATAGTTTAAAAAAAAAACAGACCATGGAGTCTTTAGAGTCGTATTGAATCCAAACCAATCCCTAATCAAATTAGACCAGAGAAAGTAGTACTTAATCATTTTGGACCATTTGATTACTGTCTTTTTGCTGACATGAACTCAACCGTTGATAAAGATATATTTTGGATAATTTGCTGAAACTTGGAGATGACTAATCAAATTTATGAAATAAAAAACATGTCGAAAGAAGCGACGAGGAATTTGGCAGCCGTCAAACCATACTTTCTATGGTTTGAATTATCTTTCCATCCGTGGAAAAAAATATTCGGAGCTTAATTAAGAAAAAGAAAAAAATAAGCATAAAAAAAAAAACAAATGACATATCGATTTGATCCATATTAAAATAATATTTTTTATCTAAAAATAATTTTTTCATAGATCGTGTCAGATATGAGATTTTTTTAATTAACCCGTGAGTCAATGTCATGAGAGTTATCATGACGAAACTTTATATGGACGGATATATTCTTTTTATAAGTCTTTGCTTATTTTCTTGTGGAATAAAATATAGTCAATGAATGTTATTTATGATTTAATACTAATATTTAATGATACGAGCTTAAGTTATTCTTGCCTAGCATATACGATTTGTTAACCTCCTAAAATTTTATGAAAATAAAAAATATTCTGTTTTAAATGGGTATTTTATTTTTTTACTTATAATAATAATCATCAAATGTGGAGGGTTTTTACTTATAATAATAATCATCAAATGTAGAGGGAATAAATACCCATTTAAAACAGAATATTTTTTATTTTCATTAAATTTTTGGAGGTTAACAGATGGTAATATGGTATATGCTCGTAATCATCAAATGGAGGGAACAAATACCGATCGTGTTTTTAAAGTGGACCCAGTAAACGAAACAAAAATATAGTAAACATACATGTACCGAATTTCGTTAAAACTGAGCAACAAATCGGAAAATTCAATTATTTTTTTCAATTTATGTTTCTTGTTTAGTTTTTACATGCTGTCAGATACAAAACACATTGCATCATGAGTCGTTCAATAATATCTTGTAAATTTTACTTATTTATTTTTTAATGTGAGAATGCATATTAAATATATCATATCTGTTAGATTAAGTCTTTAAAATTTTGTTATATATGAACTTGGACAACTATCTCTCAAGAACAAGCTTTTAGGTTAAATTAGATCAAAATCTCAATCTTAACTGTGATACTCTTGTCCCACATCGAAAAAATCAAAGATTTTCTATAGCAACTTGGGTTAATCATTTTCGTAAAGCGAGAACGAAAACAAAATAGTTGCTATATGGGCCTATTGGGCAGTCACGCAGATGCAGGCCTGAGCTCGGGGCGTGACATTAACAAACTTTAAAACAATTTCTTTAGCTTGAAAATAAAATTCAACAAAATTTCATTTCAAAAAAGAAAAAAAAAATCGACATTATAAAAATATCGTTCATTCCCTTTTTTAAAAAACAATTCAACAAATTTTCATTTAAAAAAAAATTCGACAAGACAAAAATATCGTTCATTCCTTTTTTTAAAAAACAATTCAATCACAGAACCTAAATATAATATTAAGTAAGAAATAAACAAGGATTTAATAATGTCTTACTCTTACCATCGTTTTTGAACGGTGCTCTTACCATCGTTTTGAGACCATATTAAATTATTAATATTTTCCATGATTTACATATTATTATCTAAATTTATTATATATCTTAAAATAATGAAAAAATGTTCGATTAATACAAAGTAATTTGAATATTTTTTTTATTTGTAATTTGGCAATGAAAACATGTGATATTCTTTCCACGCATTTCTTTTATATTTATGACTAAAATTAATATGAAGTCGTGGCATAGTCTACGACTCATAACTACAATTTTACGTGTAGAAAAATTTGTCATGCCACCCCACAAATAATGTCGGTGTTATATTATATATAATATATACATGTACGTGCGTTATAATATATATATATATATATATATATATATATATATATATATATATATATAATTTTGATATCCTGCACACCTACCGTGCACACCTTTGTGAGCACCGATGAAGTGTCACTCATTCATTGGATGTGATGAAATATAGAAAAATTACGCATGCAGTGGATGAGTGACACCTCATCGGTGCTCACAAAAGTGTGCACGGTAGGTGTGCAGGATATCAAAATTGTATATATATATATATATATATATATATATATATATATATATATATATAAATATATATATTTTGCTGAAAACACAATTTGTCTGAGAATAAATTTTCTTTGGGTCTTCTTAGTTATAGTGCTGTAAATTGGCATGAAATATTAAATTGACCTCTAATAATATAAAAAAGAAAAAGAAAATTGATGTAACAAATAGAATAACACATTTAATCATGGTGACAAATTTGTGAAAAAAACATATGGTATAAATGAGGAGTTTCATAAGTTCAATCCATTTAAAATATATATAGATAGATTAATTGTCAATAATCATTATCTCAATTAGCGAGAGAAGGACTAGTTTGATTTCGCTTTCCAATAAATATTGTATAAAACTAAAAGAAAATTGAAACATAAATTTGAAATGATTAAATGGGTAAATCTAAATTACTTAATCCTTTAATTAAAGGATTAAGTAATAGTTGAGTATAATCTACGTAATGCAAGAGACTTGACGCCTCCCACCAAGAAATTGACATGATGAAATTTAGATTCATGCAACTGATCATAACAATTCTTACAACAATAAAAATTTCATTTATCAAAATCTAATTAATAAATTTAATCAAACTCAAATTTAATGACTTCGATCGTATTGTTTATTCTCCAACTTGGACTTATTCAAACCTCACAAATCATACGTCAAAAAGCCAATCTTTGTGAAATATCATGGAAACACCCCATGCAACTTCATATGAACCATCCCCGCCCTCTTTTGTCTCTATATATACATATACATCGCATATAGAAAAAAAATTAGGACACACAAAATATTCGATATATATGGATTCTTTGAAACCAAATGTCGCAAATTTCATAGAAAAGAAACCAGGGAACTTCAAGGCCAATGCGCACTGCAAGAAGCACCCAAAACACAGGCAAACACCGGGGGTTTGCTCCATATGTCTGAGGGAAAGACTCTCTCAATTACCAAATATTGCTACAAGTAGCGGTAGTTCGAAAGTCGGTGTGTCTTCATCACTAATTTCTTCTTCTTGTTCAGATCTATCTTCTTCGAATGCTTCTTCGTGTTCGTCTCCAGTCGTGAATTATACGTGCCGTGTGGAGTATTTGGAATCTGGGAAACCCATGAAAGTGTTCAAGAATGTTGGCCAAAATGTCCTCAAGAAGAGTAAATCAATGGTTTATGTGTTGCAGAGACGAAAAGAGGAGGGTCCCATGGACGATGATAATGGTAAAAATATCGACGTCAAACGAGGGTTTTGGTCGAAATTGTTACCTAGAAGAGGTAAGGCTTTGAGGTACTCGAGAACTATGAGAGAAAGAGTGGTTACGGAAGTTCATTAGCAGAATATATACGCTCAACGGTGGTGGAAGTGGTTCACGAATTTATGCAGTCGGTTCGAGTTATATTGGTTGCGTGCGTTTGGAAATTTATGTGTTGAATCATTACTCGTGATCTCCATCAATGTTTAGTTTCTATATCTAAATCGAAGATAAATAAAAGGGGATACCTGTACAGGAAAACCTTTGTAGAAATTTGTGTTGGCTACGGTCGTAAATATGGATTCTTCATTTGAAGTGATTGCGGTAAAACGTTTCATTATATTTTTTGCCTCTTGTAACTTTGGATTCTTTCCTTCCACGTTGCCTCTTTCATGAATCAACTTTTAAAAGTTGGGGTATCTGGATGTGTTGTGAAAAGAAGTTGTATTTTCTTTTTTGTTGAGAAAATGAATCAAATTGTATTTTGATTGATTGAAAATTTGTCAAAAGAAGTGTTGATTGTGAATAGGAGTATAGAACAAAGCACAATCATCTAAACATATGAATGATGCACGTTGGAAAAAAACCGAGGAAATCTCAAAATGAAGAGCGAAACAACATTGCCTTTCGAATAGTTGCGATCTTTCCATGTATAAAATTAAATTCTATTTAAATTTGAGCCACCGAAGAATGCCATCTCAAACAGAATACAAATTTCATAAAGATGGATTGTTGCTAAAAGTATTCGAACTTTAAAGATGGGTTGTATTTTAAACAACAAATCTCAAGTTCTCAACATCAGCATATTCCTCAAATTACTATACAATTTGAGGTTGCAATATTCATAATAATAGCTTAAAAGATATACAGCCTTTGCAAGTAAGTTTGCTGCTCATCAATCAACTTAGAAAGCTTCCAACCGCTTCCTGAAAGTGAGGAAGACTTCACAAAATAGACATCTTCTTGATCGGTCATTTAGCTGAATTGGCTTCAGTCGACTTAACTTCTCTTGCACACTGAGATACATACGGTTTTAGCTGCCAAAAAAAAGGCAGTAGCATAAAAAAAATTAGCTTTATTGGTAGTAAATTGGTAATAGAAAATCAAGTACTAATCCATCTCAAAACTTATTCATGCTCGCACCAGTATTATTTTCAATATCACAAGGTGAGGGGCACGTGATTGGATCACACATCTCAGCTTAAAGTGTTTGGTCTATGTCAAGTTCGTGTGAACAAGGAAAATTTGAGCATTTAAAACATAACCGAACAAAATTTGGAGGCAGAGTTCGAGTCTAAAAAAGCACAACTACAAATGGAAAAAATGTCAGGTAGAGATTATTAAAGCTAAATTTCACAGAAAAGCTTCTAAACCATGCAAATTAGATATATGAGCGGCCAATATCCGGTGGGACTAGTACTTTTGTTAAGAACCTGAAGGCTTCCTAAATACGAAGCTGAAAGGGCAATAAACGAGATGAAGAATCCTGACGTGTGCATTAAACAAACATTATCATCACAACGATCAGCTCAATATCCAAAACCGAGAAGGAAAAAATAAAATAAAATAAAAACCATAATAACTTCTATGCATGAATTATAAATGAAAATTTACACTTTGGGAATTAGAAACTGGAGAACAAGAAAGGCAAAAACACAAAGGGTGGGAGGACAAAAGTCACAACCAGTTCCTACCGTTGTTCCACACTTCCACTGCAAAGAGAGGATTTGTTGAAACTAAGACAAATTCAAGTGATATTCTATAATATTGAAAAAAAAGGTGATATTCTCTTATAGTCGAAATATAACTGAAATCATAAGCAGCCACTAGCCATCCAGAAACACTAAACTGTCTTATACTTCTCCACGAAGATTAATGTGCTCTTACTCACCATTATTGCCACTATGATTTTGTGATATGAATGTGTTTTGAGTACATTTTTTCTTTGATTACGAACCTTGAAGTCAGTCAAATCTGGTACCACATAGTGCGGCAACTTTTCAGGCATAACCACATAACCACCTGCATAAACACCAAATTACTCTGTTATTACGAAATTTTATTTGTAACTGCTTTTCTTTCATTTTTACTCATAATCATACACAGTATCAGTTGTATTGCACCATGAACAGAAGTGAAAATGTTAACATGAACAGACCAAATCACATTAGTCAATAGAAATGAGAACATAGTCTTCGGTGACTTCTTCATTTTGAAAAGGACACACTTTCTCAATATTTCATTTTTCCCCATTGTAATAATCATTTTTTACTTTATAAACGAAAAACAAATACAAGATAATTGTAGGGAAAAAAACCATTTTGGTGCATAAAAGCTTGCTTTGATTATTCGAAAAAAAATAGTTGTATGTGAAAAATCTATCAATATGTGCAATGTAAGATTTTTACATATCTTCTTCCACGCTTGAAAACAACCTAAAAACTCGTGAAATTATCATGAGCCAACCTCACGAACGCATTCTTGAGTTCAAATTTTATTTGTTTGGTTTAAGCTTGACCCCAAGTATGAAAATTTTAAGGTTGTTGAACTCATTATATGAGTTCCAAACTTGTGAAATTCTACAGCTTATGAAATTTACCAGCAATTCACTAGAGATATACCTTTCCGAGTGTGAAAGCCAGTGGGTTTGCAATTCTTTCCCTTGTAAAAACCTCGAGGACACTTCTTGGTCGTTAGAATATCAAGTGACGAGGTCCGCTTCCTCCTAAACGCCCTTCCTATTCCCAATATCAGTCCTAGCGCCATTAAAGATCTTTTTCTACTTTTCCTCCTGAAATCTGGAAACATAATTTTCGTGTTTTACTACATAAACAAACTACAGCAACTATTTTGTCGTCATCATACCATAAAAAATGTTGGTCAGAAAATACTAATACCGGAGTTGAAAAAAGGTCAGCATTATAAGCAAATAATAGATTGACGACCTAAAACAAAAGTTAACAGCCAAAGCCACAATAGTTGGTCGATTTTGGCAGCACTCCTGCTCAGTTTCACCAGAATCATCCAACAGAACGGAAATGAGCACGATAATGCCAAGAGTGTATGAATTTACAATCATCAGTTCAACTCGATTAGGAAAAAAAATAGAAGGAGAAAGGACTCACCTTGAAGCGACGAGGAGTTAACGAGCCCTAAAATTTGATTTTAGGAGGCCCTTCAGCTGAAACCCATAGCCCTGGCTCCACACAGTAAATCTTTTTTGAGTAAGTCTCATGTGAGACCGTCTCACGGGTCATAATCTGTGAGACGGGTCAACCCTACCCATATTCACAATAAAAAATAATACTCTTAGCATAAAAAGTAATACTTTTTCATGGGTGATCGAAATAAGAGATACGTCTCACAAATACGACCCGTGAGATCGTCTTACATAAATTTTTGTCTTTTTTTAGTAGGATAGGATGGTCTAAATCTCAACTATTTATTTTGGTTTTAATATTAATTTTGTCATACAATCTCATATTTTATTTATGAAAATATAATTTTTTTTATTTTAAATATATTTTTTCTGATTTTATATATAGATTATACCTACTCTTGTCGTATTTTATTGAGATTCACCTAAAATGAAAAAAAAAAAAGATATTAATATTCTTTTTAAGTCACGCCTCAACTACAAAGCTAAATGAGATTAATCATTATAGGCTGAATACCAATATATTTCAATGTTTTAAAAAAGAAATATTTACAAATTTTTTATTAAAATAATAATAATAATAATAATAATAATAATAATTACAGTGAAATTTCGATTATGTTGCGAATAAAATTCAGCAATCGGCTGTGTAGCTGAAACAGTTTGTTATCTGAATCGGTGCGGCGGTGCTCCACTCACCGGCGTACACTTTCTCATCTTGAATTTTTTATCCAATAATTAATAACAAGGGAGAAGAAAAATGAAGACTTTATCACTACCAACCTCCTTCCTTAATCTACGCCACCTCCCTCCTTTTTCCAGTGTCAACAACATCAATAATTTACTCCTTTGTCGCCATTCATCTCCTCTGATCCGCCGGCGGACGCTTGTAATTCAATCCATGGCCGCATCCACTAGTTCCGACCTTAATCAGGTATTGCTAATCGTTATTAGTTCCTCTTGATTTTCCTTGGCTTAGTTATCAAGGTGTGTACTGGAATTCGAAGAAGCGAGCTTTAACTGATTTTGGTGAAAAATCCTATTTTTGTAGAATTACTACGTTTCTTTATTTACTGATGATTTTTCATTACCGATTATTTGGCGAATTGACTTATTATTAAATTGTTTTTGAAGCAAAGCTCGTATGATAAAAGAAATCTATATAAACTGATACTTTTTCACTGGAGAAAACTCCGCTCCTCTCTGTTTATTTATTTATGGTTTTTGGATTCTTTGTGCGTATGTTGATTGTGGTGGATTAGGCAACTTAATATATTTTGAGAGCTGAACATATATTATAAAGAAACACTGGAAAAAAATGGAATTTTTCTCCTTTTGAAATGCCATCTTATTATTAATATGCATTTTGACTCCTAAACAATAATGTTACAAAAGCTCGTGTTATTTTAAAAATATTGCTAAAAAAATCCTCGCTTCTATTTATGTGATTCAATGCATAATTTTGTGATTCAACGCCTTTTTTACTCACCATGATAACTCCAACGCACACTCTTAGAATATTAACACGGAAAGTTATTTTTTAATAAATCGTATAATTAGCAGAAAAAAAAAGGTATCTATTACTAACTAATTTTAAGCTTTTATCTCTAGTATCTGCTGACTAATGAGTAAAAAGAAAGAACGTTCCATTTCCATAGGATAGAGAAGCGTCTACTGCCTACTGGACTAAGTAAAAGAAAAAAAAAATCATGAAGATTCTCAAAAGGCCATTAAAAAACTTCATTGAAGATCAGAGGACCTTTAGCCAAACTTTTAAATCATAGGGTTTTGCGCCTATTTTTTAGGGGATTTTTTTTATGCATTTGGCAGGGGCCAAATGCTTTCACCCTGAAGTTTACTAATTTCTTTCACATGATGCTTATTGATGGTTTTTGCATTGAAATGAGTCCGTGTCACCGCCGTGGATGGTAATTGGTGATGAATTTCGTCAATCTAATAATTTGAAGTCAAATTTACATTTTTGAGTTGATAATCGAGTATAAAAAATTAAACAATTCCGTCACTGATTTTCTTATCTATTTCATTTGGCTAATTTATGATTTTCTCACAGGACAATTCAGTATCGACTGCTGCTAATGTTAATGACGATGTCTTTCAACTCATTCAAGCTCACCAAAATAAAGCTTCAAGGTTAACTCCTGTACAGGAAGTTAAGACATTTCTGTGCCACAGCTTACGTGGAGTTCTCTCAACTGTCTCCATGGTAATTTTGAAACTGTATACATATTAATCTTTCACCCAAATTTATGACGTGTCTTAGTGTTTCGTTAACCTGGATGCTACAGAAGCACGAGGGTTATCCATCTGGATCCATGGTTGACTTTGCTTGTGAAGCTTATGGAGCTCCAATATTGGCAGTAAGTGATTTGGCAGTTCATACAAAGGTATGCATGCACGACAATCTTGAATTTAGTGTAAACAAACATGGAGTTTTTGTATTTTGTCTTATATTTGAAACTAAATTTCTTATGTAATTCAGAACCTTATGGCCAATCCCAAATGCTCACTGCTTGTGTCAAAAGATCCCCAAGATCGAACTGAGTTAGTAGTCACTGTGCACGGTGATGCCGTTCCAGTAAGGATTATTACTTTCATAATTTTACCATTCTTGTTTATCTTTTTTTTTTAATGGTGAATCCAAAGAAAGCCTGTATAGCTCTTGTTGGGGATTCAGAATTAACATGGGATTTTCAATTAAGACTAATGTTCTATGTGGTATGTTCATGTAGCTACGGCCGAGATGTGGTGTTTGAACTACTATATGATCTAAGAGAATTGAGTTGTACTTGGTGACGCGATGGGTGCTTGGTTTTTCAATTGTTAATAGAGGCAAAGATATACATTTGATTTTCATGAGTAGTAAGGTTGTGTAATGATTTGAAAGGGGGTTATCGAGGACCAATACTTGCATGCTATTTTTTGTGGCTGCATATGTGGTGTGGTTATTTACTTATGGCTCTTGGGTTGCTATGCAACAATTATCTGCGAGCTTTTTTTTGTTTTATATTTCCATCTAAACTTGAATATTTCTTGTTTAATACAGGTCCCTGAAAAACAAAAGGAAGAAATTCGAGCAATGTATTTGGGCCAGCATCCAGATGCGTTTTGGGTAATCTTTTGACATGCCTAATTCTCGCATTCTCGAATTTCTGACCATTGTGCATGGTAATATTTGATAGATAACCCCTTTTGAAGGTTGACTTTGGCGACTTCCAATTTCTTCGCATTGAACCAAAGGTCGTTCAATACGTGTCAGGAGTTGCAACAGCTTTGTTAGGTTCTGGAGGTTTGATTTGCCAAACTTGCCCGTTTTTCAGTAGCTTGTTTCCCGTGTCCCTTTTATTTCCATATCATGCCTTTGTAGCTTCTTTAATTTCTGGAAGATTTGTGAGAATTTCATTGGTATTCATTTACTTTACTTTCAGAATTTAGCAGAGAGGAGTTTCTAACAGCTGTAGTGGATCCTATATATCAATTCTCAAAGCCCATTGCGGTATGCCAAGCAGTAATAGTGATGTGTTGAATTGTCCTCAAGTGTTCCGCTACTTAAAAGTTTAGGTTGTGCTAATTTGTTATACATATTAATTTATTCAGTCACATATGAATAAAGATCATACTGAAGATACAAAATTGATCGTACAGCACTCTACATCTATCCCGGTAACATTTACGGTTTTCTCAAAACATTTCATCTTTATTCATAATGAAGGATTTTAATATATATCAAAACAATTCTTTCAGGTTGACTTTGCCCAAATGTTGGATGTAGACAGTCTGGGCTTCAATGTGAAGGTTATATTTTACTATCTTCTATTTCCCTATTTAGACGTTTTATGATCTCTTTATATCCTGGTAGAAGCTGTTATGAGCCCAGAATCAATTGCAAAAGGCTTGGACCCATCAGGCCCAGAAACATCCCAAGGCCCAAGTAAAATAAACCTTGAGAAGCCCAAAATAATTAATACGTATGTTAGGAGGAACAAAGGGAAGAAACACGTGAATAGGGAGGGATAAAAGGGCAGTTGTAGAGAAGGAGAGGGGCATTCAGTTACATATTCTATTGAGTGATCACTGGCATTTGCTAGGGAGGAAAGACTTGTAACAGAGTGTTTTACTCTGGGATCTTATTTCCTTATTGAATATAATATTTCATTTCTGCTAATTGTTCTTCATTTCTGGATTTTATCGTTTGAGAATTCTAAGATCATAACATTGGTCCGACCTGCCGGATTCGAAAGACGCGCAAAGAGGATGGCTAGCACACGGAATGATGCGAAGTTTGAAACTATGGAAAGATCAGTATATGGATTACAAGAAAGTATGCTTCAGGTACAAGGAAGGCTGGATAAACTCGATCAAACGCTCGGCGGTTTCCAGGAGCTGAAGGGACTGATGGAGCAACTGATTAAAACCCAGGAAAGAGGGAAGGGTCCCGTTCATGGCAATGAGCAACTGGAAGAAGGGCGGAGAGAATCTGTGGAAACCATCAGTGGTGGGACTCCCGAAACAGTCACGGAAGAGATGAGGATGGCGCTGAGAAGGATCGAATTACCTGTATTCGAAGGAGAGGATCCGATGGGATGGCTGGGAAAAGTAGAGCAATACTTCGACGTTCATGGCACACCATTTGAGTGTAGGCTCAAACTGGCATATATCTGTATGCAGGGAACCACCATTCATTGGTTCCGCTGGATGAAGGCGAGGGTCCCTAATATGAACTGGGATCGGTTTGCGGAGGAATTGATTAAGAGGTATGGCGGGTATGAGGCGAACCCATATGAGCTCATAGCTTCGCTGAAACAGGGACAACAAACCGTAGACACCTATATTCAACAATTTGAGGTGCTGGTTGCCCAGATTGGTGACATTCAAGAAGACCATTGTCTGGGATATTTTATGAGTGGATTGCGGGAAGAGATTCGTCGGCGAATGATTGTTCATAATCCGCGGACGGTGGATCGCGCCATGTTGTTAGCAAGGGGGCTGGAGATCGAAGTGTTTGGTAAGGTGATGGACCGTGGCAAAAGTAGATCTGGGCTTGGCCTGAATCTTGAACAGAGATGGCCCATGGATATGAATTGGGCTAATCAGGCCCATTCCACTGGTAAGGATCGTCATTCTAATAACCCACCATCGCGCGTTAATGCCAAAGCGTTGAGTCCAGGAGATGAGTATCAGCACCGACCACAAGCCCCGACGCATCACGGAGGGGGGTCGCGATCTTATCCTGGAGGCAACAGTGGCGGGGCGACGAGGGCCCAAACGCCACGGAATCGAGATGGTAGGATCGTATCACACCAGGAGTATTTACACAGGAAGGAGAAGGGACTATGTTTTAAATGTGGGGAGCCATATCACCCCCTACATCGATGCGTGAATAAGAGTTTAAGGGTGACAATTCTGGCGGAAGAGGATGGGGAAGAAGTTGAGGAGGATCAAGGGGCAACTGAAGAAGGGAATAACCAACAACAGGGAGAGGCTGAAACATGGCTGGGAGCCCCGATTACCGAATACAATACGCTAGAGCTGCCAATGTATTCTGTTAGCGGGATTAATCAACCGCAGACGCTGAAAATGAAGGCGAAAGTAGCAGGAAGAGAGGTGGTGGCGATGGTTGACAGCGGTGCAAGCCACAACTTCATTTCTAGAAATTTGATTGCTGAGTTGGGTTTTGAAGTGGATGAAGGGGTTAAATTTTGCGTGTGTTTGGGTGACGGGTACCGTGTGGCTTGTCAAGGGATGTGTAAAGGAGTGGAAGTCGAATTGGGCCTCTGTCGGATACAAATCGAAGGGTATTTATTTGAGTTGGGTGAGCTTGATCTCATTCTCGGTGTTGATTGGCTTCGAACGTTAGGCGACGTCATGCTGAATTGGGCCAATATGGAAATGCGATTTACATGGCAGGGACAGAAGGTGGTTCTACGGGGGGACCCGAAGCTCAGTAGGGCTGTGGTATCATTCAAATCAATTGCCAAAGTCAAAGAGGTGGAGTTCTATGGGGCAGTTCTGATCAAAGGGACTGATTGTGTGCTGAGCAAACTGGCAGTGGAGCAAGAAGGTTCCAGTAAGGAAATTGACATGCTTCTCTCTCAATATGGGGAAGTGTTTCAAGAACCAACAGGGTTGCCCCCTCGACGATTACAGGACCATGCCATAAACATCAAAGAAGGGTGTGGACCGGTGTCGGTGCGACCATATCGCTACGCCCACCACCAAAAAGACGAGATAGAAAGAATGGTGCGAGACATGCTCAAATCGGGTCTTATACAGCCAAGTAGCAGCCCCTACTCCAGCCCCGTTATTTTGGTGAAGAAAAAAGACGGCAGCTGGAGATTTTGTATTGATTATCGAGCTTTGAACGAGATCACAATATCTGATAAATATCCTATTCCCGTGGTTGAGGAGCTCTTCGATGAATTGCACGGTGCGAAGTATTTTTCGAAGCTGGACCTCAGGTCGGGTTATCACCAAATTCGAGTGCAGCCCGAGGATATTCCAAGAACGGCGTTTCGAACGCATGATGGGCATTACGAGTTTGTGGTAATGCCCTTCGGCTTAAAAAACGCCCCCGCAACGTTCCAAGCCACAATGAACGAGGTATTCCGACCACTTTTAAGGAAATTTGTTCTTGTTTTTTTTGATGATATACTAATCTACAGTGAAGGGTGGGAGGAACACTTGTCGCATGTGAGGATGGTGCTCGATATATTGCTGAGGAACAGTCTGGTTCTGAATGAAAAAAAATGTCACTTTGGGTTGAGACAGGTAGGCTATCTGGGGCATATTATCACTGGCCAAGGGGTGATGGTGGATCCGGACAAAATAGTGAGTGTTAGTCAGTGGCCGAGACCGCAAAACACCAAGGGTTTAAGGGGGTTCCTCGGACTGACGGGCTACTACAGAAAGTTCATAAAAAATTATGGGAAAGTTGCTAAACCATTGACAGACCAGTTGAAGAAAAATAACTTCTCCTGGAATAACTTGGCAGAGGGTGCGTTTGTCCAACTCAAGGAGGCTCTTAGCACGGCCCCACTTCTTAAAATGCCCAATTTTAGTCAAGAATTTGTAGTTGAGTGTGATGCATCAGGAGCGGGGATAGGAGCAGTGCTGGTTCAAGAGGGCAGACCCGTCGCCTATTACAGTAAGGCGCTGGCAGAAAGGGCTACAAGGAAATCAACATATGAACGTGAGTTAATGGCTTTGGTATTAGCTGTCCAACATTGGCGTCACTATCTTTTGGGACGGAAATTCACGGTTATGACAGATCACAAACCGCTCAGAAGTCTTCTACAACAACGAATCACCACCCCGGACCAACAATATTGGTTGGCCAAACTGCTCGGATATGAGTTTGAAATCAAGCACAAGGGAGGTTTGGAAAATGGGGCAGCTGATGCATTGTCAAGAAGAGAAGACAAGGGTGACTTGATGATCTTGACGAAAGCTGAATGGGTAGAGATAAATGAACTTAAGGAAGCAGTCTGGAAAGATCAAGAGCTGAGAAAGATCATTGACAAACTGCAAGGGAAAGACAATGGCAGCACCCCTTATATGTTAATCAGTGACTGTTTGCTGCACAAAGGCAGGTTGGTGGTCCCGAAGTCTTCGCTGTGGGTCACCAAAGTATTAAACGAGTTTCATAATACCCCAGTTGGGGGTCACGCCGGTGCATTACAAACATACAAGAGGGTAGCAAGCAATTTTTTTTGGAAAGGAATGAAGGCCGACGTCAGGACATTTGTAGCCCAGTGTTCAATCTGTCAGCAACAAAAATATGAAGCCACCAAGCCCGCGGGATTACTTCAACCGTTGGCTTTACCTGAAGTGGTTTGGGAAGATATGGCCATGAATTTTATTACGGGACTTCCCAAGTCAAAAGGGAATGATGTAATATTGGTGGTGATAGACAGATTGTCAAAATATGCACATTTTCTACTGTTGAAACACTCCTACAAGGCCAACACAGTAGCTGAGTTATTTGTTAAAAATGTGGTGAAATTACATGGGATTCCAAAGTCGATTGTGAGTGACAGAGATGCGGTATTTATGAGCATGTTTTGGTCTGAAATTTTCAGGCTCCAAGGAACTCAACTAAAAATGAGTACGGCGTATCACCCCGAGTCCGACGGACAGAGTGAAGCGTTGAACAAATACCTTGAGACTTACCTACGTTGTTTCTGCTCTGAACAACCTAAGAGTTGGGCTCAATGGCTACATTGGGCAGAATATTGGTACAACACTTCCTACCAAACTTCAGCAGGATTGAGCCCATTCGAAGTGGTATATGGACGCAAGCCACCAAGCGTGGCTCGATTTATTCCGGGGGAGACACAGGTGGCAGCGGTATCACAGGCATTAGGGGACAGAGATGAGCTCTTACGGCAACTCAAGTACAATCTGGAAAGAGCTCAGCAGCACATGACAAAACACGCTAACAAGAAACGGCGAGAGGTTCAATTTCAAGAAGGAGATATGGTATACTTGAAGTTGAGACCTCATCGGCAGAACTCAGTTTGTTCCAGGGTTGCCCAGAAATTATCCAGCAGGTTCTATGGGCCTTTCAGGATTGAAAAGAAGGTGGGGACAGTTGCCTATAAACTCCAGTTGCCCGAGGGGTCAAGAGTGCATCCAGTTTTTCATGTGTCATGCTTGAAACGAGCAATGGGCACGTCTGAGATTGTGATCAAACTTCCGGAAGAACTTGACACAGATCTGCTCATGACCTTTGAACCTGAGTTTGTTTTAGCAGAGAGGATTAAACTTCTCGCAGGGCAGCCATGTCATCAGATTTTAGTACAATGGAAAGGCCGATCCAAAGAAGAAGCTACATGGGAGAGTCGGGAAGATTTTCAAAGGCAGTTTCCTGATTTTCGCCTTGAGGACAAGGCGCATTTTGAGGAGGCCGGTAATGTTATGAGCCCAGAATCAATTGCAAAAGGCTTGGACCCATCAGGCCCAGAAACATCCCAAGGCCCAAGTAAAATAAACCTTGAGAAGCCCAAAATAATTAATACGTATGTTAGGAGGAACAAAGGGAAGAAACACGTGAATAGGGAGGGATAAAAGGGCAGTTGTAGAGAAGGAGAGGGGCATTCAGTTACATATTCTGTTGAGTGATCACTAGCATTTGCTAGGGAGGAAAGACTTGTAACAGAGTGTTTTACTCTGGGATCTTATTTCCTTATTGAATATAATATTTCATTTCTGCTAACTGTTCTTCATTTCTGGATTTTATCGTTTGAGAATTCTAAGATCATAACAGAAGCTCGCATTCTCGACATGTATCACGTTTCGTGGCATGAATGTCATGAATTGTTAAAGTATCTTTCAGGCTGACTGTCAAGGGAACACTTTCAAGCTTCGAATTCCTTTTCCAAGGCGTGCGGCGGACAGAAAGTGAGTCATCCCGCACCAATGTGTACAATTCCATTTCTTTATGTATGAAATTAAAAAATTCATCAAGTCATGATCTTTGTGTACCACGCTCATTATTTCTCATCAAATTTACACAGGGATGTGAAGGCACTCATAGTTGAAATGCTTCAAGCGGCCAAGGCCTCCAAAGCAACTTGATTATGCTCATGAAGGTTCGATTTTGGAATTCATTTGTGGTTGTTTCTGTGCAATTTTCTGGCTGGCGGTACTGTTCTGACTTTTTAACATGATATCGAACAGAAGGATTTGCGGGACGTGCCAAGAACAATATTTAAGCTAGTGATGTAAATGGACATGAAACTTCTTGCAAAGTTTTTTAAGGAATAATGTCTCATATGTAGAGAGATTTAGCTGATACATTATAATTTTTGCTTTGCGACAAGATAGATGCTCGTGGAGGAATGACGATCAAGAAAACATGTACACCGGTAGATTTGTGGAATGCTTATTATTTACGACATATAAACAAAATAATGTCACATCGTTAATATGTCACGCCTTTGGGCCTGCAGTTGGAGCGCATGCAAGTGAGACTGCCTATAATGAATTATGCTGGCCACCAACTCATATTTGTATACATGACCTTTTTTGTCATGCTAAAATATTCAAAACTTTGCTTCTTTTTGCACAATATTAGTGCAAATATTCAGAATTGTTTATATATAAGCTAGAAGATTATGTTTCAAATCATCCACTGGAATCGAATCTAGAGATAGATCGTCAAAGGATATATAGTAATAGTGCAAAACAAAAATTTGAAAGCTTAGGAGACCAAAATAAGGTAACATAACGTTTTAGTCGTTAATTAATGGTATAAGTAGAATACATATATTCATGAGAATACTGCGGAACTCAGATTGTGACAATCTCAGCTCCACTAATGAAATGCTTTTGATACGGATTTTCGACGGAGACTAAATCACTTCGCAATTCTCGACTATAGCTATACATGTGTATGTCTGACACTGCATATTTATTGAAGGCAACTGACCGTTTTAATTTATCAACCATTTAAATTTAAGGAAGAAATTGTAATTTTGATGATGTATATATATTTGTCTTTTCTGAACGATTTTCATTCTTTATTTATATATATATATATATGCTTATTGCGTTGACATGTTCGTGCACAGTATTAATCTTTTCATAGGAAAGTGACTAAAATTTTCCTCAAAAAAACATGAATAGAACTGAAAATTGGCAACATAAATCTCAATTGAACAAACATACAAGACTGAAATGGCAATCGCAGCAAGCCAAAGCTGCAAACGCTTTCAAGGCTCACAAAATGGGAATGAAAACAAAATTATATTTATAAATTATCCTATGATATCCCAAAATGAGATTGATTGTTTTAAAAAAGAAAGGAACCAAGGAAAAATAAATGAAAAATATAAAAATTTGCTTCTTCTTCTTCTTTTACTCATAATACTTTCTTATACATTCATGCATTCTTTTCTTGAAAGAACCATACAATTTATACGCAGGATCGAATTCGAGAGAAAGACTAAAGAGGGGCTGATAGTCGAGGCTAGACGAGATGACCATTGTCGTGAAACTTTTCATTGTTGAGCCCTAGTGTGAACTCCAAACTTGGGTTTTTATATTTTTCTCCTTTCTGAATTGCGCCATAGCTCTTTCCCCTTATGGATTCGCATTCCTGCATTTGCATTTGTAATGTTTAAAATAAGGAACTGATCTTTAAGTTTATAAAACACACATGCTCAGTACTAATATATGCATATCAATATGAAAAACAGTATAAAATACATCAAATAGTTCATTTACGTACTATAGTTCACCATGACAAAAGACTGCTCAATTTTCTCATAAATTTATTTACATTGCATGTTTAAAGGAGCTGATTTAGTAATTGTATGCATATAGTCAAATGAATAGAGGAAAATCTCATGGATCTGGGTATACTTACCCTAAAATAATATTTTTCATGAGTTGGATCGGATCGGATATTCGTCTCATAAAATTGACGCGTGAGATGTCTTACTAAAGTTTTTGTGTAATTAAATTGGAGAAACAAATTATAATTTCCACTGCAATCTTAGCTTGACTAATCATAATGCTAATATTATACATGATTAACAATTAAAACTTTCTAAAATTATCAATCAAGTTCTTGACTTGAAGTGAAACTCAATTACCTCCATTAATTGATTGGACGACGATATGTTGAAGCTGCGCGACTCACCAGCATTCGCTTGTAACCAATCCTCTCTGCTACTGAAAATATTGAAACATAATTTACTTTGTTAGACTAATTAAACTAGATGACTAATTTAAATTTTTCGGGATAGATCAAGTACAAATGTTAATTACAAGAGAATAATCAGATATTTTATATATTTGCAGAAACTCAAACTATATATTTTGATAGTCATTTTTTCATCCAGACGATGATGATAAAGGACAACTGATTGCTGATGCTCACTAATTAAGTTTGTTACATAAATTTTGAAATTGGATTCTTTCATTTAATTAATAATCATTAATGAAGTAATTTGTATTAGAACACAAAATCAATGGAAGTATTCGTATTTGATTTACTCTATATCAGAAAAAATGTATGATATGAGTCAATTAATGATGCAATGACTTTGAAAGGAAGTGAAACTTTAAGAAAAGACGTGAAATTTGTGATAAAAAAAAAAAAAAAAAACAAGTCAAGGGAGGAGGAGGCGAATTGTCTCCTCTTGCACTTTATTGAAATTCCCATTTCTCCCTTTTTCCGCTCTCTATTACATTTTGGACTATGAAATTGATGTATTAGACTAATTAGTAGAGCATCTTTAAATTGGTAAACTCATTTCTCTTCTTGACAAACAAATAATAATTGGGAATTTTATAAATTTTTAGTGCTATAGTTTTTCAAGTTACAGTATTATTCCAGCAAGTTGTTCTTTTATTCATTTTTATAAATTTTTTAACGGAGCACAGACGTGGTACAGAACATTTCAGCAATTTACGGTGCCAAAATATCACTGGTGAAAATGGACAAAAAGTGAAAATAAAAACCAACTTACTGAATTAAAACTAAAACTTATACTAAAATGATCAGTTTATTAATCAAAATTGTAATTTTCCCTGAATAACTATCAAAAGAAAAGGAGATCATTCAATGTATACAGCTAAATAAACATTAAGCAGTAATAGTGCCAATGCCCTCGAACGGGAAAAAAAACCATAAAACCAAATGTTAAGTATCATGATATATTATCGTAAAATGAAATGTTATATTTTCAGACAAAAGTGTTGGTGAAAATTCAAACGCCTAAAAATGGAAACAATATCTTAAACAAGAAAATGACGAAGTAAAAAAAAGAACCCTCCTGCTGAAACCAAAAAGTACAGAAATTAAAGAAGGCTCATGAGCAGAAAACAGCATCGTTTTGGAGTTAGGAACCTGTTTGTTTCAACATTTTGGACAGTGTGTGAATTAAACAATTTGTTTTGTATAAAAAAGAGGAATTATCCAAACAAAATAAATGACAAAAAAGCTGGTATCAAACATTGCTTTATACTATCTATGCTACTGTTTCAGTATGCAACGGCTTTGTGAAAATTAAAAAGATGTAGATGAATGAGAATGATTAGATGGATGCATGGTAAATTTAAATTTTATTGCAAACTCCTTCTCAAATTAACAATCTACTACAAGAAATAACGGGACCGTTTGGATCAACTGCTTAAGCCGTAAGGGCTTAAACATTTGTCATCTCCATCAATCAGAACAAAACAAACAAACAAAAAAAAGTTAGAAAAAGCCAGCTACACACATAATACCTTCAAGAATAGGTCAAAACTCCTAGCGTATCTTGCAAGCAACTGAAAAATAGCAGCGGTGGATTCCATCGTTTAAAAAAAAGGCCAAAACTCTACACATAAAGTATTTCAATAAAAGAGAGAGCGAGCTCCTAAGCCAATAGACTCGATACAATAGTTCTTTCTTGGATCCTCTACGTACGTAATGTCTACTCGTGATGAGAGAATAGAAAAACGGGTTTAATAATTAAACACTTTTACACAATATTATGTATAACCCCATGGAGCAAGGAAAATGTATTTATATATGTTACGTGCACTGGTTGCTTTACTTTATATTAATTATTTTCCCTTTTAATGATACTTGTGTTTATTTTTCTAACTTTTCTGTGAACCCAATCAAATATTTTTCAAATATACTCTTCTGCTCGATCCATTTTATATTATGTAATATAATTAATATTCATTACAAATCTCATACACGATCGATTATTAGGAATGTGTTGTTATATATATCCGAGTAGTGAAATAATGATGGGTCAATCTCAGGTGAAAATCTTGCAAAATATTAAAAGATTATATTAAAGAAAAGCAAAGAAGAAACTGAACATAAGTAAAGTAAAAGCTTACACAAGAACCCTTTAGTTCTTCGAAAATGGTGGACGAAATTTCACATTTGAATTTCAGGCACCATGCAAAAGGAATTATAATCATTCCATTTTAAGATAATTTATATGTAAACATCAATCTGAGTCTTAAGCACTATTCAAAATCCATCGGATCTCATTATTTCGTTGGCAATCGAGTTTATTATATCTATTATTAATTACTAAACATTTCGTTTGTTTCAAGACTCTTTTTCATGGATATCTTTTCCTTTTTAGAAAAACTTGTTGACTACGTACCTAGAGGAATTGCTCCATAATGTACCCGCGGCAGTGGAAGGGTAATCCACATCTTGTTGCGAAGAACAGTCGATTCCTCCTCCTCTTTGATCCATGAATCGGCCCTGATCAGTGCTGCCGCCTCCTCCATTACCGATCGTGGAGAGGTCATCTTCACCGGACCCATCGGAGTGCCCTTCATGAAATTATACATATATAGTATTCCGAGATGTCAAGAGATATAAAATGATTATCTCATCTTGATATTTATGCACATGATCATGTCAAGTCAAAAGACTGATCCAACGAGAACAAGCAAGCCGATTGATTTTTTCGGGTTGCCCGTTTGAAGAAAAGCATCATGTTTTTGTAGTTAATGCTGAAATAATAAAATCAATTATATAAACTTATTTTCAAATGATCGATGGAAGCAGCTCAGAGTGATTCATGTGAAGTAAATATGATTTGCATCTAATGTACCTGAAGAAGCTGCAGGCTTGTCAGTTGTTTTAACAGTTCGATACATCTGTGATTTAAAACCATTGAACAGAATGAAAAACTAAAATAATTGGAAATCAAGAAAGAATTGAAAAAAAAAATGAAAGAAAGAAAAGACAGTGGACTATGCATAAAGTCTAGTGCTACTCCTACTCCAAAGTACTGTAAGATTTCTGGGCTTCTGAATCATGTCTTGTTTTCACCAATAATCGAAGAAAATTAAATTACGTAATATCATTGAGAAATGATGACTTTTGTCCCACTGTAATCTCTCTCTTTCTCTCTTTATATTCATTCATCATCGATTTTTGTGCAAGAAAAGTAGACATCGTAAACCTGCAGAGCTAAGAGTGAAAATGTAAGGTTGGATTGAATTTATTTTCTTGGTTTTTTTTTTGTTTGTACTTTTTTGACTTTTTTCTTTCGGAATAAAGCAATAAGATATACCTGTAAATGGCTCTTGACATGAGCTAAGGTGAGATCCTTCACATCCATGAGCTCCAGTACAGATTTTGGAGTCGCTCCTGAAATTCAAAACCAGTCAAATTTAAAATAATAATAATAAAAATAGACCTAAATTTTTCTTCTGGGAAATATGAAAAAAGGAAAAAGAAAGCGTGAAAATTGGGGGGAAGACAGAAAATAGAAGCATATAAATCTTACTTTCATGGCCACCAAGAAGCTCAACTGCATGCACAAACCGCGCGTGAAGTGTACTCGTCCACCTCATTCTTGGTGCCCTCATGCTTCTTTTAGCCGGAAGCTTCGGCAGAAATCTTGATCTCAAAATGCCATTATGTGAACTGTCGTGCGAAGCCCCCAAACCATACTGGTAAGAAGCAGCGAGCCCACTAAACCTGGCGCTGCCGCCGCCCGGGATACGGTAACCACCGACTGGAAAAGATGCATTAGGCCCCGGATTAAACATTGGCATGTGAGTTTGATTCATACCACTGCCGAAATACGTAGAACAGGGGCGATGCGAAATCGAAGAAGACGAAGAGCAAAAGGAGGAGCAAGAAGAAGACGATGATGACGACCAGGAAGGATAAGGCATTTGGTAGTAATACATCTTTGGATCTCTCTCTCTGGTGTGATTGTCCGGACGGAGGAATGGGAATGGGCGGTTGGGATAAACTGGAATCCCCTTTATCGGTCTCAGACCGTCGGATACATCGAGCAAAGAAACCCCGCTATTAATTTGATTCAACTGGGGATTAGATTGGTAGCTCAAATGGTGATAAGGTTTTTGGAGCTGTTCTTGCTGCGATGCTTCTGATGTGAAGAAGCGATTTTGCACAGGCCGGATTATTTCGTCGTTTGAGGGATGAGCTAGGGATAGCTCAACGAAAGAACTGCTGCAATTCTTGGGGGTTTTGTTGCTCCTCAAAAGATCGAAACTCGAAACTACTTCTCTTCCGCCGCTGCAGATTCCTGAGGAATTAATGTTGGGAGGGCTGATGTGAAGAGAAAGATCCGGAGCTTGCTTTGAAGAGTCGTCGACAAATATCCCTTCCAAGGGCATTATTTTCCCTTTCACAAGACTATTCTTCTTGAAATTGGGGAAAAAATGGTGGCTTTTTTTATCCCTTGAAGTATTTTTCTTCCAACAATTTTGCAAAAGTCGAATAAAAAAAATATATGGGGAAGTGAAACACACACGGACAGCTAAAGGGGACAAATATTTGATAAATCTTCAAACTGATATCTAAGCATACAAAGAAACGGAAATTAAAGGGTTCAAAACTGCAAAGTCTTGAGAAGAAATGAAAACATAGGTAATCTAAAAAAGATGATGAAATCTCAGACAAACTAAAGCTAAAGCGAGGATATTGCAGGCTCTCTAAATTTATTTCCAAACCAAATCCAAGTACTTGTTGACGAGCAAATCAAGAAGAATATTTTTTAAAAAAACAAGTAAAGATATGAAAACCCACAATTGTGAGTTGATTCTTGTAAGATTTGAAGGGTGAACTAATTCCCATATAAGATTGTAAAGTTGTGAAAAGATAGAGCTTGTCTGATATGTTGAAAAAGCCAATTAAAGGAGCAGAACTCAAAGAAATAGTGATAAAGAAAACTCTTTTAATCACCCTCGTGGAGAAGAGAGAGAGAGAGAGAAATTCAGAAAAGATTGGTATTTGGTGTAATTCTATTCCTCCTCGAAAGTATATCTCTGAAAACGACACTTGAACAAGGGGCCTCTCACTCACTAGTCAAAACATACAATATTACTTTCTCATTCAGTATGAATCCATTTATTTTATTTATTTTTTCAAAGGTAAAGTAAGTATATACTTTCTTCCTCCCAATAATAATATAATATTACGTTGTTACAACTTTATCTAGTTTAAAATAATAAAATACTAAGATTTGAATATTTAATTTCGTAAAATAGTTAATATATAGAATAAATTCTTTACAAATATTAAAAGCAAACAAAAAAAAATGAATTTGTTTTATGAAATAGAAAAGAAGGGAATATTAATTTTATATATATTGTGATGATTTGATTTCCTGGTTCCCCGTAGACGACGGGTTAAAATTGGTTTGACAGAAAGTAAGTGTCAATTGTGGATACCTTTTCCCCCACCCTCTTCGCTTCATATTATAATCTCCCACACACACGCACGCACGCAAAAAGAGATCGATCCACACATTTTCTGATTTTATATATTTTGGATGGAACTTTACACAAAATAATTCTATTTTCATGTAAGACAGGCCAGCCCATATTAAATATATTGTCTCGTGATTGTTAGGTCAAATATTATTTGGACTGGCGTGAAACTTTCAAAGTTAAAGATTATTTAGTTAATTGTGTGTTATTGTGATTAAATATTATTTAGTTTATTTGATCATTTTACTATTGTAATGATTTTGAAAAGGTTGAATTAAGTTATAGGCTATGAATGTAATTAAACAGCGATTGATTTCACAAAATCATTGATGTTTTGAAATAAAAAAATATTAGTACTTTCAGCAAGATCGATTATTGCCTTATTAGAATACGTTCTTGCTTATTGTATAAAATTTATTCTATTCGAATTAATTAAACAATCCATTTTAATTTTGACGAAAACAGAAATTAAATAGTCATTGCACTCTTTTCATACGGGAAGGAATAGCTAGGTACGAATAAAACATGCATAAAAAAAAAAAAAACCAAAAATAAGATGCAAAGGTTAAAAAAAAGACTTGCCACATCTGAAAAGAAATGCGCCTATGATGTCTATGTAGGGGCATTACATTTAGGTCCAAAAAAAAGATATTTGTTTAGTTATATTTCATTCGACGCGTACCACTAATGTATGAATATAGAGTGCAAGTAGGCCCTTTGACTTGAGTAGAAGACCCCCAGTGGCGTGTTTGTTTGGTAGTGTACATCTTAAGCATGTGTAAAACCAAATTATACCTTCTAATGAATTTCAATTATTTTGTATGACATGTTGTTTCCAAGACAATTAAGATAAGATTATATTTTTTGTCATCTTATCGGTAAATTCATTTTATTAGTTATTTAAGTTGAATTTTTTTCTTTTTTCATTTTAGTGTGACATCAAACACGAATGATATGTCATAATTTATAAGATCATATCAATATTCCGATGAAAAAATTATAATCGAAAAAGTGTTATTTGATATTATAAAAATATAAAGACAAAAACTTGTGTGAGACAGTCTCACAAGTCGTATTTTGTGAGAGGGAAATCTTGTTTTAGTCATTCATTAAAAAATATTACTTTTTATGCTAAGAGTATTACTTTTTATTGTGAATATCGATAGAGTTGAACTGTCTCACAGATAAAGATTCATGAGACCATCTTACAAGAGACCTACTCAAATATAAATTGACCGATAACAAGACTAAAATTAAACATGAAAGTTTCATGACCTAAAATCTAATTTTCTTATCAATAAAATTAGTTGATTCGTTAGCATGTGGTAATATTGAAGCATCTAAAATATTTTAACGAGAAAAAAATTGTTCGTTCACTTAGTCAATTTTAGGTTTTGTTCCATTCAATTTTAAAAGTTTGATTTTTGTCCGTGTTTTCACAAGACCGGTCGATTCGACCGGAAACCGATCACGAGTCCAATCCGAACATCACCCAAAAACCATTTTACAGATGAAGAATTAGTCGAACTGGTAATAAACCCATGAAACCAGTCAAAAACTGATTGGGTCGGTTCACAATTTATTTATTTATTTTAAATTAAATTTTTTGTTATATATATGATCAGTTGGATTTTAAACTTCTTAAAAATATTATTTGAGTAGTATCATAGCTAATTTGATTTTTGAAATAATATAATTTATAATTTTTATTACTAATTTATATATATATATACACACACATTTAAGATGTTAAGAATTCAATATATATTATTTATTATTTTATATTATTATTTAATATGATATAGCAGTGTTCTCGTTCGACCAACTGGTTGAACCGCTATCTAAAAATGGAGTGATTCGGAAAAAAAAATTTTGTTTCAGTACACTAAATTTTAGTTTCCAGATATTTTTATTTAATTGCTGACATGTCATATGATATAATATGAAGCTTATTTCAATGTTGCATTGACATTTTCTGTAGTCAAATCAATAATTAAACCAAAATAGTCGAAAATTGAAAGTTAACATATCAAAACAAAAACTCATAATTCACTAAGTTGGTGGAAAAAATTTATTTCCCACGTTTTAACTAAATTTTTAAAAAATAAAATGCTCAGATTTATCTATTGGGATGTTTAGCTAAAGTTTAATCGGTTAGTCAATTTATTTTGTCATTTTTTTACATTGACTACAATTAACGCTTAATACTCCACGCGAATCTTGGAGAGTAGACTCTCTTTTGTTAAATTTACTGCTCTAGATATTACATTGTATGCTCATTAGTTACTTGATGGGATCGTTTCGACTTTTAATCATTAACTTGAAATTATAATATAACTTTTAATCATTGACTCTTCTCCCCCCAAAATATTTGGGGTTTTATTTTCAAAACCCTAGGTTGGATCGAAGGGTAAAACTATATTTATTATATTTATTTTTAGATGTAAAAAAAAGCTATATTTATTTAGGGTTATATATATATATTATATATATATATATATATATATATATATATATATATATATAAGAGCATTTCGTCTCAAATATATAGACTTGTTTAATTTTTCACACATATTAAGAAACAAATTTTACAAATAAAGTTTATATTTTATCCTTATTTACTTCATTTAAAAAAATTATTTCACATTTACAAGACTTAGTTAATTAATACGTATACTATTAAGAAACAAGAAAAAATTATACTAATTTTAGAAATTGGATTATATATTTGGGAAAACCAAAGAAGGAAAAAAACTTTTATAATAGAGACATATAAACTATTTATTTATATTATTTTTTATGATATGCGAACCCGCACCTGCTACGTTTCGATGCATACTAGATAATCTCACGAGCTAACTCAGTATCTTTCAAATCGCGTTAGTCATGTAAACTGCGCTGGACAATCCTTGTACGATAGACTCTCGTCCGATAAAGTGCTAGTAAAGAGAATCTAATTCATGATTATTGGTCAAACGTTCACATACTCAATCATCTCGGACACCTCTTTGGTGTGGAGAATATTGATTTATTTTTACTTTTTCGAGAGGATATTGAGTATGTACAAATTGGGAATTAAGTAGCTCTAAATAAAAAATAAAAATAAGATAGAGCCCTTTCACCGGGAGTTTATAAACTTGGGTTTCCAGACATGTGATGTAGCATTATTGTGTTGACTAATTACTTACGCTTCGACACCTTCTACGATGTAACAATAATGACGCCATTGTTTGTCTCACACATTTAATGCAATACACACACTCGCATGTGTGTGTGTGTGTGTGTGTGTGTGTGTTAGAATACTTTAAATGGCCCCCTCAATTACGCTACTTCCCACAATTTCTTCTCAAACGCGAAAGGTTTTTTTTTATTTCTTTTAATAACGTGAAAAAAGAATATTCTAGAATATATTTAGTTTACGCAAACTTGACTTTCTAATTTTCAAAAAGATATCGTACCATAATTTAAATTTAATTAAATAAGTACGTAGATCAAAGTTTCGAGATAGAGTAGCCGTGAAATTTTTTCACTCTCGATGAAACAAAAAATAAAGAATTTGCGGATAACACTGTTGAATTTTCGTTACTTTGTGTAGACTTTGCTTTCCGTAATAATGGTACTGAACGAAGCTTTTTGGTCCTGTGATTAGAAAAATGATGGTATATTAATAATGGGACAAGATAGTTAGCTAATTCAATTAATAAAATGTTGAATATCGATCGTTGCATTTTAATTTTTCTTATAAAATTATATTTATTTTGACACAATAATATTGCATGAATTTGTTACCTCATTAATTCATACCATCGACTGAAGATTTCCAAGTGTAATCTAAAAGTGTAGCGACTCCGGATTTTTTGTTGTACTATTTTGTAAGATGTAGAACCGCAAACTCAAACGACAATTATATATATTTCCACCGTTTTTGAAAAACACTCATGGACACATGGATTTTATTTTATTCAATGTCACTAAATTTGACAAGAATGTAACCTGAGAGATCACCATTCTTTTACAATTACATACTCAAAACAAAAAATTTACCATTGGAAACAACATGTATCATAATTATTACATTAAATATACATACTTGTTGGTATTTTCGATCAAATTAAAAATATAAATATAAATTCTATATTTAATTCAAAACTTAGCTAATAGGATTATATCAATAAAAAAACAAGAATACATGCTATATACTTGAGATATTCGGAAAAAAAAATATATGACTTATATATTTGAGATGATGGTAGTAATACATATAAACATTCCGTAAATTAGTCGCCAAGATATAGATATGATGTACTTCACAATTTTAATGTTTCAAAAATTTAGATTAAAGTGTAGAGAGTTAGTCCAGTGGCTTGGTCCCATTCCAGAACAAGTTCAGATAATAATAATAATATGCTGCAAGTTGTTAAAAAGAAAAGGAACGAAAAAATTGTGTATTGCGTATTCTTTCTATTTTGAGAGGTAATTATTCGGTATTTAAAATTAAATGGAGAGGGATTCCTCGTTAAAGAAATAAACGATTCACCCAAAAAAAAACATTGAATTCAGTCTACTAACAACAGGAATATATAATAATATTGATTAAAATGAAATATATGTACTTCCGATTAGCATATCTTATTTATTAATTCCTCAATAAATGTTTTTTGCTCCTGGCAAATTATATATATGGTCATGTAATTTTCATATTTTCCTATTTATAGTCTGGTTATTGGTCAATTTATGGTCTTGGTACATACAATTATATACTTACCAATTTTAGTCTTATTTTACCTGAGTACTAAATGCAGGGTCGGAAAATAACGACATGCATAGAATTAGACAATGTTGGCGTGTCGGATATCATATCGACGCTCCAGTTAAAAAAATAATAAAATTGAAAAATAAGTACAAGTTAGTGAACTAAGACCATAAATTGACCGACAATTTTACTAAAAATGAAATATGTATAAGTTACATGATCAAAAATATAATTTCTCCTTTTCGCATCACTAATTTGAGATCAATTTTCTTCAACATGATCAATACAAGAAAACTGCAATTTTGGTCATAATAATTTGTTTCTTTATGATTTTTTCTCACTATGTTTTCAAATTTCAGTTTTAGTTCGAAGTTTTTCATTTTTAAATCAATTTTTAATCATGTTTCATCGGATGTCCTACTTGCACTGCACATGTCGGCATGACGTCCATGCTGCATTGGTGTCATGTATGCACCTTGTACGAAAAAACTCCAATCAATAATATAAAATATCAAAATCATAAATCTAAAAAAACAAAAATTACAACATAGGATCAGCTATTAACTCTGTTCGAAGAGAATATTCGAAAAAAAATGTCGAGCACATAGAAGTTAGAATCTTTATCTTTGGTGGCGTGTGAAGGTTTATTTTCCTGCAGGGAAAACTTTTTATGGTAGTAAATAAAAGAAAAAGGAGCTATTTATTTATTTATTGAGTGAAGGAGCTAATTAATTTGACGACAAACATGAGGGTTCCTTCGTTCTGTATGGCCAACCGAACCTTCGCTAGCTGTGATATTCCTATTTATCCTATACGTACAGGACCCACCAGCTAAATTAGCATTACAAGAAAATGTGTTGCACCAGCACTTTGTGTCGGAAAAATTATTAAAATAAATAATCTTTATACTAAAATTACTATTGTATCATAATTATAATAAATAAAATTATCTAATTAACCAAGCTAATTTTCGAAAGAAAAACCCAGTAATTCAAAGATCTCTAATATTCATAATGAAACATCAAACTTTAATAGAATTTTCTTTTAGTCTTGGAACATGCACGAAAGTATAAGATTTTAAATTTGTCAGACGATATTCTTTATGTTAATTAACCACAAGAATATGGTTATAATTAAGATCAGCATATACATGATATATTAATTCTAACTTAATAAAGATTACAATTAGGTTAAACAAGCATTAATTTTGCAGATTCCATAAGATATATATCACAATCGGAGCATAGATTGAATCATATTATTTAACTGTTGAATATTGAATTGTATAGTTAAGCAATTGTCTTAATTAGTAACAAATCATAAATATAATTTAAAAATCGAATCCAGATTACATTTTCAAGATTCAAATTTCGTACTCATGATCTTCCAAGTTATGGATATGCATGCATGGTATGTTACATAATAAAATATGAAATTCTTATACCAATTAATTAAGATAAGAAATACAAGATTCTCTATTAATTAGTTTTGTATCATATCGTCACTTCCCATGATTTTAAATGTTCTAATTGTTTTCGTGACAGAGGGGCGTTGATTTTATATATATATATATATATATATATATATATATATATATATATATATATATATATATATATATATATATATATATATATATATATATATGTCGAATTGGGATCTCGAGATATATAGTACCTAAGTATGGAATCTAATTGCGTAAAATTGTAATTTTTATTCCTTTGTTTTTTCCCTTTTTGTTTTTGTGTTTAAAACAAATATATATGAAAAACTAAATAAATATCTACACCGTCTATCTATCTAAATTTAGCGCGCGGAGTGAAAAGACATTGCCTAAACTAAAAGTTGATAGCACCAAGCATATATATTGAGGGATCTCTTTTAAGGAAATTATTAATTTCTCAAATAAAATGCCTAAACAACCCCTTTTCGCCTCTTCGGTAGGTGAACAATGAATTCAGACAATATATATGATCTGATCATAAGATTTGAAATAAACCGAAGATGTCCCCGACCATCCGATCGGTACTAAATTCCAAGTGCTTTAATTTAGGTATAATGAAGCACAAACTCCTTGAAATTGATATATACTTTCCACTTATCGAATAAGTAGTACTCTAGTTCATTCTTTTATGTTGCTGGCCGGCGGCTCATGAAGCGTAGTCCAATAGCCATAATATACGTGAGAATAAGTAAGAATCGTTTCTTTAATTTCTTTCTTCTTCTTCTCCTTTTTTTTTTTTTTTTTTTTTGGTGTTGATCAAATCAATATGTTCACGAAATTACATTTAGAAATGATTGTATGTATAGGGTCGCATACCACAAAAAAAAAAAGTTGTTGCTTAATGGGAATAGGAATGACATATTCTTGAGATTTTCAGCACACACATTTTAAGATCTTTTCTTCATAACACGACTTATAGCTTTATGGAAATAATTTTTCCTTAATTCAAAATATGTATGCTTCCATGTAACTTCACATACTACCTGTCAATACCATGAAATAGAAACCTTTATATTTAATATTACATGGTTTGGTGTCCAAATACTCTTTTATTTTGTCAAGTACTCAACTGGCTGGAGAGTTGCAATTAATAAATTCGAGAAATCGACCGAGTCATAAATGGGACCCAATTAAGGAGACTGTAGAATTTCCTACAGGACATGGCATTGAATACCAAAATGCTGAAGGATTGATGCTGATACATCAATTGAAATGTCAAATCTTGTTGAATGGTTGTGATTAAAAAATAGGGCCGATAATATCTTAATTGTCACGTCAAATTCCCTAGAAATGGAATGTCATGTTAACCTCAAATAATTCTATTTCTTTTCTGAAAATATAATGCTCATTAGATCAAATCCCATGCCCCAGGCCTCACCAAACCGAACCTTAATTACTCATTAACGTAAACAATCGTTATTAGTACTACTACATAGTTTTAATTTCTAGTTTCTTTAACGAGAAATTAAATCTTTCTCATCCAAATCAATCTTGTGATAAATTAATCCATTGAGACGATGCCGTATGTTTGGGAGATTCCATGTTTATTAAAAGAAAAAAACATATAATTTAAAATCTCTATGTATACAATTAAATTTGGTTTATTTTCATTTACACATATGCCTAGCTACTGTGGATATGTGTTTGATTATGACCTTTCATGAAGGAATATATATAGTTGATTATAAAGCCACCCCAATTGTAAAAAAGATATTGTACCTAGGATAAGGTAAGTAACCAAATTTCACGAAAATACAGAACACCACTCAATTGTAGGCGTTGCGTTTTTTTGTAAAATGATAGCAAGCCTTTTTTTCTTCACCATCATTTGTGTGAGAGAGAGAAAGAGAGAATTAATATGTAGTAGGAAAAAAAGATTATATTACAAGGAGCCATCAAAATCACAAGGCAAGAAAAAGGGTACTCGATTGCCATCCTACTTTCGCTATTCCACGTGCTTCTATTTCTTTTTACCACGATGATTAATCTAGTTGTCATAATTTATTATTATTATTATTATTATTATTATTATTATTGATGATGATGATTTCGACGTAACTTTATTTTAATTATAATAATTATGAAAATTAACATATGTTTATGTTTTTTTTTTTTTTAAAAAAATATTATTCCAGTGTAGTGGGAATGACCGCTCATATTCATCCTTGTAGCAGTCAATCAAGGCATCGTGAAACGTCAATGTATCATTATTATTTATTAAAGAATATATATATATATATATATATATATATATATATATATATATATATATATATATATATTATATATTGTAAGGATTATTTTGTCCGACAGATATCAAAAATAATGAAAATATCAGAATATGATGTAAAAAAGTAAATTCGTGTTTTATCAGAATTAGATGTTGTGTCAGATGTTACAACATCTTAATGCAGCGGAATATTAAAGTTTGTAACACAAATTCGCTTGAAATAAATGCGATGGACAAGGTTAAATATGCACAAGTATAAATACTTGTGCGGTGCCTTATGGCAAAAATTAATCACTAGAAAAACCAATTGTTTACAAAAAATCTAACACTAGTGATTGTGACAAAAATCAATTTCCTCAACAAGTTGAGGAAATAAAGCTTTCTAAAAACAACCAACAATATTAAAACATGAATAAGAAAGCAAAAACGAGATCCCTAAAAACACGAGCAGCTAAACACGATCTTCAGCCAACATCGTTACGGATGTTGTCTGTAGATGTTGGCAACATTCAGGGCAACACGTAAACCAGCACAGCAACGTCTCTTGAATAAAGTTTTCTCTGAAATTCTGAACGTGCACATGTGAGTGAATATTTGTCCGAGAGAAAAGACCACCACGAAGAACTCCCACGAAAATCTTCTCACGTGAAAACTCTTCACGAAAACTTTCCACGAAAAACTTCTCCACTAAAACTCTATGAATTTCTCTTAGTCTCTCTCTCTACAATCTTCTCTCTATTCACCCTCTATCACTTCACGTTGATCACATCATATATATAGCTTTCATATCTCCTAGAGTTTATCTTCCATAAAGAAATCTACAAGATATGGTAAACAAGAATTCTATTAGAAACAAATCAATAATACCATATCATGTAAATCATTATCATAAATATTATATCTAGAAGATATTTATCACAAAGATAATATCTAGAAAGATAAAACCCAATATTCCACATAATCTTATCAATAGGAAATTAAATTCAAGTAAGAAATCATATCACAATAAAATTTTAACATAATTATCTAGAAAGACAAAACCATAATTAAATATTATACACAATCAAATCAACAAGGAAAACATAATATTAGGGAAATATATTCAACAAAATATATCAATTAAAATCGGAAATATTATTTCCCTTCAATCTCCCCCTTTTTGCCTTTCTGGACAAAATCAAATCAAACTCAGCTTCTCAGTTAAACTCCAATTAACTCCTCCTTAATATGAGAATTTTTCTCCCCCTGAATAAAATCAAGTTAGTTAGTACGGGTGTTGTTTGTCGTGTTGCCAACACCTGAGACAACACCTGCAAAAATCATTAACAGTTCATTAAAACAGAATCACATAAGGGAAGCAGAACTTTAACAGAGCAGAATATTAAAAATGAAATCAAGTAAAGATATCAGATAGATGGTATCATGTGATCCTTTCAATTCACAGTCCCTTGAGTTTGAGTCGCATCTTCTCCCCCTTTTTGTCCAGAATGGACATCCACCTCCATAGCCGGACAATAGTCAGAAACTAAGTTCTCATAAGAGACAAAATCAGCTTTAGCGAGTAATCACTATCCAAAATTACTGAATAATTGCGTCAAGAATCATTTCAAAAAAAAAATTCCAGAATTGAAACCCACATCGATTTTAACACCACTGAACCATCAAAAATCACAAATATTAGATTTCTAGCAAAATCTGGATTTTCAACGAATTTTTTCTGTAGAAATACTCATACCCTCTTGACACAACAATATTCACAATGTTATGTTTATGCATGACCTATTTATGCCTAATAACAGAATGTAACATAAATAGAAACATGAAAACAAATATGAGATATGTTCACAAATGAAGTGTTTTCACAAATGTTGGCAACATCTTCTGACAACACGCACAATTCCAGAAAAAAATTTTGATTTTTCTGCACATAGAAGTGGTAGCTCCCACACTAGAAGAACGGTCTTCTTTAGGACTCCTCTAGGTAGTTTTTTCCATTTTCTTCTATTTCTGTGTTAATTTCAAAAGGGGTAGCTCCCACACCAAAAGCACAGTCTTCATTGGGCTCTTTTAGGTAGCTTTTTCCTTCTTTCCTTTTGACACAAACCAATTTTTTTTTTTATATAAATATTTTCAGTCTACTCAAATCACCTTTCACATGGGACAGACTCATGATATACATGATTATCCTTCATAACTTAGTGAATCGATTAGAGTATTTTTCATGTCCAAGTGTGTTAAACAAGATCGAATAAGGAATTGTAAGTGTAACAGAAGATTAAACAACATCATTCCAACACATCATATCACAGAATGCATGAAAAATGCAGTATGTCTAAATCTTAGAAATGCACATGCATGTTAGGTGTTGGCCGAGATGTTGTAACATCTGGGACAACATCTATGAATGATCAAATAGAACACATGCTGAGAGATTTTCTAAGGTTGGAGAATCTCTCAAAATCTAATGCTTTGGTGAATATGTCAGCCAATTGGTTATTTGTACCAACAAAATCAATTCGAATCAATCTTTTTTCTACTAAATCTCGAATAAAGTGATGTCTAATGTCAATGTGTTTAGTTCGAGAGTGTTGTACTGGATTTTTGAAATGTCAATTGTAGTATAATTATCACAGTACACAACTAAGGTTTCCCTAATAAAACTTATCTAAAAAAATCGAGAAAATTCATCTACACACAAAAAAGAAAATATATTTTTTTTTTGTTTTTTTTTATTATTACCTCTGAAACTTTCAACTTCCATAGGACCCATAAGGTCCATGTGAAGTAAATCCAGACAGCGTGTTGTCCCAGATGTTGGCAACACTGGGTGTGACACGCGAGTCTGTTTTCCTTTTTAACAATATCCGCACACATATGGTATACCAGAAGAGAAATTAGGCATACCTCTTGCTGCATGGTACTTACTCAGGTTCTTCAAGGTTTTAAAGTTTGCATGTCCGAGTTTTTGATGCCAAAAGTCAAGTTCAGTAATTTGTACCTGCTTGCATGACAGTTCTTCACCAATTTGGTAGCAATTGTCAGATGACTTTGTACCTGTCATGATGCAAACGTTAGTTTCATCAAAAACTTCACAATTATGTTTATTAAACTTGACAAGCAAATTATCATCACACAATTGGCTTATGCTTATCAAATTTGAAGTTAATCCTTCAACATGAAGAACATTGTGGAGTTTTGGCAATCCTTCCACATTCAAAGTTCCCTTTCCAACAATTTTTCCTTTTGCTCCCCCTCCATAGGTTACTCTGCCGCCTTTTTGATCAACATAATCGATTAGATGTTCTTTTGAACCCGTCATATGGCGAGAGCTTCCACTATCAAAGTACCAATGACCTGCAGTGTTAGTTTTTAACGATGTATTGATAACATTACAGTGAGTTTTTACCTTTGGTACCCAAATTTGTCTTACTGTAGGTCGATGGCTGGAGGTGTTGCGGGAAATGTTGTGCAACATTTGAGGCAACATCTGACTTGTCTTTCGATTCATGCGATCATCCCTAAGTTTAAAGCAATATGGCCTGATATGACCAGGCTTAAAGCAGTAATGACAAACATACCTTCTTTTTCTCTTCTTAGAAGCCGGTGCAGTGGATTGTCTTTTCGGAGTAAAGCCTTTCATTGAAGGCATAGGCTGTGATGGTGTGAGTGTTTTAGTCTTTCCCCTCACAAAAACAGTGGTTTTTGAGGATTCACCTGTTTCATACACACTGTCTTTGAAACCTAAGCCCTTTTTGTCATCTCTTCCCATCAAAAGTATAGAATCAAGCTTGGATGTGCTTGAGTTAAACTTGAACAAGGTTTCAGTTGTCTTTTGAAGTTCTTCTTTAATCTTTCCAAGTTCCAAATCTTTTTTGCTCAAAATTACTTCAAGTTTGGCAACTACGACTTTTAGTTCAACGTTCTCCTTCATGAGACTTGAGTTCAACTTGTTTCTCTTGGTCCAATCTTCAAACAGCTCTTCATATAGCTTTTCCACACTCTCAAGAGTGAGTTCTTCATAATCAGCCTCTGATCCATCATCTCCACTCAAATTTCCAGAAGTTGTGGAGTTCAAACATACTGAATTTTTGCAGATGTTGCGGTCAGGTGTGGCAACACCTAGGGCAACACCTAAAAGATTCACTTGCAACCAGCGTTTTTCTTCATTCTTTGGTCGAAACTGTTGTTGGACAGGAGGTTTAGGAGCTGGTGGTCAAAGTGCTCCGTTTGCAAGTGATGTGTCCATTAAATATTTCTGTCAAAACAAAATAAAAACCAGAATCAGCACTTAGTATATCAAGAGTTGGCTCTGATACCACTTGTAAGGATTATTTTGTCCGACAAATATCAAAAATAATGAAAATATCAGAATATGATGTAAAAGAGTAAATTCGTGTTTTATCAGAATTAGATGTTGTGTCAGATGTTACAACATCTCAGACAACATCTTAATGCAGCGGAATATTAAAGTTTGTAACACAAATTCGCTTGAAATAAATGCGATGGACAAGGTTAAATATGCACAAGTATAAATACTTGTGCGGTGCCTTATGGCAAAAATTAATCACTAGAAAAACCAATTGTTTACAAAAAATCTAACACTAGTGATTGTGACAAAAATCAATTTCCTCAACAAGTTGAGGAAATAAAGCTTTCTAAAAACAACCAACAATATTAAAACATGAATAAGAAAGCAAAAACGAGATCCCTAAAAACACGAGCAGCTAAACACGATCTTCAGCCAACATCGTTACGGATGTTGTCTGTAGATGTTGGCAACATTCAGGGCAACACGTAAACCAGCACAGCAACGTCTCTTGAATAAAGTTTTCTCTGAAATTCTGAACGTGCACATGTGAGTGAATATTTGTCCGAGAGAAAAGACCACCACGAAGAACTCCCACGAAAATCTTCTCACGTGAAAACTCTTCACGAAAACTTTCCACGAAAAACTCCTCCACTAAAACTCTATGAATTTCTCTTAGTCTCTCTCTCTACAATCTTCTCTCTATTCACCCTCTATCACTTCACGTTGATCACATCATATATATAGCTTTCATATCTCCAAGAGTTTATCTTCCATAAAGAAATCTACAAGATATGGTAAACAAGAATTCTATTAGAAACAAATCAATAATACCATATCATGTAAATCATTATCATAAATATTATATCTAGAAGATATTTATCCCAAAGATAATATCTAGAAAGATAAAACCCAATATTCCACATAATCTTATCAATAGGAAATTAAATTCAAGTAAGAAATCATATCACAATAAAATCTTAACATAATTATCTAGAAAGGCAAAACCATAATTAAATATTATACACAATCAAATCAACAAGAAAAACATAATATTAGGGAAATATATTCAACAAAATATATCAATTAAAATCAGAAATATTATTTCCCTTCATATATATATATATATATATATATATATATATATATATATATATATATATATATATATATATATATATATATATATATATATATAGAGAGAGAGAGAGAGAGAGAAAGGGGACTATATAAAATCATTGTAAAAAGAGAAGCTTGTAAGATTATTTTGGTCCATACATTGCCTATTTTACGGGCACTTAGAGGAATTAATGTTAATTTGTTCCTATTTTTCATTTTAAACCTAAAATACATATCAGAATACACAAGTTTGTGACGATTTTTTTGTTGATCAAGAAAGATGGGTCAGCATTCAGCAAGACGTCTTTTTACATAAAGTTTTTTTAGAGAGGAAAAAAACATTTATTTATAATTTCATCATTTTTAATTATAATTTTTACAATATTGATTTCATTCGGTTTTTTTACTGTGTTTGTTGAATTCTTTCTAAAAACATATTAAGCCATGTGAATTTAAATTGCTTAGTGTTAAATTGATGATCAAGAAAATTAAATAAGTTTGTCTACATATATATCTTTTTTTTTAAAATAATATTTCGGTTGTGAAATCATAAACCAAATTAATAGAACGAGTGCATAATAATTATTTACAATATATATGTTGTAAAAGCTCAAATCATGTGATAAAAGGTTTGAAATGTCACGTGTTTTATTATATACATATTATTTACAATATATATGCTGATTACTCAATATAATAATCGTGTCCATATTTAATTTGTACCTGTCGGTAAAATGTTTTAAAAGTAACGCATTCAAAATTACAGGCATAAGTTGAAGTTTATGATGGATTATAAAAATTAATAATTAGTCAACGAATTAGTTGCGTATAAATTTTTATTATTTAATTATCAATCACTGATGATTATACTAATTCATCTCGCCGCCATTTTTCCTTTAAACCCTATAACCAAATTTAAGAGTGAACATTTCAGTAGATATGTTTGCTATTAATTAAGCACTAGTTGGTTAGAAAAACTCAATTTGGTCATTTTAACGAGTTTCTAAAAATTATCCAGCATTTAAACTGGAATTTTTTATTCTTATCTAACGTTTACAAATTTGAATTTAAAGAACCAAAATAAAAGGTCGTAATAGTTTGTATTTGTTTTAATCAAATTTCTCATTGTTCTCACTTCCGACATGTTTAATTTATATTTTTATGTTATTTTTGTTGTCGAATGAAGTTTTATAGTCTTGGAGATAATTTGGGCTACAAAATTGATTTTTATTATATTTTAAGTTTGACAAGATGATGAAGCTCTGAAATAAGGACAAAAACGAAAAAAGTCCTAAACAACATGATCTGGCTTTTGTCTGTTTCGCGACTACCTTGTGACTGTATATAGAGCTCAAAAATTATGAAGAAAATGTCATATTTTAAGACTCAAGCTTGTGGTATTTAATGCATTAAAAACTTTTGGAGAGAAAAATATATTGAGTAGGTCTCTTGTGAGACGGTCTCACGAATATTTATCTGTGAGACGAGTCGATCGTACCGATATTTAAATTAAAAAGTAATTTAGCATAAAAAGTAATACTATTTCATAATTGATTACCCAAATAAGAGACTCGTCTCACAAAATACGACGCATAAGATTATCTCACATACGTTTTTGCCAAATATATTATTGAGATAAGAAACATTTGATAGAGTTTTATTTAATAAAAATTCTAGTTTTCTTATTGATAGACTCAAGCTCTTAGTATATATTATTAAGTTTATTCTAGTTTTTTTTTTAAAAAAAAATCTTTAGACTTCTATGTTTTTCTTCTTCTATCTTCAACGTAAAAAACAAAAAGGCGCGAGAATTTTTCATTTTTTTCTCAAGAACTTTAGGTTAAGTTTTATTTCTAATTCAAATGATATTTCTATTATTTTAATTTTATTACTGCGAGATTTTGCGCTTTAATTTAATATTTCTTGTTTGTTCAAGCATTTGTTGGTTTATATTTAAATATATGAAAGTTATATGTTAATTAATCTAGCAATTTAATTCGATATATAATTTTATACTGATATATTTGAATTTATTGATCTGTAATTGTCACGAACGATTGGTACATGAGTAACGATATATTAGGTGTGTTGTGCTATCATAGCATATTTAATTGAAATAAATCAACGAAACTGGATCTTTCAATTGCGTGCAACTATTTCGGTTATTAGATTTTAGGATTATCTGTTTTCACGAAATGAAAATGCTAATTTTAATTTGAAGAAACAAAGAGTGAGTGAAAATTCAAGTCACAGTATTATGAACTGAATAATAAAGAATACAAAGAATGATGTTTATATAGTTAGAGTAAACACAAAAAGAGTAAAATGACTAATCTACTTTTGAAAGCTAAATGCTAATAATAATATATTCTAACATAATTAATATGGAATGCTATCATTTCTAGTGGATTATTGATAAGTTTTGAGTGGATGATGAGTTTGGTCAATTAAATTAGGAGAACACAAGGATTTTAGCGGCTATCATATAATTCTAAGATTAATTGTTGGTAACTACTTGAATAAATAATATGTTAGCCGATGACCGTCGATAAAATTGAACAGTGGAACCCCTTTGAATTATAATTTGGTAAGAATCATTTTCTTTTTTGGTATATTCATTTTGGTTATTTGATTCTCTTTAAATTCATTATTTTTCATTGCTTGCTAATTTTAGTATTAATATTTTATTTAGTTAGTCATTATTCAAGAAATCACCCTTTAATTTGTTTTTCGTCGTATGAAATCATTTCTTGTTCTTTATGGATTCGACTTTATTCATCGTTACACATGATTTTTTTTGGAGAGTAGGAATTTAAGTTTTGTCCATATAAATTGTTAGGTATCAAAATTATTTTAAGGGTAATATATATATATATATATATATATATATATATATATATATATATATATATATATATATAAAATTCGAAATTGATGTAACCAAATCAGACCAAACACAGTTTTTATACATGCTAAAACTTTATAGGCAAAAACTTGTGTGAGACGGTTTCACAGGTCGTATTTGTGAGACGGGTCTTTTATTTGGGTCACCCATGAAAAATTATTATTTTTTATGCTAAAAGTATTACTTTTTATTGTGAATATGGGTAGGGTTGACCCGTCTCACAGATTATGATCCGTGAGACGGTCTCACATGAGACTTACTCAACTTTATATTATATATATACACAAAACGAAATAGGACTTAATTTTTATTTGTATACATTTTAGATAAGAGAAGATAATTCTTAAAGTATGGACCAGGAAAAATAATTTATATCCTTTTTTAAATGTGGTTATTAATCTTCGTACTCAATAGTAGAATAAAGAAATATTATCTTAATATTTATCATATTATACGTTAATTTTATCATTTAACTCAGTAATTGATCAGTCAAAAATTATAAAATTTAAACATGTGAATTTATTAAAAAAAATGCAAGTGTTAATGCTTTGAATATGAATAAAGATGACAGGGAAAACATATAAAGCAAAGGCCGTAATCACTTTATGTAAAGAGATTTTCATGACTTAATGTCCCATCGCTTTCCTTGCATGTAGGAATTTCTTTTGTGCATCTGTCTTTTCTCATGCAATATATCTATCAGTCGATCGGTCTTATTTAATTTTGTACAATTAAGTTGGCCCAATGCTACATGGTACACCGTATGATAAAAAGGGATTATGCGGTCGACACACACACACACACACTATATATATATATATATATATATATATATACACATGGCCAAAGCATGCTCTCTCTATGCATGTATGTGTGTTGTCAGAGAGAGGCATACAGCGTAGGGCCTAATGAAAGGAACAAAGGCTCTGTTGTATTTCATTCAATATCGACGGAATATATATAATTTCACCTCAGACAAAATTTAAATATTTATTATTAATTTCAACAATTTGTAAATAATAATAAAACCATCTTGCGTGGGTTCGACTGGATGGGTACTGGGGATTAGTAGATGTATTGAAAATAAAATGCATATGTTTAATGTAATAATCGAGGGACTGATGGATCTGATTAGGCCATGCATGACCGATATCTATCTATCTATCGACAAACTGCTACCCATTTAATAAATAAGTAATGCGTGGACACTGGGAACAAAGGCGTAAGCATAAGAAGTTGACAAGAGTGGGGGCAGGGAGGGTTTGTCTCATTTCCTCCAAATTAAAGTGAGTACGTAATAAATATATATATTACAGAGTAGAGAAAAGATTTATTAATTAATTAATTAATTATGTGAGTGGTGAATCATTTTGTAATCGATTGCTTTATGATTGAGCTATTATATATATTATAACATCGAACATGTACAAGTACGTACTGAATACGACTTTCAACAAGGAGAAAATAGCAGTAACCTTTTTGGGACCTCTCGTATATATTATTATATAATAATAATACTAATTGGGTTATATTTTTAAATACGTTAGGTAGGTAAATTTTGTTGTTATTTACAGCTCTATAATTTTTCTAGTATTAATTAAGTGTTTCTGATTGAGGAAGAGCAATCAATCATGATGAAAGGATAGAACTGCACTTGTATTTATTGTCTCTCCCACTGCCCTAGGTAATTTAAATCAAGGACCCCCAACAATAATAATCCACATATATATTTGATGTATTAATTAAGTTTGAGCTAATATATATAAATATATATATATATATATGTTCATTTAATTAATATTGGGGGTGAAAGGGGGCCTATGCGAGTAGAGACTGATGTTATCCTTCACGAAATTAAAGTCGCTGATCGTATTGTCTACCCCGCCATTCAAAGCTAGCTCGCCATTGTGCTTCCAACCCCGGCCACTATTATTATATATATTAATTAAATGCAATTTTTTCATATTAAATACTTTCGTCCTGATATAAGATTAAATTGATTGAATATTTGAATTTGTAAATTTTTTGTTAAAATATTTTAATTAGAGGGTTAATTGTGAAATGGCGACTTTTGGACATGTAATTTATGAACGTACCGTACAGCGTTGTTGATGAGAGTCATAAATAGTAACTTAAATGGACAGTAACCACACCAAATGCTACAATGGGGTTACCTCTATTTATTGATTAAAAGTAGTCTTTATTTCCAACTTTATTCTTACTAATTTTGTGGACCCAAAATTCAAATTGTAGAGATTTATTTAATTAAATGGCATTCAAAGTCACTATTATTTATTTATATGTTCATCATAAAAGAGCAAGGGATGCTTCTCTTTGTATATGTATATATTATTTTATACTTTTGGCCAAATAATTTATATATGATGGATTTTGCCGAATGAATTGCACACTCTTAAACTTTCATACATCATTGTTTGGCTGCTTCTGTTCTCCTGGTTTTGAAATGTAATCAGCCCCATATTGGAAACACATGGGTCCTAGGTAATCATTAATATTTTTCGGGCCGGTCATTCACAGTCAAGGCCCAAGCTAGCACCATTATTACCTAGCTAGGGCGTCCAAGAACGACTTTTTAAAATTATATATTTTCATAAAGTTGATAAATTTGTATAGACTTTCATAGAATCTCACGTAATGGTAAAAACATCTATTCTTGTAAAAGTTTTTACAAGATTTTTACCAATCTATGAAATTCTACAGATTTTAGAACTTGAACAATGTTGAAGATGACGACGATCAATTACAAAAAATTGAATATTATAGTATATCGACCAAAATGATATCATATATCTTTACCCTAATATGCTATGTTAAACACAAAATAGCAACATTTTTTAAAAATAAAATCATAAAAAAATTAACGTATTCATTTATTTATTTAATTTATTTCACCAACTAAATAAGCGATAAATTTTTTTTATCATTATGATCCAATATTTTAATAAATTAATTTTAATAATGTGTAAATTGTGAATTTTTTTTAAAAAAAAGTAAACATTAAAATAATTTTAAATGCGGGAATCAAAATGGTGGAGAGAACCCCGTCTCCCAACCCAAAGGGCCAAACCCCGTCTCCACTCCACCAACCGAACAAAGATTAAAAAAAAAAAGTATATATAAAAATAACTATTTTAAATTTTATGAAATTCTATTTTAATATCACTATATTTTTATAAAATATATAAAAATTTAGAGTAAATATCTCTAAACTTTTATACTTTATGAAAGTCATTGAATCTCGTAGATTTAATACATCTTTATTAGTGGAAGATGTTCTTCAGTTTGGATTTTGTTCTATTAAACAATATTGGGATATTACCCAATTGAATAGCTCGTTTATGCTACGTTTCCGATTTAGTTTTCCATTTTCCAATTGTCCCGAATCGGTCATCCATTTTTTGGCTCGATCGTGTTTCGGATTTTGTCACTCTGTCATTTTGAGGTTAAAATGGATGGAATTCCCCTTGTCATGATCATGTGCTGAAATGTTTACTCGAAGTCTCTCTTTCTTTCTTCCCCTAAAATCGATTTTTATTTGAAAGCCCTAATTAACTTTTTAGTTTTTTCAGTCAGTGTTGAACAACTCTTAATGGTCTAGTACTAAGCTTTTCTTTCTATGGCATCAAGATCCACCCACAGTTGATATATCATCATTTTGTGGAACACCCCAGTTTCTAGAAAATATAAACATCATCTACATTTAAGACATGTTTGAACTATTGGATCACATTATGTAAACTAGCTGACACTGCTGTTGGGATTATTGGTGAACCAAGAGCGAACCATATATATATATATATATATATATATATATATATATATATATATATATATATATATATATATATATATATATATATATATCACAGACTGAGGAGGAATGAAACGCAACTCTTTTCTAGTGAAAAGATTGTCATCCATCTCTTGAATAAACATGAGGTTTCTTTATAGAAATTTGGTACATGTCTATCAATTGAACAACATGAGCTGGAGATTTTGGTTATAATCCGGCATGATGACCCAATGGACCATATATATTTACCCATCTTCATTTTCATGTATATATAGACTCTCTGAAAATCAACTGTGCTTATGAGGACCATATAATTCTTACGTATGAGTACTTTGAAATTATTGTGATTATATTGTCCCCATATTCAAATTGTCCGAAACTACGAAACGCCTTGTTTTTAAATGAAACTAAATGCCATAGCCCAAAAGCGTGACAATTTGTGGCCGTTTTGATGCTATTATGATCGGGCCATAAATTTAAGAAATTTCGATTTTAAATTGTAATAAAAAATGGAAATTTCAAATATGATTGTATTTTATTGACATTGTACGTTGTCAAGAAAATGAAGCTTTAGTTCCTGTCAATATGCACGAGTTTTGACGCAGCTGGGATTTAATTTGTCGTCGTTTACTATCGGCGGCTTCTGTGTTATATATATTACCTTCGTGTTTGTGTTTCTAGAAAAATGGATGAACTTTGGTAAACACATGATAGGTACTAATTACTTGCATACACATTTTCATATCAAATTTTCTTTCTTCATACATACAATGACAGCCTACATATATGTGTTGTCCATACTAACTAACAGTATCCATGTTACTAGTCTACATTAGGGGTGTAGATGCTGGACTCAAGCTCTGTCAAAATTCGAGCATGGGTTTGAGTCGAGTTTGACCGGTCTTGAGTCGAGTTTCGATAGTTCGATAGTCAAACTCAAGTATATACATGATTAATTGTACGTCAAGTTATGTGGAATGGACTTTTAAACTGTTTATTAAACAAATTGTATGTGAACCCGTGACATATATATGAAGTACTATAGCTGAGCATACTTTTTCTAGAGCTGCTCGTTTTTACGTCTTGTTTGATTGAAATTTTGGAAGATTAATTATTGTAATTCTTTGAATAATTAATGAAATTGCATTTTTTTATTAAAAAAAATTTCGAGTTGGAAATTCAATTGATTATAACAAACTATTCCAGGAAAAAGAACCAGCATGCTCTTCCTCATTGATCACGGCATGCAAAAGAAATGTTAGAAAAAGTAAGGTTATGATCTGTCAAATATAATAATTAATTAACCATAGACCAGCTAACTGATTCATATATACAAGATAGCTCTAATATTTTATGTGATATTATTGATTCTTTTCTGTTTCCAATTTGGTGTCCTAATTATCTTTCGAAACTCCATGTCATTTCGTAGATAGAATCACTTAGCTTATAAATAACTCAACTGTAGATGTACTCCGAAATGCATGTGACTGCAGGCCAGCTCTAGACATCAACTTTTAATTTGGCCATTGGCATCCGCCGACAGAAGAAGACTTGTGAGAAACTAACTAAATTCTTCCCCGGCATCACACTGACCTCAAAAAGTTTAATTATTTATAAAATAAATCATATTACTGTACATAAAGTAAAGCTATTGGAGTTATATATATCATAACGCTTTTTATATATTTCTCAGTAGCTCTTCATCTTTTAACACCATTCATTTTATATATATATATCGACATTCATGTCAATAACCTTGGATCTCTCTTTTGATTTTTCGAAATATACACGCTGTTACTATTTTTTGATATATATATGTTTTGTCCTACACACACACACACATATCTAATTTTTATTTTAATATGTTGGTCGGTTTTCTATGTTTGAAAGATCCAATATATAGAAGAATACTAAGGATGCACGCGCTTGGATAAAATAATTTGATTCAAAAAGAAAATCGATCCATGGATTTCAAATGAAATATATCTATAACATACTATTGTTGCATCTTATAAATGGATTACATGGGATGAATTCGAAATACATTCAACAAAAATTCCTTCAAACAATCAAATAAGTTTAAATCCATTTCATTCAATTACAACCTCGATATTATAATTAAATTACTTTCATAATTTATCCGGATGAATAGGGTTGTACTCTTAGTCAAAAAAATCTCTTGCTCTGCTCTGTGGCTACAAAATTCAAGAGGGATACATTTTTATTTTTATATTATATTATATTATTTTTGAAAATCAAGAAAGCCTAGGTCTACGAAATAGGCAAATATATATAATTATATCAAAAGATGTACTAAAGTGGGTCCCTTTCTTAATAAAGATGATAGGGTGGCGTCCGCCGACGGAAGAGGACAAGACAGGGTCAAGGTCTTGACTTTATATCTCCACAGGGGTGACGTTTAATTTATTATTTTTATTAAATAAAATATGAGGTTATAATATTTTAAAAACACATTAGGTTAAACATCTATTAATATTTCATGGGGTTTTACACAACGTTTGATTTCCCCAGTTCTCACACTAACTAAAAGTAAAAGTAAAACTAAAACTAAAACTAAAAAATAAATAAAATAAAATCGATATGCTGATTTAATTTATTTAACTTAAAAATGAAAAAAATGTTGAAGACCAAATTTAACCGATCCAGGGAAAGGTTAGAGTTTGGTCCATGTTCGCCATTAAACATAAGACTTGCTAATAAATAAATGTTTGGCTCTTTCTATTAATTAATTTGCCTCCCTTCTCCTGAAAGAAGTCAAATTATTTTGTTTCCTCTTAAAATGTTACAATATAATTAATATGCCAATTTGACATTTATTCAAATAAATTTCGAAAGCTCTAGAATTTTAACTCTCTAATAAGAAACAAAATTAAGTGGGAAATTCTAATTGAAAGATTTTGTAGCAAGAATGTAAGAATACTCGACATAGATCACCTTATGAATTCAGAAGATTTGAAAAAGAATATTTTGTATCTATACTTCTTATACTTGCAATATATATATATTATTATATGTGGGACGACTCTTCCCAAAAACAGATCGATCAGCTGGCCTGAAAATATAATCTTCATAGTCTTAGTTGCAGTTTTTTTTTTTTTTTATTAATAATTACAATTCATTCCTTTGAGCGACAGACAGATAAATAGATTCGAAGGAAAAGAAATGAAATTTCTACTGCAAATGTTTGAGTTTAATTTGATGTGGCAACTATTTGTTTAGAGAAACTGTACGTTTACCGAAAATTATCAGTACCCATTCTTTCAATATAAGTGTCTTTTTTTTTCCCTGAAAATCATACGAATGTAAATGTAAAAAGCCTTGATATTTAATTTTAATTTTATAACCATCTAGAAGTTCAACATAAAATATTTACAAGTTCGCTCTTTCAAAAAAATGGAAATAGGATAACTATTTACGAATGTAGACGGCACAAATTTTTTTGGATAGAGAATAATATGTTCATTCCAAACAAGGATCGATGTGCATTATTGTCCCGCCACAAGATATAGTGGAAGATTTCTACCTTAAAAAAAACCCAATTTTGCAAAGACGGAAGCCCACAAATAATAGTTGTCTGATAGAATCTTGGATTCTTTATACTATAAATTCCAAACCCTTTGATCACTCTCGTCTCTTCCCCCACCATTCCACACCTATGTCTCTATCTTTTTGGGCCAAAAAATGGATCCTTCACCATTCAGACAAGAAGGTATCTATAAAGAGATTGAGTCGTTCAGTATTTTCAACCTACCTGAAACTTCCCCATCAGACACAGCTGAGAAATCAGAAATTAAAACTGAAAAACGATATCTCGGTGTTCGAAAACGGCCATGGGGAAGGTACGCAGCAGAGATTCGGGATTCCACTAGGAATGGAGCTAGGGTTTGGCTCGGAACATTCAGTACAGCAGAGGAAGCCGCATTGGCTTACGATCAAGCCGCGTATGCCATGCGTGGATCCACGGTCCCTCTCAACTTCCCTTTAGAACAAGTAATGGAATCACTTGAGAAGATGAATTACAGTTGCAAAGAGGGCTCGTCACCAGCTAAAACCTTGAAGGAATCACACAAAGTACTAAGCGCGACCACGAAAACACAAAGGAGTGGTAAAAAGAAACGAGTCAGTCAAGAAGAAATGGTTATTCTTGAAGACTTGGGATCTGACTTGTTGGAGGAGCTTTTATCCGAGAGTTCAACTACCAGTAAGTGAAATACGTACACAAGATTGATGGTTTCTTTCTTTGTTGTTGTTGTTTTTTTTTTTTTTTTAAAAGATGTTGAAATGACAATATTTGAAAAGGAAAAGTAATCTGACTTTGTGTCTTTGTGGGATTTGATACTGTTTAATTTCTTGGTTGAACCCTACTGGAATACAAGTTATACTATTATTTGTCCAATTCATTGGCAGATTTACGCGACACGGCAATTTATGCAGTTAACTTCTCAGGAAAATTTTTTATAAGATTTTTAATTAATAGATGTGATTATTTATTATATTATCAATACGTATATATTAGAGACACTGCATTCTCATGATTTTGCTACTATTTCCAACAGTACTAACTAATATTTTGCTTTTCAGGTTTATGACAAAAATGTGAAATTCTTATATTCTTTTCTTATTTGTGTGTGCGTACGTACATATTAGTCTCTTGAATCAGTATTATGATCACTCTTAAGCATTAGTGACCTACATGAGATTCAAGTATATCTTTTGGAACAAATGAATTTGGGTATCAAGAGAGTAAAATGTAACTAATATATCAGGTCTCTTTCTACCTTGATGCTTGAATATTTTTAGGCAATCATGACTTTGGTTTCACATGTATATGTTTACTCAATTGCATCACGCAAACACAAACTAAACGTTATCTTGTTTCTACTAATTTATTCAATATATTTTTTAGTTCATTATAGCTTAAGTTTACTAGTGAACTTTTCGATTTCGGTGAAAAAGATCTTCGATATAAACTTCTCTTTGCGCGTGAATTTTCATGAGAAACAACTCTATCATTCTTGGCAGATTAGAAATGGTCATTCTTCTGGTATGAAAATTATAAAAATGTAATAACTAATGATGACAGAATAGTAGTGATGGATATATATCTCAGTTTGTTCATAGCAAAATTGTTTTGCTGTGGCAATATTGTCAAAAATTTCATGGCCGGGTATAGCAGTTTCAGTGACTAGCCCTCAATAAATCATGGAGAAAATTAAATCTTGCATATTGGTTGATGTATGTGTTGCCATATATATGCATTGTTTTTGGTCTCTCAACTTGTCTAATTTTAGGTTTTTGTTCATTAAACTTTTCAAGTTTTATTTTGGTATATTATCGTTTATTTTAGCCTGAATATTGTTGACTTGCGTTGACATGTCATTAGACAATTGAGTAATTTCCAATGTCACGTCAGAATTTTATGATGTTATGTTAGCATTTTCGATGCTACATCAACATTTCCGATTCATCAGTATTATGACAAAATGAATTGAAAGCACAAAACATAAAAGCTAGCAAATAAAAATCAAAAATTGAAAATTTAATAAACCAAAACATAAAGTAGGAAAAGTTAGTGGATAAAAAAAATATTTGCGCATTTTTTTACCCCTACATAAGTCATCATGTTATTATTCACCCGTATTGTACGTTGTGTCTTATATGATTCCTAATTTGGGATTGTTTACCAAACGTTATTTAATGATGTGATAATTTGTTTTATTAGGATGTTTTTATAGGATAAAGATTAAAAAAATATATAACTTCGTTGGTCATGGTTTAAAAAATTCAAGATATATACTCGTAAGATATTTTCACGAAGATCTTATTAATTAAGTTTACAAAGCTTGATGTCATATATATTTGAACATAATGAGTTGTGTTGTTTGTGTGTGCCAGATAAATCTTTTGGGTTGAATATGAATGTATTAAAATTAATATAAGCACATTTTTTATTCCTAAATAATTAATGCAAATTTATAAAACTGGACCGAGTGAGAAAAACAATCACATCAACTTGTTATATATGCTTGTAGAAATAGAAACAAAGAAAAAAGAACAGCAAAAGATCAAGCTTAATTCCACCCGTTTCTTCTCAAACAAAAAATAACTTCTTTTTTTTTAAAAAAAAATCTCTCAGGGTTTTTCTGATCATGTTAAGCCTTTAAAGCTTCTCCATTTTTGTGAAGAGAGCACTTCTTGCTGGGTATAAACCACTCCATAAATTTTTGCAGAACCCTCTTCCAGGTAAGAAGTGGCAATTTAATCAACCCTGTCACGTCCCGAGCCCGGACCCGCGGCTGCGTGACTGCATAATGGGATCCTATAGCAACTACTTCGTATTCGTCCTCTGTTGCGTATTTTCACTACCGCAAGTATACGGTGTCAAGTTTTAGTACTGGTTAGAGTACGGATATCGATCCCACGAAGAGTAAATATTTAAAACTGTATATTAATTACCATAATTGACATAGCTCAACTTTATTTAAATAATCAAATAGTTGGTTTGGAATCAATTCAAATTAAAATAACAATTCCTGTAATTCTAGCACACAGCAGAAAATTCACTGAGAAAATAAATCTAGAGATATGATTTCGTCGAGTCTCCCCTATGCTAAATTAACATTGATCAACATTTAATTGAATTGCACCATGTGTATTAACCAAGAACTCACAATATTTTTTATTCCCTATATCGAGTGATAAATAGAAATGTACCACCTATTACTGATTTTAATATGTATATTAAAAATCACGTAACACGTAATAAATCTACACAAGGTTCTTTTATGGATTCGTCAGAGTTATACGTCTTTTGCACGTTATAAATATCTAACGATGTGATTTCTTCTGTCCTAATTTCAATCCCCTCTGTCGAGTGTTAGATTTCAATTATGTAATCAATCGAATTATGGTCAGTAATTCAAAAGCATTAAAAACAAGAGATCACAAATAAACACGATGAAATAATTCAATGAAAATTCAAATCGTCGTTCACATAGGTTCAACCACGACTACATCAATCTCTAGAAAATAAAATTAGTTCATGCTCGAATTTAAATCACCACAAAACTTGTTTGTAATCATTAAAAACGTAAAAACAAAGAACCGAATTAGAAACGTGTTGAAAGGAGATAAAAGTGCGTCTCCGTGTCCGGATTTAGCGTCTCCGGTCTCCGTTCTTCGCGTTCCGTCGTTGGCTCTTGTGTTTCCTTCGCACTCTCTGATGGCGGCTGCTTCTAAAATATTTCGGGATCCCCTAAAAAGAACACGCCGAAACGTATTTATGTCTGAAAGCTCGCGCCGCGCGCATATGCGCGGCTCAGACTCGCGCATATGCGCGTGGCTCCTGTGCTTTGCCTTTCGTCTTGCGCGGCGCATATGCGCTCTCGGGTTGTCGCTGTTGTCTCTCGCGCATATGCGCGGCTTGAGTGGCGCATATGCGCTGAACTCTCTGTATGGGTCGCGCATGTGCGCGTCTTTTGGGACGCAGATGCGCCAATCTTTCTGCAATTCTGCCAGTTGCGCGCACTGTGCGCGGGAATAAGTCGCGCATGTGCGCTAGACTTGCTGCATTCCACCCTTCGAGGCATTGCTCCCACTTCTTCTCCTAGGCGCCATTTTGGCTCGTTTTTACGCACGTGTTGTATCCGCACCTAGATTCCTGCAATCACACCAAAAACAACACAGACGCATAATTCTGCCCAAAAAGACTAACAATCTGTATGAATTATAAAGATAATTTAAGTGCATAAAATGCACTTATCATCATCGCTTTACGAAAATGATTAACCCAAGTTGTTATAGAAGTCCATTGTAAGCCATTATAAACTCATTTTAAATATTTGTTTTTTTCGATGTGGGACAAGGGTATCACAATCACCCCTCCTTCAAAACGCGACGTCCTCGTCGCGGCCTGACCTCTCGATCCACCAGCACCGAGAATCTAGAGGTGGCTCCTACATGTTCAAGAGGTGGCTCCCGTCATGTAGCATTTTGCCCCGCAGGTTCAAGAGGTGGCTCCCATGCACGTAGCACTTTGTCCCGCATAGCACTTATTTCCCGGTGTTTCATGCCGGTGACCGGCTCTGATACCATTCTGTCACGTCCCGAGCCCGGGCCCGCGGCTGCGTGACTGCACAATGGGATCCTATAGCAACTACTAGTATTCGTCCTCGCTTTACGAAAATGATTAACCCAAGTTGCTATAGAAGTCCATTGTAAGCCATTATAAACTCATTTTAAATCTTTGTTTTTTTCGATGTGGGACAAGGGTATCACAAACCCTCTCAATTGAAAGAGCTTCATGAATGAATATTCGAGTGCGCATACAAAAGTAGCTAAAACGGTTACCAAAGGGTGTCTGAAATCTCATCTCTTATAGAATAACAACTACAATATATTTATATTATGTAGTGAAAAGAATGATAGGGAGTTCTTTAATATATCATATTGTTTGGTTCGAGCAATGAGATCGATGATCAAACAAGTATTAAATCTATATATATAAATAATTCTAATCTCTAACCAAACGATTAAGTGAAATAATAAAGTATAATAATTTAATGTTTTATTCGCACGTAATATTGTACACAGATTATACCTCATGCCATAATATAATATATGTGGGGCGAAAGAAAATAATGTTGATCGTATACACATGACCAATAACAACAATTCTCTACTTCCATTATGGAATGGTGGTGTCATTTTGGAGTCGTGTCTAGCTCTCAAATGGAGTACACACGTGGTTGAGCATTTCAAAGCTTGTCAACCAAGAAAAGTTGAAACGCTAAAGTCTCTATTTATTGAACATTTTCTACTCCAAATCTACCCAATATTAATCCACATTCAACTTCCCTTGTCAAAATTACTCTCATGTTTTGATTAAAAAAAAAGAGGATAAAAAGAATCATATATTCCAGAACTTTTTCCGCTGGTGTGACATATTAATTCTATCTACTTAAGGCATGGATAGAAAGGAAAAAAAGCTTCGAATTTCTTCTATCCCCCTGTTAGGTTGTGTTATGGAAGCTATTTTGGTTATAATTTACGGAGGAAATGATGAAATTATGTTGAAGGACGATTGTAATGCTCCAGCAGCTTGTAATGTGGCAGCTCAAAAGCATTTTAGGCAAAGTCAGCAGGTCTGGCGTGGTTGATAATTAATTTGTTTGGTTTCTTGTAAGTCAATATATAGCTTGGTGCCAATAAATGGAAAAAAATATATCAATAAATTAGTTGAGCTGCATGTGGGATGATTTAGTATTGAAACGATAATCAATAATATGTTATGAATTTGTAAGTGATTGTGGAGCCCGACAAAGAGGATGATAATCTCTCAATCGGTTTGGTTTGTAAAATATTGCGTCAAATATAATGACTACGAATTCTAAGGTTTAAAAAAAATCTATTATTATTAAAGATCAAAGGTTTGGATAACTCTAAAATTCAAATAAGCTAATATAACTTTTTGGCTAAAACTTTGGAAAGAAGGAAATTGGAGAGAAGAACCATGGGGTTTTGAAGGAAGGAAATTGGCCCTTAAATATCTTTATTATAAACTTTTATCATCACGGGTCACACAACCAACAGGCTAGAGCTTCAGTAAAGGGCCGATTGCGATTAAACTCGACGGAATAGTTTTGTAGTCTGTGCAACCGACAATATTTGACTGAGAAGTAGCACAAATGATCAATTTGATACTTGTGAATCTTCAGTTTGGATTCCATGGCCTAGGGATTTCAAGTTTCAATCTTCCAGTCATTTTTCTTACCGTTAACTGAACGCTACGTCATGGACTCGAAGCTCCCGTTACTCTTCTTCGTCGCTCATTTCCACCACTCTTTATCAGGTTCATTTTTTTCTTTTTTGACTCGACTTTAATTCCTAAATGAGAGGGCCGTTATCAATATTTGATTTTTATTAAGGGTTTCGGTCATCCGTTGGCTCATTGTACGTTTTGACGGGAATTGTGTGCAGATTGAATGGTTGAGCTTCGATTGGGAAATTATAGAATGAAACTAAGGAGCTGTTATTATTATTTTTATCAGCAGCTGTGTGTGGAACATTAATCTGTTTTCAAATAAGAAAATTTGAATACCACTCCATTTGTTAAACCATTATAATTTAGTTCAAGTGAAATGCTTAGATCAGCTTCTACATCTGAGCTATATTGATTTTGGACAATTTTGGCATAGCCAATCTCATTCAAGTGGACAGCTTCAGAGAAATCAAATTCATTTGAGTTGTTTTCTGATAATGTAAATGCTCTGTTATTTGAAATCCCCTTCTCGGTTTTATCGCGTTTGCAATTTGTTTTGATTTAATATTAGTTTGATCTGGGTTTGAGCTTATTGACTTTGAACAGCTTCAGGGAAGACAAATTTCTTTTGAGTCAGTTCCTGCTCTTGAAAAGTCTATGTACACACAAATTGACGGATATCCATGTGTACGACTGCTCAACATTTATGGGGAAATTGGTTGTTCAAGTGGGTACTGGCTGTTATTATAAGGTTCAGTTAGTCGGACGATGAGGTATAATCAGCTAATTATTAATTTGGATTTTAGATCCTGGTCGAGGGAAAGTTGTTACTCCAATTGTACAATTCAAGAATGCAGATGTGTTGGTCAGATCAACTGCAATATTGGTTTCTGCGGATGAATTTGAAAGCTTACTTTCAAGGCATGCAGTTTTTGTTTCTAATATAGCTGCCAAAAATTAACAGTTTCATTCCTCATCGAGTTTTCTTCCTTGCACGTTTTACTAATTCGACAATTTTATTAGGTTTTTCTGATGCTTTATCCTCTATGCTTATTAATATGGTATGTTCAAATTATTGTTTTCTTTAAACATTTATCTTTTGAACTTTTTTTATAATTAATTTTGTTCTGTAACTACTGGGGTTTATGCTGTTAACTCCAATCAATTGAGGAATATTCTCTTTTATTATTTTGCACTATTTGTTGTGTGTATCTTAGAGTATCAAAAGATCCAATTTTAAGGAGTTTTGTAAGGTAAACTGCTTTTCCGAAGCTTAATATTTCAAGGACCTGATGCTGATATCCAATCAGTTTCCTGAAAGAAATCCTTCGTAAAATGAGTGGGTATTGGGTATTTGAGTTGTTATTCCCCGACTCTTTTGTGGTTTAAGTTATTCCATGCAGCTGCCCTTGTTTCATGATTAATGAATACATAAAAATAGTATTGAGAACAAAGGTTTTGTTTCATACAAAATTCGCCAATAGTGATTTGACTTAACAAAATACTATGATTTCGACATCTACAAGATTGTGAGCATTAGAGTCATCTCATGTTAGATCATGGAAATCAAATTTTGGAAAGGTCGTGTGTGCTTCATTTTTATTTGATCGAACTTATCTCTGATGCTCAATGTATATATATGCATAATTTCTTAAATAGATACGATTCCTGTATAAGTTAGACTTTATTGATGAGCTTCTACCTGTATGTTAGCAGTAGTCCGTTGCCAAGGAACCTCCTTGGCATACCTCAATTGACAGCTTTTTGTGTTGTGTTTTATATCTGTAGGATGATTACAAAATTTTGTTTTGATTACAAAGTTTTTGCTGAACCTTCTATATTTTCAAATTTAAAATTTGTTCGGCAGAACCATCAGACTTCTGGCCTTGTTTTGGAAGATTTTCACTCTGCTTTTGCCAACAAGTTCTATCACAGCCATCTCGACGACCTATGTTAGTGCATCCAAATTTCTCTATTTTTTCCACCTTGTGTAGCATTGTATAATGAGCATTGGATTTGTGAAATTTTTTTATGTTGCTTTAATGCAGCTAACGTCAACTCTTCGGCGATTGTGGCTGCTACTGCACTCGTCTCTCGAACGTTATACATAGCTGCTGGTGGCGATAATGATTCAGTTTTTAGTTCTATCAACGTCACTGCCTCTATGTTCGAAGAAGTTCTCGGTTGTCTGTTAAATTGTGAACCTGGTTTATCATGTCATCTGGTGAAGCATTATATTTCTCCCTCATCAACTTGCCCAAGCCACTACGTAGGTGGCATTTTGGGAGAACCTTCTTCTGCGCCTAATCCTGTTTATTTTGGGGATGTTTCAAGGTTTGTGTGGAATTTTTTGGCGGATAAAACTTCGACTCCGTCTAAAAATATGAGCTCTGCTTGTCCAAAAGACTGCAATGATGTTGGTGAATTGTGCATAAAAACTGAGACTGACGGAAAAAGTGTCTGTGTGTTATCAACTACCAGGTAGTTTACGGTTCTTTGACTCTGCTTGATACCACTTCTGTGACAGGTTGGCACATTGCTACGGCAAATTTGATTTATGACGTCTTGATAGATTTATTACTATTTTATGCACAACATTTTCTCTGTCTCATCATTTGCCTTTCAATGTTCTGTAGATTAAGGTCCGATTACATTAGTTGGAATTTTTTCAAATTTAAGATGAGCATTACTGCATAAGGATGGTGGCTATAGTCTCACAATTTGCTTTTTCGGACCAAGAAATTTGGATTTTCATGTTATAACAATATATATTTTACTTCATGTCTCTGCTTGTATATCAGCTCAAGTTTTTATGTGAGACAGTTTCTATGTGATAGCTTGAACGCTAGAGGGGGGAAATACCCTAGAGAATAATTATTAGATGTTAGGCATCTGTGATAATTTAAGCTTTTATACGAAGCGAGCATATGATTTGTGCATATGAACCAGAGGCCTAACTTTGCTTGGAAGCATATTCGAGGACTCTTATCACCCGTTGCTAGAATGTTAAAGTTTTTTGAAGTTCCATGTTCTAAAGCTTCGTGGTCATCCCAGGTATGTCCCTGCATATTCAACCCGATTGAAATACGAATCAGGTGGCTGGTCATTGCTACCCTACAACTCTTCAGATATCATGAGCATGGAGGATCCAGTTTGGACTGAAAGTAATTGGGATACAATTGGTATCAGACTGTATACAGTCCAAGAGGCTACTTATGACCGTCTAATTTTGGTGTTGGGCATCGTTATAACTCTCTTGACTTACCTTTTTATAGCGTTAGTCAGAACTCTAATCCGAAAGGCGTTGAAGCAAGACTGAAACGCTGCTTTTTTGCATCTTTTTTTGGACCTCTAGTTCAGTTATATTTGTCGCCAGGAAAAGCAACTGGACTTTTACAGATGTGTGGCGACTGTTGTATATATCGTTCTAAGTTTTACTAATTATAACAATTGGTTACTCTAGAACGGTACACGACATGTTTAGTATGATTATTTGTTCTATCTTGAGCCTAATTTAAGACTCTAGTCAAATAAGTTAAGCATTGATTCATTTCAGGGGTCACAAAAAGGAACTCATAAATCTTAAAAGTTTATACTCAGCTCCCTTGGAACCAACTTTCATAGCCATCCAAATCATTACATACATGGCTTGAGCCACCATTATACGCATAATTTATTCCAAATAACTTTTTAAAATGCAGACATCCGACATCTAATCTATAGTATACATATTATTTCGCGAAGAGCATTACAACACGCAAAATTCAAGTTCGAAAATTTATAAGCGGCTGATATTATTATTCCTTTGATTATTTTTTTTAGAAGAAAACCCCACATTCATATATCTATTATATACATATATATAATATGTACATGTGATTAATGTGGCTCTTAAAGTTCACTAAATAAATAATCGTTGGAGAGAATGGAAATTAAGTCGGCTTTGGCTGACATTGATGACGTCCAATATAGAGGGTTACACTCTACTATTATTGCTTCTTTCTCTGTTTGACATCTTTATTAGCGTTCTAATTTTTTGTTCACTTTGTTTTGAATGTATATTCAATGGATTTATGCTCTATATATAGCTGGTTTAATTTCCACATAATCACTCACTAAGTAATATTTTAATTGTTTTTGAATGTTGGGGTTTTGAGTTAGAAGGGTTGCCCAGAATCATGATTGAACCGACCTTGTTTAAATTTATAAATAATAAAGAAATATATCTTAAGAACAGCTGTGATTTAAAAGAGCTTTAGGATAGTTTTGTGATTTACAATAGTGAATAGGCTATTTTCCATTTCTAATATAGGTCTATATTTCTCTTAAAAAACGATAAGAAAAATATTTCATTAACTTCTCGATTTCGATTTATTAAGATTTCTTTTAAAAAATAATTCGATGTGCAATGAAATTCAAAGAAAAAATTGTGCTAACACTCGCATACAATATGCAAGAACCTGGAGACATAAACGTGTATTGGAATCTCCAGTGGTACTCCCGCAGCGCAGAGAATACACAAAATTCAAAACTCTCTGCAACTAGTCAGTTTCGGACACAAGAAGAATAGTTTTGGTTGAGTGATGTTATCAATTGAAAACGAGAATTTAATATTTGACATTTCACTTACAGCAATGGCATTGACAAGTGGTGGTTTTTCCGGCATTTTGGAGACCTACAAGCGAAATTTCCATTTCCTGTTTGAAGAACAAACTGAAAGGGAATTTTAATAAAATCCTAAGCCTGTAAGGTATGATTCTCGATTCGTCGTCAAGATTTTTCAACTAAATTCTTCGTACAAAAGTTCAAAAGCATAATGTTTCTGAAAATAACTTCGATACATGGGAGCACACATACCTATTGCAACACATGACAAAAAACGAACTTCTGTCGGTAAAAAGCCAGTAAATAAATTGCTGTCAAACATATGAAGGTAATATTTTTTGGCCTACATTAAAAATCTGCTCATGGATGCAGATTTCTATCATCCGAATTCATACTTGCTTTACTTTGAAATGGTTTTATTGCTAGGCATAGCTAAAATTTATGCTGACATTTTTTGGAGCTAAAAGATTAAAAAAATCAGAATGTCTCAAACATTGGGTAGAATACTTCGTTGACACAAATATTGAGTTCAGAAATGACTCCTAAACAGCTAAGTAACTCATACTAGACATACAAGGTTCTCGTACTCATCAACTTCTAGAGATTTCATCTTGAACACGCTGAATCTCATTTTCTATTTCTTTCCCCATTGCAATCTCACTTGCCTTGCTTTTGCTGATTAAATCGTTTAGACACTGTAAACAGGAGAGATACTCGGCTTTTACTTCAGAAGACTCCAACAATGACTTCTCATTGCCAAACTGCACGAAATTAAGAAAGGAAGCATTTGGACAAAAATAACTACGCATAAATAACATAATACACATTCACATCCACTAACTCATCAAATAAAAATATATACCTATTGTCTATACGAGAAATTCAGTGTAGAACAAAAATAATAAAACAATCGAACGTCACATTAAATACTATCAAACCACGTAGAATACAGAAAAAATTCGAACTAAATTTGCATGTACCTCCTTCAAAATAGACATGCATTGAAGAAGTGAAGCATCAGCCTCAGAGGGAATGCACTCCTGTTTTATCAAGGAAACAATGATTATCTTCTAGTATAGAAAGGTAGACTCACAATGACAGATGGTGAAATTAGACAAGATGAATGCGACACAAGCTACTGGGATAGAAATAAAATCGATGCTTCATAGACTGTCACTAAAAGTCACGAAGTTCAAAAAAGGAAAAAAATCTTGGCAAACCCCGTGCTTCTTTCGATACTCTAGAGGTTAAGATTGAAACAGATATACTTCACTCTGCATTTTCTCACAAATTTCTTTAAAATGATGTTTGTCATAGAACTCATGAGGGAGAAGAAACAGAGGAAAATAACGCTGCTCTGAATTTTCCAAATGCAATAACACATCAGCTAAAAGGCATACAAAATTATGGATATGTATAATAAGCAAGCAACAATATGTTTGGAACACGACAATTTCATCATGTAAAACAACTTATGGATGCAAACAAAAGGGTTGCAAAAATATTTCAGTCCACGGGGAATAAATTACTCAGATTTTGAAAATTATTTTGATACATTTCTGAATCATGCAATTTCAAATGGTATGATCCCAGTTCTATCATATATCGTAGACAGAATCAAGGATAGTAGAAGAAAATCAGCCTAAAAACATTTCAAGATCAATCATAATTTGACAGAATAAATTCCATTCAATTATCTCTATCAGGTTAATGCATACTGACCCTTGAATCCTGAAATTGCAGTTTTCTTATCTCCAATGATCCGAGAGCATTGAGTGATTGTAGCTACAAGAAGATTTACACAAAATGAGTTATCTTACAACACATAAAGTGGTATCAGCAAATAAAATACGAGCGAGTTTGAAAATGCAAATTACATAATCAAGTGAAATACATAATAGGTGAATGTTATATAGTTGGTCCGTTGTGCACTAGATTGCAAATTAACATAGTAAACGAACCAATATCAACATCATGGGATGCCCATCTTTTCCAGTTTTTGGGTACACCACAATGGGCTCTTTGTTCCCTCTCTCTTTCACAAATTGGAGAAGAATTTGTCGAGCTATTCTGTTGAAGATAGCCATTAAAAAATGTAAAACACAATTTATTTCAACAAAGCCAAATTTTGTTATTTAAATATAAAAAACCACTTTATACAAAGAAAGAAGACAGAGCATGTTCCAATTGGAAAAACAAAGCCAACAGATAATGGTTAAGAATATCTTCGACTATCCTGGCAGTTAATACCTCCTAAAATTACTGATATAGCAACTCTCGACATATTAATTGCTAGGGCCCGATCAATGCTGATATAAGAAAACACGAAAAATACTTTTAACTTTTTTCCAGGAATGTGTACCATTTGAAATTAAAATTAACATTTGACTAATGGAAGATATGTGTTATAAGTTGTTGTGACTTGTGAATGCACATAATTTTCCAAAAAAATGCCTTGAAAATGTATCTCAAGAATAGAAAAAAGGTGCTATTTTAGAATTTTTAAAAAATCAGGAAGCTCAATTGAAACTATCACAAGCAATACGACATTGTCAGTAAATATTCAGCCGCACTAACCTTATCGATCCCCTTAGTAGTATTTTGGCCTTATCAAGCTCAGTAATTGCTTGAGAACTATTTCTCTTCATTAGATCGTCGGAGATGAGCATTTTCACTCTAGCAATGTATAGCATGTTGGCCGCATTCTGTTCACCAAGAAATATGGTACTAAGTGTGTCACCTTAACGAAGGGACACGATAAGGGGAAAAACGCAACACAGAAAAAGAGAGCATCAAAGTTTAAATTGCAAGTATCTGAGTAGTGCTTGAAACTCGGCTGCTATCATTTAATCACATTAGCTGATTATAGTGGGACCCAAATGATAGGAAAAGGATTTTGTGAAAGATAACCCACGAGAAGGGAGCAAGTTATAGTAGTTTCAGTAAACGCATTTTAAACAATAGATCCACATGAGATGGAAAATAAGACGAGGCATAGAATCAATAAGGAGTCTGAAAACAGCAAAAATATTAAACCTGAATATGTTCTGCAGGAAGTAAGTGTGTCTGAGCTTCAAGACATCTGCTACAGAAGAACATCATGTCATTCTCGAGCAGAAACATCTGTGGTTTTGAATTCATGGGGTAGTGAAGTATGAAAGTACCTCTCCAGTAGCTCTTCAGCTTCACTAAGCTGCCCCAATGATTGGAGGGTTAAAGCAAGGCGTTCAGCTGCGACAACAGTGCCCAACGATTTCCACCCCTTTGACATGTAATAAGTATCTCATTTACGCTTACAAATGAAACCATGGAAAATCCAGAAAGATTGAAGGGTAATTAACAAATTAAGTAGGATCTCCAATTCACATTAGTTGCAATATTTTAGGGCCTATAGCAGAGTGTTCAATGGCAGGGTAATTCATAACCAACTGATGAAAACATGTTCATTTGCCTTGATAAGATCAGAGTGGTGGAGCTGGCAACATTAAAGGAAACAATACATGCCTAAGTTACTACTTCAATGCATGGTATATCTGAGGAACCGATGTCCGATGAATATAATAACTTTCCTGAGAGATATCCATAACAATAATATGAATGACACTTGATAAAAGTAAACGACTTATAAAAATGATAAACCTTTGATAATTCCAACATATGCAGAATCTTTCTCAAAAAGATCTCAGCTTCAGCAAATTGATTGGACTTGACGTACATCTATAGTTAATGGCGGAGAAAAAATCACGACACTATGATTAGATTATAAGAATAATTCAAAAACAGAAGACATACAAGCAAAAACATGCTCCAAGAAAAATATCACCCAGATAGCGTATATGATGGCTAAAGGACAATATTCATGTGATTAGGTGTGCTGATCATGTTCATAATTATTAAAGTAAATATCCTGCCAACTACAGTTCTCTCAAGTGATCTGTTCGAGTAAAAATCCATTTTGACCAAAGTTTTTGAAAGCATGGTATGAATTGAACCATTCATGGAAACTAGAAGTTGTGAACAAGAGGGGATATTATGATTTCATTGCACTTATCTTTCTTCCTCTTTTCCTCCTTGGAGGTGGGACAGCAGAGGGTACCATCAATGGAAATGGTCAACCACAAACCATCTAAGATAAGGGAGACACAACAAAAAACTTTCATTTGGCAAATGCATTATCTAACAACACCAAGCTTTATGAGATGAGATATGTACAGTGTTTTTGAATCTGCAATATGTGTGTGGATAACAGTAGAAACATAGGTAAGAGGCTGCCCATATGGGGAGATTTGAAGGTCGTCAAAATGTTTTTGCTGTGACATTCTTTTTGGGGAATTTTTTCACTATTAAGGGCATAAAATATTTTATTCAGGTTTTTGTGGTGTGTGTGCGCATAACATTGGAGTGTATGAGTGTGTTGGGACTTATTTTATCACATACTGTGGCAGTCTCAAATTGTTGTTTAATAAGGAATTACAACCTGAGCAAGATATTGCAATCTCCTAATACATATGATGGTCTCCCCTTGCCCACTTTCCTACAAGGTTAACAAGAAACAGTCAGGGAGAAAAACTTTTTATTTCATATAGAAAATCAGCACTCATCATGAAAGAATATTGGCAGACCTCCAGGATTCTAATCGAATTCAAAATTAAGTCTTCAGAATCCTTTACTTTCCCTTCGAGATACAAAACCTGTTCATTGATAACTTTTTTAGAAAATGACTCATAATTGATATTACATCTTCATGCCTTCACTGACAATTCCATAGGATCATTTTGTAGCAACCAGTTTAGTAATGACAGCAGAATAAGTAAAGGCAACAAACATCGAGGCATACTTACTTGAAGGTGAAATGGATTTCAATTCAATCCTTCCAAGATATATGACATAATTTTCTGTGCACAAAAAACCATTGAAACACAACCACCTTGGCCATAGGCTTACCATGACGACCGGTCACATCAAGTCATAACACTACCACGAAGCACGAGAAGGCTATAGGCACGAGTAGTAAGGAGGGGATAAATAAACAGGGGAGTTAGTTATATTTCAAGTTTTTACTGGGAATCTAGAAAGGGAAGAGGGAGAGTTTGCATGTGTGGGGGGACGGGATAAAAAACAGGGGAGTTAGTTTTTTTGGTAAATAATTTTTTCTGATTGAATGTTGCTAGGGTGGGAGAGGATTATATTCTGCTAAGAGCACTATTCCTCTCAAGGACCATATCTATTGGAAAGAGTGATTATTATCTTGTAAAAAACTTACCTGTTCAATGAATTTTTTTCTATTGTTATTGAGTTCCAATCCTTCTATATTCTCCCATAAATTGTTGGTTGAATTAGTGGTTGCAACAGCTTTCATATATCTTCAACCCCTTCGAAAAGATGAGTTAAACTTGACAGACTTGATTCTCACTTCTAATGTTTTTTTAGGGACACACATCAAGACTAGAGTGACAAATATACCAACATGCAGCTCCTTGCCCATAAAGTGCAATTGTCATGAACATATATTTCATATGTGTTCCATCAGATAAAAAGCAAAAGGAATTTCAAGGGTTAAAACCACAACAAAAAAACAACAAAGAACAATTGATTAGTTTTTCAAATTCCATGTCTGTAAAAATAGACAAAGAAGTGAGCTTACAGTCCCAAGATGATACATGGTATCAGCATAGTCTGTGTTTGTTTCTCCCAGAACACGTCGCTTTGTCTGATCAATAATAAAATGGTAACGAAAGTACAGAATATTTAGTTGAGAAAGAAAAAGGTTGGATGTACTGCTTGATATGTACCTTCAAAGCATGCTGCCAAAATTGTAAAAAAAAATTTAGAAAACGTTAGAAACAAAGAAAATTATGGCGAAAGTGAAGAATGATACAGCCATATCACATGCAAAAACTCAGGATAGACGAGCAATATTACACCTCTATCAACATTATCAGCAGTTAATGCTTCACGGCAAGTTGATGAAAGAATAGTATGGTACTTTTACACATCAGCCAACACAAATTACAACTTTCAAAATGCCAAAAAAAAAAAAATTAAAAATGTTCAAAAAAAAAAAAGAATTATAACAAATTGACATCTATAGTGTGAACATTACCTCATAGCAACCACGAGCCTTTTCCAATTCTCTCTGCACAAGGAAGAATTGGCCTAGATTATGAAAAGCAGCCCCAACTCTACAATATACAATAGGTAAAGGCTACATAAGATGTATTAAGGTGATTTTAAGCAATCAAGCTCCATTATAGATTCCAGAAAAGATGTGAGAATTGAGAAAGAGTAACAATGTCAAAATTTTCTAAGATGTGCCATATCTACAACTGATCATTCATTGTCTAAAACAGTTGTTGAGGTCGTTGAGGCCATTAGCCACATGCTTATGATTAAGATATGGTAGGGCTAGCCAACCCCCATCTTCTGACGGCACTTTTAACAAAAATTTCAAGCCTTCTCGCATACGAAAAAGATTATAACATAAGCAGCACATGTTGATGTACAGTTTGTTATACATTGAAAAACATTAAAACATGCAACTTTTGTACAAATACACCAAACATGAAGAAAATGTGGCTTTTATAAAGTCATTTTATTTGTTACACTGAGACTCTAACTCGAAGAAATTTTACACGAAGCAAAAGAAAACATTCAAAAAGTTAGTACATAAAAGTTAATTGAAAAGGTTCAAATTATACATGCCCACCTTACGTCATCGGGTCCAAAAGATTCTTCCAGTATATGTATGGCCTTCATGTACAATGGTTCTGCTTTGTCGAAGTCCTTTTCGATCCTATAGAGCTCTGCCTGCATATACCGTTACTGTTTCATCGACTTCAAAAGAATATCTTGTTGTCAGGAATTTTAGAAGGACAGATCACTACAAGTATCTCAAACAGGAAGAAGTTTCCACAATGGGCGTTCCTTAATAAGAGGTTTATGGTGTTCCAAGGAGATATGCCTGATGCTCTGACCCAAAATCAAAACCAGAATGAAAGTAGAAAATGAATCTAGCTCATGCCCTGATTAGAAAGTAATTTCTCATTTACCATTTGTGTTACTCCAGATAGGGATTCATCCATCATCGTGTATAGTTTATTTTGTGTTAAGAAACCGGCAGAGGCTCATAGAAGAAATGAGACATATCAAAGTTCAATTAAAAAAAACTCTAGAGCACAAGTTCATTGTGATACAACCATATTAGGCACAATAATAATTATCTTTACAGTGTTTTAAAGAGGACCCACCAGATTGTTACAAGCAGAGGCAACATGTGGATCACTTTCTCCAAAACCTTCAATAGCTTCTTGCAATGCTGATACAAAAAATTTCTCAGCTAGCTCAAACTTTCCCTAGATGATATTAAACGACAATCAGACGACTTGCTAAATTATATAGAGAAACTCAAAGATAATAATAGCTTATTTTGGAAAGCCCAAAGAAATGTAATCAAGAACGTTCACCTGCATAAAAAAACCTCTACCACTATCAGTAAAAACTCTCCATTTGGATGTATGCTCGTTCGATATCACAGAGACATCTTCAACTTTACTCAAGCCAGAAACATCAGCCAAACTTGTACCCTTTTTGGAAGTTGATTCAATAGAAATATCATCCGCCCTTGAAGGCATGGAATTCATCCCCAGAATTAATACTAAAGAGAAAATATGAACAGTTGTCATTTTTGAGACTCGGTTTCACAAAAAAAAAAAGTAATTGTTGGGAATGCAACCAAAGTCCCACATTGAAAGATCGAGAAGAAGATCATAGATTAATAAAATAAAATGATATCTCCATTGATATGATGTCTTTTAGGTAAAGTCCAAAAACAAAACCATGAGGGTTGATGTAAGGTCAAGAAAATTCGAGCTACGTCAGCTGACTGCATGCAATCTAAGGTTTTACTAAAATATGTGTTTAATTATTTTAATACATTAAATGCATGGTTTTTGTTGATTTACGTTTTTTAAGGATTGTACATGATGAGATCGAAGGCATCTAGGTTCTGAATTTGGGTTTGGAACTAGTCATGGTAGAGGACCGATCGGATTTCTTGGATGTTGGCTCGGTATGGACTAGATCGGGCTTTGGGAAGGGGACTGGCTGTAGGGGAGTCGAACCAAGCCACAGTGCAGACCCTAAGGGGTCTGAGTCATGGTTCAGGATGGCTCAACCACGGCTGGTCACGGCCTAGGAGTAGATCAAGGCGCAGGAGTCGAGTAGGGTAGGGTTTGGGATTGTTTTCGGGTTATTCACGTATGGTTGGGTTTATGGGCAGGCAGTAGGCGTGAGTAGGGCTGGTCCAGGAGGGGTTCCACGGCCTGGTCTTGGTCCTAGTAAGTGTTGGTTCGGGGCTGGTCCATGTCGGTTAGGCGTAGAGCCGAAGATTTGGCTCGGGGTGCAACTAGGGTAAGGGTTATACATACAGAATTTTTCCAGCAGGTTGCAGCCGAGATTAGGGGGCTCCAAATAGCCGGAATATGGTTGGTTAGGGGTTGGTAGGGTGTGATTAAGTTGTGATTTAAGTTGGGAAAAGTTTGACTGAGTTTCAAGTTGATTCGGGTTAAAACCGGGACCCCGGTCCAAGTTTTAAAACGAATCGTAAAAGTTATTGAACAGGCTCGAAGTTACGTCTAGGAAATGATTATAAATATGTTTTGAGGTGTTTTAAGGAGTTTGGTTGGCTTCTGGTTGAAATTTTGAGGTCCAGAGATAAAATGGTCAATTAGGGTTTTCAGGGGCAAAATGATCATTTTGCACCCGCGTCGAGTTAGCAGTTCTGGCAGCGCCCTGTGCATGTAATTACGAACATGACTTTTTATGGAAATACGAAAAATACGTTGCATGCTTGATTTTAAGGAAATTTATGTATATGCATAATTTTTATAAGTGATGAATATGATGATATGTTTTGAAGGATGAACACGAACACGAACATATAAGGCCAAGGCTCAGTGAATGGGTAATATTGTCCCTGATGTCCCCGCCGCCGGGTCCCGCGGTTATACGTAGATGGGTCCATCGACTAGAGCTGATACGAAAGTCACAACTAATAATCTGAATTCAAATAAAGAAAATGAACATGTATATGTTGATATGATTAATTATGTGATGGACACGTTATGCTTTTACATGCTATGTTTAAGTTCATACTTTTAAGATCATGAAATGTATGTTAATTACAGCACTTTTCACTGTTGCGCGTTATGTATATGTACTTGTTATAACGATTCAGGGGTGTTGAGTCTTCAGACTCACTAGGTGTGAATATTGCAGGTGGGCATGATGATGTGGAGACTGGAGGCGCCGAAAACTGAGTAGGCGGAGCTGAGTGCGTGCACGTTGACCTGAGGACCTTGCATTTTTCCGCACTTTATGTTTATGAGTCAGGGTTGATACATTATGTTTTACGTTCGTTTTCATGTGGAGGATTTGACAGGATTTTGAATATTGCATTGAAGTTCTTTTAAAACAGTAGTCTAGGGATTTGTTGATATTTAGATTTTATTTAACTGCAGTATTTTATTCAGTAGTTGAATGATTCTTTTTAAATGCGATTGTTTGAGTAATTTTCGAAAATAGCTTAAAAAAATAACAGTATTTTAGTAGTAGATGTTTCAGTTGATGCATAAAGTGGACAATATCATTCCAATATGGAGATATATAAGTTTCATTGCACTACAAGCCAAAATGTTAGCCATAGGCCAGCGAGGAAGGGACTAAACTATGGTAACATACAAGGAATGATTAACAACATCCACATGAAAGCATTTTACTGATTAAAAATATAACATTTGTACCTGAATATAATCAATTCTTTAGAAGAAAGAAATATAAGTGTAAAAGAGCAATATAAATACGAAAGACTTAAGCTGTGATGAAACACACAACTGACTCAAGTGTTGTAATCATGCAAATACACATATGCTCAGTACTTATTATTGCCTTTGAGAGAAACAGTTCCATTCAATCAAGCTCAATGGACACCAACCAGATAAGCCACATAATCTTCTGACATACCTTGAATCATTGTGAAGAGCTTGAGTTATGAGCCATTATAATATTTGTATGCTTTATTACCTTGCCTGTTTGGCGGTGATCTTTCATACCTTGATTTTCTATTTCTAGCAGAGATGGAGCCAAAAGGGGGGTGGGTGTGACCGCCTCCCCTCAATTCCTCCCATCATCTTCCTCTTACTCCTATTTCATTAAGAAATATTTATTTTTCTAAATAATTTTAGCACTCTTGCCCCCCTTTAATTTTGTCAATACCATTCATAGTCCTACTAGTTCTTAAATACAGGTTTCCAAACACAAAATTATTCGATAAAAATTCTTTTACCATTAATATTTATTTTAATAGTGTTTTGACATATAACAATAATGAAATTTCACACCACACACCCCCCCCCCCCCCCTAATGAAATTTTCTGGCTCCGTCATTTTCTAGGTTTGACAAGTCATTGAACCACCAACACTATTATTCACGTTGAAATCGACACCGGGGAAGCAAACTGAATACCGACAAATGAGTAAATGATAACCAGAGAGGACCATCGTGAATGAGTTGTATGTCTGGGGCTCTACAGCCTGACGTGGATACTTCCCAGATCTTATCAATTGTTACTACATTGAGATGTAATCAAAACATATATATTTTTGAGATGGTAACCCAAGACATCATGCATACCAGCTGACCCAGGCAAAAAAACCCATCGAAGTGCTTCCGTGTGGTGCCTCCAATCACAATAGCCAAAACCATGTTCCAAAGAAGTTTTCAGCTCTCCTGAAAATGACAACAAAAGTTGCTGATGAATACCAACATGAGATGAAAGGCACAATGAACAAAATATAATTCAGACTTTATTTATCCTGATGACTAAATTAGACATGGCAGTCTAGTCATAAATGAAAAGGCTAGGAGCATTTGTTAGCAGTTTAGTTCGACATCATTTTTATTTTCTGAAAAAGGAAAGCAGCTTATCAAAATCGCTTTGGTGCTCCAGACTTCAAATACTCATTTAAAGTTAAAAAAAGAAATAGCATCAAACAGCAAATAACTCAGAGTCTCACAGAGAATGATGGTGGTATTGTCCAGAAACTTCTTTACCAAATAGAGGAATGCTAGTATGATGGAAACTATGGTGTATATGTCAGGATTAGATTATGGTGGACATTGGTCGTACATTGCCGTATTGGATAACAAAGAAACCATACAATACTAATTCAATCCAATATAATGTGTGTGTCAACATGTGATAACATAGGCAAGATACAAAGAAAGAACCAATAGATAATAGTGATACGTATTTTTACCGAATGAATAAATGGCGCCAGTCATATTCATATGCACTCCATGCCACTTAACTCCCAACTAATTTACAAAAATAACTGATTCCAGAATAGACATTCCCTATTTCTCTGTATTGCACTTTAATTTTGCTAGCTGAATTCGAGTTTTGCTAGTACAGCCATAAATCTATTTTCTTGGTAACAAGTTACCTGTATTTTGCAGATAATTACAGGGTTTTGCCCGTAATGAATGACAAGACCGGATCCTACCACATAATTTAGCCACCGCTTGCCGATAATACATTTCTTCTTGCCTTCAAAATTTAAAACTCACTGAATTCGAAAATCACCAGCGGAATCGTTCCCCCTTTCGACTCAAAACCAACTTGGATGCCTAGCGGGCCGAATTGGTCCGGATCCGTACGAAAATTACGGGTAAAATAACCCGATCAAGTTGGCAGCTGGTTAAACATGTGCTCCGATAATTTTAAAAAAATAAAATAAGATATTTTAAAAAAACTTATATTATTTTGATCATCAAAATTTTAAAAAATAAATAAATATTTTTAAAACATCAAAACTTTGTCATTTATTAGTTTGATTTTAACGATCATGTGCTATCTTGATCTTGAATTTTTTTTGAGGTCTTCTCAAATAAATGAGACTTCTTCCATCAAGTTGGACCCTAGTCATGAGGGTCTCTTGTATGAGCCAAGAGTTTATGACAACATAGATTGATGAAGTGGGACAAAAAGTCAAAGATTAGATAGATGGATAGAGAAGAAAAAGCGAGTGCTGGCGGGTGAGAGGGGCCAGGAAAGCTTGAGCGAGCCCCTAGTCTCAGCCTCTCCTTAAGGGCGATGGTGGCATCTATGATTGTTTGAGGATGGCAAGCTCCGGAGGAGAAGTGTGTGAATCACACGAACTCGGTCTTCTGTAAATATCGAGTTTTCTCGTTTATTTGCAAATTATTACTTGTATATCTAGAGACGTCCAAGCTTTCTTTTTGTTTTTCGTTCACATATCTGACTTAGCGTTGGAGGGGTTACGTCGGACGTTCCGACCCCCTCTAACACTCTTTGCTTGGTTTCAAATCCACTTCAAACGTGAAGTTTTGGGCTCGAGTTACATTCGGATATATAATATATATATATATATATATATATATATATATATATATATATATATATATATAGTCCGACAGTGGCTATGGCTATGAAAGTGACATTGACAAGATAACGATCACATCGATAAATTTCATCACAAGAAAGAACGTTCCCCATTTATATGAAGGATTATACCATACATACAGTCGAGTCTAATTATCAAAGCACACACGAAACATCACCAAGTAGTCTAGCGTATCTCCGATTATTCATGGGTGTAATCAGACACACATTTCGAAACTCAGTTATAAAAAAAATCCTAAATTTGTCTGACACAAACAAGAGGAGCCGCATCTTCTGCGAATATCATCGAATGCGTCTGAAGCTGCTAATATTAAAACAACAAAAACAGGTGTCATTTATGATTTGAAAAACGGCTAGACTCATATAATCCGATAGCATATTTGTATATTTTAAATTAACTAATGTTTATAAATGCTTAAACAAATAGTGAACATTCGATTTTCTTTACAAATTTTTTTATATGAAACGACGTAATATTATACAAAACGTGACATATGTCCATCGAGCATTGTCGTATTTTCCAATTACATATTCAACGGGTTCTCAAATAGTTCAAAGTTTATTCCACGTTAAACTCGTTAATTTTTATATTTATTTTCTCAAGCCATAAAAATAATTAAAGGGTTCTTGGAATAGGCTGATGTTTGTTCTTGTTCGAATAAATAGTAACAATTTTTTTTATAAAATCAAAACAAATAATAGTTAATTTACTAACTTGAATTTATTAAACGCCTTTCAATGAATTCTAACACTAGCTAGTCCACATGTTTATAAGAAATTCATAAATGCACGAAATACAAATTTACGTCATAAAGATTAGAGAGTTCTAAATATATATCAAATATGGTTTTCTATCATACTCACAATGAGATCGTAATTTTCTCACTCAAATCATCAACGATAAAATTTCAACGGAGTGGATATGAATCTAACGACAAACTGTCAAAGAACTTAATACACAGAAAAAAGATAGCTAGGCTGGGAGAGCAGCAAATAAAATGGAAGCCAGCACAACCCATTACCACATATTTACTTACCACATCATCATTTTCAATATGAAATCCCATCAATCATTTTGCTGTTCTTGAGTGTTTTATGAGCCAATCGATCACGACGTCTATGTTCACCGACTCCTTGCAAGAGATCATGTAGCAGCAAACTTCCCTATCTGAAATCGAACTCAGACCCCTGGAAACATTACGAACAAGAATGAATATCGAATAGACATCTGGAAAATTCGAGTTTATGGGAGTGACACTTACAACTGATCAACGAGTGCTTGCCTTGAAAGAGCTTCAGACTTGTCAATTTTGTTTCCAAGGACAAGCAAAGGAATCCCGCCTAATGAAGGTTTCTTCAAGAGCTCATCTAATTCACTCCGAGTGATAGGGATGCTGTCTCGATCTGCAGCATCAACCACGTATCTGCCTCAAGAACACGATAATTATTTAGGACAGACAAACATGGGAGTGAACAACCATTTCCCAGACTCAGCAGGGAAGGGAGTATAATTATAGTCTCTCAAATGAATATTCCTTAATTTTCATGGGTAATATTTCTAAAATGGCCAATTTTGCCCCTCCTCGACACACTAAATTAATTCCAGTTTATTGAATTTTCCAAGTCCGTCAGGTACACTACATGAAAAGAGTCAACCAACTCTCTTCGTTTTTTTTTCCTTTTCCCCCCTGAACTAGTCAGCCAACTTCCATCTCAGTTTATAACAGAATACACTCACAATTCTTTTCACATCAGAATTAAATTAGCTTCAAGGATTTGAAGTTTGCGACTTACAGGATAGCTGAGACACCACGGCAGTAACGCTCCCACATGGAACGAAATCTCCGTTGTCCCCCCAAGTCCCACAATTTTATGGTAACGTTTCCTTTCGTAACTTTACGCATATTAAATCCAACCTGTTTTCAAACACAAGAAGAATAGTTTTGATTGAGTAACGTTATCAATTGAAAACGAGAATTTGGGGTAATTTGCATTAACAAAAAAACAAAACACGTACGGTTGGAATCATGTCTTCACTATAGCCTCCTGTCTGAAGAAAAACAGTATCGATAACGATTATAATATGAGATATTCCACAGGAATGGAGGTGAAGTTTGTGTTTTAGAATATAAAATGTGCTTTGTATGTGAGCGAGAGAAAGAAGAAATCTGCAAAAATTTGACATTTCGCTTACAGCAATGGCATTAACAAGTGATGTTTTTCCGGCATTTTGGAGACCTACAAGTGAAAGTTCCATTTCCTGTTTGAAGAACAAGCTGAAAAGGAATATAGTCGGAAACAAAGTAATTTTAGATGTATATATCAAACATATTCTCATGGTAATATTTTACAAATTTTAAGAAAATAATTCCGTAAGGTACAATACAGGTGATCCTCGATTTGTCATCAAGACTTTTCAACTAAGCTCTTCATACAAAAGTTGAATCATGCAAGTTCAAAAGCATCTCAAGACATCATTAATTGGAACAATGATTGTTTCACATTCAATGTTTTTTTTCTGACGATAACCTCAACACATGGGAACACATATAACTATTGCAACATAAGGACCATGGCAAAAAAACTAACTTATATCGATAAAAATCCAGTAAATAAGTTGCTATCAAACAAATGGATGTAATTTTTTTTGGCTTACATTAAAAATCTGCTCATGGCAAATATAAATTCGGATGATAGAAAATCTGCTCCGAATTCATACTTGCTTTGCTGTGAACTATTTTTATTGCTAGGCATAGCTAAGATTTATGCTGACATTTTTTGGAGCTAAAAGATTAAAAAAAAATCAGAATGACTCGAACATTGGGTAGAATACTTCGTTGACACAAATATTAAGTCCTGAATTGACTCCTAAACAGAAATACAACCTAAGGGGCAACTTTTCCCAAATGATAGTCGTGCAATGGGTAATTGTGGATCATAGACTCTACCGAGAAAACCATAGACGTAAAGTCCATAAAGAGTTTTTGATATAAGATGTAAAGAACTTAATTTTATTTATTTCATTCATTTTCATGATATTCAACACCATTAAAAATTACTCCTTATTTCCTTGAAGGAAAATTAATTGAAAATCTGTTCCATAAATTGATTTCGTTGTTTTTTTCCATTTCATCGAAATCCTGAATATTACGAGGGTTTCCTCAATTCAGAATTAATGCCAGAATACACAGCTACAGCCTCAACGTTCAATTTCTAAAACCAGGAAACCGGTTTCTAACTCATTTATAAACAAAATGTGATCAGGTTTGGTCGTGAATCTATTTCCATTAGCACAGCTGGGGCAGGCAGCTAAGTGGAAAGGAGAGAGCTGCACCATGTCCTTACAAACATGGATTTTGCAGGATTGCCAGTGTATTCAAATTTCAATTGAAATAACAACACAATCCGTATACGTCACATTTAAGCCTTTGTTTCTCATTACTCTCAACGCTAGTAGGCATAAAATATAATTAACTACTACCTCATACCAATTCCCTCCTTCTTAGTCACATAATAAAAACATTTTAAACAAATATTACGGCCAATGAATACTTTACCTGAACGGAACCAAACTCATAAATCAATATGCACGATGAAGAATTTTAGAATCTAAACAATAGCAAAAATAAAAACTTCATGCACAATATCTTGATCGAACAAGCACTATAAGTATGTACATCCAACTAATCGATAAGGCAAAAAGCCAATAGAAAATATGTGCTGTAAATCCATTTCAAATAAAGAGTTACATAAAGTTCACCTCCGGAGCCAGTTGAGAAAAGAATCCCACAAGCCCATAGTCACGACTCAAAAGATTAAAAAATGAGACTTTTTGGATGAAATCAGCAAAAAGAGAGGTTGGAAACTGAACCCTTTGGATATTTCGCAAGGTGAGTTCTTGAATTATCCGTGGGGAGCACAAAGGTTACAAAAGAGAGGAGGAGGTGGGTGGGACAGACAAATGGGAAACTTCACCGACTGAAACAAGAATCGCTTCTTACTATTAATTTTTTTATAATCAAAATCGCATTTCCACGACATATCATCTTTTTTCTTTTCCATGTATATGATAATTGTATTTTAAATACGTATTTTTATTATAAACTTTAAAATTAGATCATTATTACAAAATTATGTGAGATTAAAGTTAAATAATTCGTTGGGAAAAAATTAGATAATCCATAACCAACAATGGGAAATTTATTAGTTAAATAATTTATTATTATAGGTTTTTTCATGTTTTTAATTTCTACTTAATACGTAAAAAAATCAAATTTCATTATTTAACAAGAAAGTAGATACTAATAATGATTATTAAATTACAATTTATCTGACACAAAAGTCTCTAATTTGAAACTATATTTTGAATCTCAATTATATCGATATTCTCATCCAACTCAAAATAATAATAATAATAATAATAATAATAATAATAATAATGACAACAAACTATTAGTATGATGCTAAATACAAAAATAAAGTTTTCTTTGTCCTCGTTTTTAATTCGATGCATTTTAGGGTTCGAAATGAAATCATTTAATATTGTAGATTTTTGGAGATCTCTCAATAATACGCACATGGATTTGTGGCTTTGTTGAACTCATTTAAGTAATTATAGCATCGTAATTCTACCTTAACGTTTTAAAGAAATATTTCATCTAATTCACAACAACTATATATATATCAAAATAACTCGGGGGATTAAGATAATTTTAACAAATGCGCCAACCTAAAATTAATTAATTTTATATATATCTCGGTCCCAACTTTATGACTGACTAATTCTTTTGTGGTGTGTTTGAGGTTTACTTATTAATTGTAACCTAAACCAAGCAAGCTCTCAGTCAATTAAATTATTATGAAAAAGCTTTTTTAGAAAAAAAAAAAAAAACAAAAGAAAAGAAGCCATTTACATTTTGTCGTCCGTACACTAAACCCTAATCTCCTTGGTATAAATAAGGGCATTGAAACATACATACATACATACATAAACGGCGACAATCCCAGCCACTGCTTACATTTTTAGTTTTTTTTTTTAAAAAAAAGTTTCTCGTTTGAGACTGCCGCAATCGGTTTGCGTATTCGATTATCTCGTCTGTGTGGAAAAAATCACAGAAAATGGAAGCGATTGCCATAAAAACATATATTTAATGTGCTCATGGACACGCAGACTCCTGTTTTTCTCCATAGATTACTGCGTTTTCTCGTGAGTTCTACACTCTTCTTCGTAACTTTTTTCCAGATTTTTACTGCAAAAATGCTCAATGATGATGGATTTGCTTTAACCACACCGAAGAGAAGCTGATGGATCTGGAATCTCGATTAGATTTTACGCCGAAGGAAGATTTCGCCGTCTCGCTTCGGATCTGCTTAATGGTGGTTTTGTGAATCTTTTCTCCACCGAGTTAAGATGAGAGCTCTGTTAAGCTTTTCGAATGGGAATGGTGAATTTCTTATTTTGCTTTGAATCTTTGAGGGATTTGATCGATGTCAGTTTTCTGATGTGGAAGAATTTGGCCTTCTAATCTGAGAGCTCAAAAATGTATTCAAATTGTTCGCCAACTGATTTAAAATTTGCTCGGCACCGGGGCTGAAATCGCGATAAAATACCCGGGATTGCGCAGGAGCGGAATTGCAGGGACAATGAAAGATTCAAAATTAAATCCTCTCCTTATATTCTATATTTTGTTAAAATATGATGTTTATAAATTAGTTATATATAAAATTTACTACGATAGATTAATTTTTAGATAAATTAAAAATAATTTGAAGAAAAAAACAAAATGTATAAAATTTATTAATAAACTCAAACCAGTTTAATTAGCTAAAAAACAAACTATAAAAAACAGTGGAGAAGATAAATTCCGAACAAGCATCATTATAGAGCCAAAACCAAAAATCTAGCAGAACGTTAAACCTCGAATTTGTACAGCTAAAGATCTATCGGATATATAGTTTCCGTGTCTAAGTTCAGAAAAAGGTTGAAGTAAACCATCAACTCTGCATAGCTTCAGCGTGATAGTGGTCCAGCTCCTTGTCAAGTTCCTCTGCAGATTTCTCCCCAATCTTTCTCCCATGAGCTACACCACTGCCTCGGCTGCGACCACGGCCTCTTCCACCATCACCACGTCCACCTCCACGACCAAAATTTGAACCACCCAGACCCCTATGAATGTCAACATAATGAAAATAAGCTCCAGCTCTTGTAACACAAATCATTAAGAAAGTCCAAAAAATTGGGTTCAAGGGCAACTGACATGGGACCCCGGTTATTCTTATCCACCCTGGAGCCAACCTCGAAACGACCAGTTCCAGGCCTGTGTATTAGTGAAGATGTGGTTGTAATGATTAATCAATCACAAAATATTATGAAAACCTTTCCTAAAATTATAGCTACTCACACATCTATAAAACACAACGAAGCAAACAAGCCAAGAAGCCCTTCAAAGAAGGATCCAGGTGTAATAAGGCATTTTTAATCAATATGCACATACAGCAAGGGAAGATGCTAACATCTGATGTTAATAAGGATCCAAGCAGATCTCCCTTAGACAGATCAGTATTATCAGTTTCAGAAAACAGATCAAATGGACTGGATCATCGATCAGTAAACTGAATATAATCAATCCAACTAAAAAATCTTGGTATTTTCCAGGCTAATCTTGATATTAACTTGGAAAAATTTATAGACAAGTAGAACTTGCATAAAACCAATCAACACAAGAAGGCGAAAAAATACACTTCGATATGTTATTAACCTTATATTCAAATGACCATACACTGTAGGAGACAACACCCAAGTAAAAAAAAACACATTAAAAAGCTTAAAAATTAAAGCCATATACCCCATTACAACAGTTCTTTTTCCATTAGCTTTTCCAAAAATGTTCAAACGAGCAGAAACAGGGATCTCAGCATCATCACCAATTATCTCGACCTTCATGGGCTTCCCATCCAATTGGACATTGTTATATCGCTTAAGCGCTTGAAATGCATCACTCCTCCGGACAAAAATCACTTCAGCCGAACCCTGTTTAATAGGTAAAGAAATTATTAAAAGATGAAAACTAAACTAAAGCAATCAAGTATGGCAAGTACAAAATAACAGAGCATTCTTTTAGTTACATTCCTTCCCATTCAATCAAAGTAAAAACTATCAAAATCAAAAGTAAATCTGCAAGCTAGTCAAAATATACAGAGCAATCCTCCAACAGGGCAATAACATATAAATACATTTTCCATTTATTATTTTCTAAGACCAGCAGCCAAAATGTTGAAGAGGATAAAAAATTTAACTCATCATATAACGCTCCAACTTACACTTGGGCGTCCATTTTTGTCATAGTGAACTGCATAACGCATCAGCTCTCCAATATCAGAAAACAGATCCTGTCCCCACGCCCATCTTCAGAAAATATAGAAAAGTATACAAAGTCGTAAAATAGCAAAAGACACGGCTCAAAATTGGTACCCTTATATCTTCAATAGTGACTCCAAAGTCCAAGTTGGAAACGTACAACTTTGTACCATTTACTAATCCAGATAACCCAGCAGCTTTTAGACTATCCTCGAGAAGACCATTCCGCCACAGCAAATTCTTGGTTCTGCGGAAGGTCTGATGCAAGCAAACCAATTATCGAGATTGCGAAAAGCGTCAGAATTACACCACAAAAATTAATTGAGATTCTTTTATTGAAACATCAGGATATTTCCGGGACAAAGTCACATTGAAATGCTCTAAAGAGATCCATAGAAAAGAAGTGAATGCAATTAAGTCTACATGGTTGATGGTAGTTGAGATACAATCCACAGCATGCAAACTAGTGTCATGCCAGACGTGGAGCTCCAGTTCTGAAGTTCAGCGAAGGAAGCCACCTTTGCAAAACGCCATGAACTGAGATATGACAGAAAGTCTCACTCCCAGTCCCCAAGTAACTCCAGCATATACGGATGATATAGATCATAATATCATTCTTCATACATCAAACCAATCCATCATTAACTCCCAAATGACCCAGGTAACAATAAACAGAGAGCCAACGCTTAATAATTATTATCGATAAATAAGGAAACTCAGTTTCATGCTTTCAGTTCTTAATGGATGTTAATGGCAAAAGCTCTTAGCATCAGGATAATGAAGCTCCTCTAGATAGGGTGCAAAGTGTCATTAATGGGCTACGAAATCTTCCACTTTTGACATATAGCTCCATCGCAAGTTCAGAGACCAACATTTACTGAAAAACCTCCTCAAGAACAGAAAAACTGTCAGAAAACTCAGGAACTTTTGCTACAACATAACATTTTTCCAGGCTCAATACGGTCTTCCCCAAATGACGAATAATGCCGCAAATCTATCAGATTTCGATTTCAAAAGCAAGACAAGAAATCTTCATGTAACGTACTAAGGGCGTAGCAGATTTGTCTATGTAATGCATAAGACATCCACAATTTAATCTTGCCTTGGCAATCATTTGAGCTGACGGTCGAGTATTAAGTCCAAGTGGACCTCTGCGAGGAGGTCCATATGCTCTGCCGCCACCCCGGGATGATGACCCTCCTGGCCCTCGTCCCCTTCGTGAGCCTCTTGAGCTGGCTTGTCCTCTGTTACGCTCACTATTTTTGCGGCTTTTAATCATATCATCCAACGACATATCCAAGGAGGCCATTGACACCAAATACTGCAAATACCTGTTACAAGAGCACCGGTCACAGTACTAATTCAGTGCCAGCGGCAGAAAAGCGGGAATCCAGTTGCAACTTGAGAGATTAGAGCAGACGGCAAAAATGGAAATTCACATCAAAGCTACAGCATGATCCGAAGAAGAATCAAATCAGTTATTTCTTTCAAAGTAGAAAATGCAAATCAATTCACCATACCTAAAGTATTTAACCGCCAGAAAAATTCCAAAAAAGGCCCATTATTAGAACATGGTATTTGCACATCTATCAAGAATAACGAAGATAAAAAAAGAAGTAGATAAACATCTAATTAGCATCCACCAATCCATCGAACAAGATACGCAAAATCAGATTACAAAACAAAACGCGTCACAGGTCATCATTAAATTAAACGATTAAAACGGATTTTGATCCTTGATATATTAAAACGACATCGCAAAAAATCCTACAAAGACAAAAAATCGCACAATTATCACAAAAATATCACCAGAAAATTCATTCTACATAATCGCATCATTTTGTTCGTAGAAATAAATGAGAGAACTAACATATACATCGAAATACGTGCAGATAATATGAAAAACTCGTACCAGAATCAAATCCCGAACAGAGAAGACGGCGAACAACTGATTTCCGCGGATCGAAATGAATTATTAGGTAAATACGGAAAAGACGGAGAAGATTCGAGAGCTAGGGGAGGCTTAGGAGAGTCACAATTGAAATACCCCGGGTTTCTTGACGTACAAGACTATTGGAGAGGCGACGGCCCATATATAATATATTGGGTTTGTGGAGGATTTGGATCGAATTTACCCGACCCAACATCCTGGATTTGATTATTAGTTGCGATGCGGGATGGATAACCCGAAAATTAATTTAAAAAAAAAAAAAGAATTTCAAGTTTTTTAACGAGAGACCATCTCAGTTCAACCAGAAGTCATTGGACCGACAAATAACTTTTTCCATGTAAATAGCATCAAGCAAGTTTAATTTCTTGTTAATGTCAAATTGCAATAATCCATATTTCAAGATTCATTTCCGTAAATTTTTATTACCTAACTTAAAATAGACTAAAGTAATTAAATGAGAAAATGAAATAACAAATACAAGATCATCCTGAAATGGGCTTAGGGTTATATTGTGGTTTGATCCGGCCCAAAACATCTAAACATGTCTTCTGAAATTTGTTTCAAAATAAAAATAAAAATTGTGTAATATCAAAATATCTTTTAATTATGAAATAAAATGTTTTTTAAGCCTAGTTCAAATATTAAGCAAACCAAAGTTATTTGATCCAATTGGTTCGGAATTTTAATCGAGATTTAGATGACTCCTTGCAGTACCATTCGCTTCAAAATTATCATTTAGGTCCCCTACACTATATATATATATATATATATATATATATATATATATATATATATATATATATATATATATATATATATATCTTCCTTTCCAACTGTTCAAGATGAGTGCTTGCCAGAAAACAAATATGTACGTGGTTTATCACAAGAAACATAATCTTTACCTAGCTCCCATCCAAAGGGGAAGAGCTGGATATATTTCATAAATGATTTGTTTCATTTTATATCATTCTTTGCCATCCTTGCAGTTTGTACCATTCTTTTTCTTACAGAATTCGTTATTTAGTTTTCTGGATATTCCAAATATTTCCATGCCTGCCTTTAGAATTATAATAGTAATTAATAATATGCTATACCTCTAATTTTGTACAAGTATTTCAAGTGAAAATACTTCAGATGGTACTATATATGTCCCCTCCATTATTGTGGGACCCGGACGCTAATCCAGTTCTTAATCGTGCTTCAGACTAATTAATCAATTAGTATAAACAGGGTCTAAATTTTTTTTTTAAAATGCAAAGCGGAAACGTAATGTAATTAAATTCAAGTTACATATTAAACATAACATACAATTATTGTATGATCTACAATAATCCAACTAGGTTCAACTACAAGTCAGTGCTGAATCCTAAGTTGCTTCAAAGCCCGGATCTCCACGCTATCCTAGTCCAGCCTCGTTCTCTTCTTGACCTTCTTGACGCAATTTCTGATATTTCGAAAATTCTGCTATATTCAATATCGTTCTCAGCCTACTGATCACGGTCTCACAGTGCTACAATCAATCAGTATACTATCTTCAGATATCACAAACTCTGATCCCGATTCCTATCCGAACACTTCTGTATATAACAATCTCAGTTCCCAGAATATTACATACAAATATCAACTGTCCGATTCAATCAATCATACGCTGCGAATATATCAAAAGATCATAGATAAAACGAGCATAAAATCATCAGAACACTTCTGAATACAGGATTTATCAACCCATAAATGGAACTGAAGTACTTTACAGAGAAATATAATCAGATGTAACTCTAACTTTCAGGCAATAAATCTTTCAACTGATATCTCAATTCTCTCAATTCAATCAATATCAGTCTATAAGAAATTCTAAAATGAAACCAATACCTGGAATCACATCAAGGCCGAAATCATTCTCCCTGATACAGGACAAACCTGAAATCTCATCTGCAAGACTATAGCAAACTTCCTGCTATTAGTAAATCAATCCCTGATAGGCTCATCTTCAGAAATCAACTGTATATAAAGAAATAACTCCATTCCTTTCGATAATCATCGAATCATATATAATACGGATATCAAGGAATTCAAAATCAAGAATCCTTACCGTATATCATTCATTCTTTGGCCATTTCAGGTCCAAATCATACCATTTCCTGATAAGACTCTATAATAGCTCTGTACTTGCTCGATATATCAATATCAATCATGCAGTCATCATCAGAAAATACCAGTACAAGCTACTCTAATTCAATCTTATTCTCAACTTACTGCAGTATATGATATATCACAGAATATCACTGATATCAAATTCTTTCCCCAAAAGGTAAAGAATCAATACTACAGTAAATACAGATCCACCAGGTAAAACATATATCAATGCAAATCAATCAAGGATAATCATCAAGAATGCATTAGTATACATCAATACATATGCACATAATCATAACAGATCAGTACCTGTCACTGTATCATCAAGTGTGTCCTGGGTCTGTTTCTCGATCCCTCCCACCAGAGGATTCTGCTCCCTGAAATCTTCGGGCACCTTTCTGTGGACAGACTCTAGCAAAGTGTCCTTGCTGTTTACAGAAGTTGCACCGACCAGTCACTCTGTGGCATAGCTCCGGGGAATGTCTCCCACCGCAATTCCTGCAATAAACTCCAGTATAATTCGGACTAGAGCCACTGGAGCTAGATGAACCGCTCCCAAACTTCTTGAATTGCTTCTTTTGAACTTTCAACATCTCTTTCTTTCCACCACTGCTACTGCCAATCTCGATTCTGGAAGGCAGTTGTTGTGGTATCGGTGTTGAAAGAACATATGAAGCTTCATTTTGTCTCATTAGAACGGTTTCTGCTCTTCTGGCACGATTCAGAGTATCAGTAAAATTACTCGGTTGTTTCACAGTTACCAAGGTGCGTATTTCTGGATTCAAGCCCTTAATAAACTGATCAGCTACAGCTGTATCATTTCTAGCCACTTGCGGACCAAACTTTAACAAGGTGAAGAAATGGGCCAAATATTCATCAATCTTCAATGGACCCTGCCTCAAATTTGCAAATTCTGCACTTTTGTCCTCTCGATATGATAGAGGTACAAACCTTTGATAAAATTCCACTTTGAAAAGTTTCCACGTAATCGTGAAACCACGCTGTGTTATGGCTTCCCGGGTTATCAGCCACCAACTCCTAACGACTTCCCGTAGTTGATTCCCAACCAATTTAATTCTGCACTCATCTGTGAATCCCAGAAATTCAAACAGCATTTCAATCTCCTCCAGCCAAGTCTCACAATCAGCTGGTGCCTCAATACCCCTCAAAATCGGTGGTTGAAACGACTGAAACCTTATCATCTGTGTTTCCATCAGAGTTTCAGACACATCCATCTGATCATACGATGTATTACCCCTTTCTGGAATCCTTCTAGGAGGAATATCTGATAATCACAGATGTTAGTAGTAACAGGAGACAAATCCGTCTCAATCCCAATCCTGATCAGCTTACCTCTGATCAAGAATTGGTTCTGATCCAGTTTCAAATAATACATATTACCAAATCAACTCAGATATGCAGGTAACATGTAGCTTAATATCCAGTAAAAACATACTGAAATCATAGCATATACAATGTAGTTTCAATATTATATTCAATCATATTACCAAAGACTCCAGTTCTATCCACGTCGATATAGCATCGATAACCAGTAATAGAACAATCTCTGTTTCTATCCACATCAGTATAGTATCGATCACCAGTAATAGAAGGAACTCCAATTCTATCCACATCGATATAGCATCGATAACCAGTAATAGAACAATCTCTGTTTCTATCCACATCAGTATAGTATCGATCACCAGTAATAGAAGGAACTCCAATTCTATCCACATCGATATAACATCGATCAACAGTAATAGAAGAAGTTATGATTCTATCCACATCGATACAGTACTGATCACCAGTAATAGAAGGAGCTATAATTCTATCCACATCGATAGCCAATTATCCAGTGACAGACTATGACACTTCCGCCAATACAATATCTCATGACATCGTGCAATGTGTCTGTGGTGATCCCACCACTATCAGACACTTCTGTCATAAGACTATTCGTCTAATACCTGTTATCTATAATTCAAGAGAACAAGTATATCAATCAACTCAATGCAAATATCAATGCAATAAGTAAAGTATGTGATTTAGGGAAACTCGAGTCAAACCTCACTCGAGTTGTGCAATCCCAACTCAACATTAATTTATACCTTTATCTTCTCGCTCAGAAGAAGAAGAAGAATTCCCGACTCTATCTCGGTCCATTCTCAATCTGGTAATAACAATACCGAACAGATATAATATCAATAAACAACTCAATTCAATACCTGTTCTGATCAATGCTGAAATCAACACATAATCTGATCAATCTCAAGTCAAGACACAATCTAATCTATATCGACGATATCACGATATAATCGAAATCACTACTGAATCTGATCAATATCAATCAACTGATGTTTCGACGGTATAACAATACAGTCTCGATAACCCCGTCAATTCAAACATCACAGATATAATACCAGAATTCGTAATCAGTATCGATACCAGTCGTAATCTCAATAACAATACATATCTGATATAAAATCTCAGTCAAATCGACTCCAAAAATCATAACAATTACATAATCAATCTGTTCTTCAATCTGACTTCGATTCTATGATGTCTAACATGACAAGAGCATCATATATGAATCCTATTCAATTCTGACAACATCATAATTTCAAAGCATATCAAAACGTAGCAAAACTTACGTCCAGTTGTAGCCTACGTTGATAGGAACTCGGTACTGTACTCAGATTCAAAATCTGACGGACGGATTTCTCACAAAAGGCGTAAGGATTTTCTGGAGAATTTCTCGTGCTTCCTTTCTCGTTTCTCTTCTTTCTTACAATTCATGATTCACATTTGTATGTATATATGTATATATATATACATCTCACGCCTGTATACAAACGTGGCTTCTTTACGTTTTGCATGACTCGCGCTCGGGCGGTAAGAAACTACCGCTCGAGCGCGGCAGTTTCTGTCCAAGATTTTCAACTTGCACCCTTGGCGCTCGGGCGGTAATATTCTACCGCTCGGGCGCCACATCTTCTGCTCGAGACACATTTCTGTTGAACATTGGCGCTCGGGCGCCACTCTCTGCCCAACTTCCTCGAATTTCACATGTAGTCTTTGTTAGAGTAGGTGCCCGTCGAGCCAAGTGTTGGCCGAGTGTTCACAATGAAACTCTATGTATAAGCAATCTTTATTTTAATAATATTTGAAATTATTATTTTGGCGAATCTTTATCTGTATACCCATGCTAGCTGCATAGATAAAGCCCTTGAATATACAAATAGTAGAAAGAATATGATATGCTCATATGATGAGTATCATGAAACTCATATTTGTAATACTGTATATTCTAAACGGTTCCTAGTCGATTCAGCCGCCACTAAGAAGGATATAGGCCGCTCGAGTTAGAGACTAGTATCTGCGATGTGAGTACCATGTTTCATTGGTAGGGGACATTGTGATGTCCGAACATGCAGATAGGTGCTCCTGGTAGAGTGCACTGAACAACCCTCCATAAAAGGACTTTCCAAGTGGTTCTCACTTATCGAGTGGAAAAGTCCTGGTTTATGGTTGTACAGAATTAGTCCTTATGACCCGGGACAACATTGAGACTCTATGTGCTAGAATTACACTTTGACTTGTTTACCGACTCTCATGGGGTCATCAGGTGGCAAGGTTGGGTGTTCTGTCGAAACACATAGGAGTCAATGCATTGTAGTCGGGGATTCACCGCTTACCTTCGGGTATGGATATCCTATGTGTTATCATGTGTATGTAGATCGAAATCTCTGGCCAGAGTATGGTTGTAATTATGAAAGGTGTTTCATAGATTGCACCATCGATGCAACTACGACATGACACATAGTATCGATTCATTGACAACTCTCGATAAACCAATGGTTGTCGAATCGATCGGGATATATGAGTTGAAGGGACCGTACTGTACGCTAACCATAATTGAATGGTTCTTGCAGGCACTATCATGTGATACCTAGGGAATCACGTAAGCGATGCTGCTAGGCGTTTAACGTGATTGGTTGGGTACTATCAGACTTGAGTTCTGACGTTCTTACTATCAAGGAGTTGATAAGTAAGAATGGAGCAATTGGGGTATGCTCGAATAAGGACATGTTTAGTCCAAATCACATGGAGATGTGAACCCACGGCTAGTTGTATCAATGAACCATTGAGGGCCACACAAGTACTAGCTTTGTAAATCCCGATGAGAAGTAAAAATAGTTCAATGTGTTGAACGGCTTATAAAAGAGTTTATAAGCGTAGGGAAAATTAGAAGTATGACTTCTATAAAGGAGAAAATAGTTCAATGTGTTGAACGACTTATAAATGAGTTTATAAGTGCAAAGAAAAATAGAAGTATGACTTCTATGAGAGAAATGTAAATTTTGATTTATGGAAGTGTTCCTAAATTAAAATTTGGCCAAGAGAATAATGTATTTGAAAATTGTGATTTTCATAAACATTATAATGGACTAAATTAAATTAATTCAAGTGTTGAATTAATCAAACACTAGTGGGCCTTGTAGAGCCCAAATGATTAAATTAATTCAAGTGTTGGATTAATTAAATAATATTGAGTCTTGTAGAGCTCAATTAAAATAATTATTTAACTAGTGGGACTTGGGTAAATTCAAGTAATGTTTAATTAGTCTCAAATATGTTTGAGATAATTAAATTTAGTCCAAAGTTTTTAATTTGATTAAAAACTATATTGTATGCATGCATGGGAGGTGAAGGGTTGGAGATTACTTTTGAATAAAAAATTGCATGGCATGCAACTTTTTCACTTTTGCTTTTTGCAACACCAAGACATGCAATTAACTCATTCTCCTCCCTCCTCCAAGCTAGATGGCCGAAACTAGCATCCAAAATTCTCTCCATTTTCTCTTCTTTTGTGTTCTTCAATTTGTTGGAGAAAACACAACACTTCTCTTTGAAAAATCCTCAAATATTTCTAGTGCAATATTTGAGGGGATCTACCTAGTTGGTGGTGGGCCTAATTTGAAGGAAAGATTCAAGGATTTGGAGGAGGAGCTTGTAGATTCATCTTCCATTCAAGAGCTTTGTTGTTCAACAACAAAGTTGGAGCCACAATCAACTTTTTAAAGTTGATAGGTATACTTTCTTACACCCTATGAATGTCATTTTGTGTTTTTATTGTATTTGTTGCACAATGTATGGGGTGGCCGAAATTTTGAGCTAAAAATTTTAGATTTCAAACTTCCGTTGCGCTTCCGGCCACCGTAACCGGTCCGCTTTCAAGTGGTATCCGAGCTATGGTTACGTTTTTGTGTAGCAAATACAATATATATTATGTTGAGATCGATTTCTAACCGCATGAGTGTGTTTTTGCAACAAATCGAGGGCCGTTTTTGGGGAAAAATTCGGGCAGCAAGTTGCTGCCCGTGTCGGGCAGCTCGGGCTGCCCGAGGGGCTGCCCGTTTCGGGCAGCTAGGGCAGCCCGAGGGGCTGCCCGAGCAGCCCCATCATTTTAAATAAAAAAAAAAAATTTTTTTTGGTAAGTTGGCCGGAATCCGGCGACGGAGCTCCGGCGACGGCGATGACGACTAGGGTTTCCAAAAGCGTTTTGGATTATCAAAGTGTCATGGGCCTTGAGTTGTTGGGTCATTGGATGGCTAACATGTTTGTGAATTTTAAATGGGCCGAAAATGTTTTTGGTGAAAAATGATTTTTGGGCCCTTAAGTTTAAAATTACAAAAGTTGCAAATATTTTCTCATGAAATAAATAATTTAAGTTGGACTTTGATTATTTATAGTAAATTGTGATTTACAAGAAATTCGGTTATAAATAAATTAATTTGAAAGTAGACAAAGGTGTTTGTATACTTTGTTAATTTAGTTTATAATCGTGGCGGTTAGTGATTGGATCAAGATATATAATATTGGATCAATTAATTATTGTGATAATTAATTGATGGTGTATGATATGTGATATTATGCATGAAGGATGATCAAAACCCAAGCCCAATTTGCTAGGTGTATGCTAGGATATTTTGTGTTGAATGATTGTAATAATTATCAATTTATCAAGTGGGCTTGGTTTATGGCCCGTTCCCACCCCATGAGATGTATCCCTATGTGCCATGGATATTTATTTGTAAATATTAGAATAGGGGAAGATCAAGATTGGAAGATGGTGGCCTTGGTGATTATGAAGATCGAAGACATGTAATATTGGATGCTAATGTAATAATTTAGTTGCATTGCATCCCGTGCATTTACCCTAGGATTGGACCTAGGCCCGTGTTTGGCTCACACGGGCCATTAGTTTTGGGGCGATTGATCATCCTTGTATTGTTTTCTATTTATGATATATGCATGATATGTTATAAATAATGAGTATGTGCGTTATTATTATTATAATAACAAAGTTGCATGAATCCGGCAAACATACGATCAAACATGGCGAGCTTTTTAAAATAAAATTAATGATGAGACCTTTCAAAATTAAAAACCCTCATTTTGAATAAGATTCAAAATAAATATCAAGCCCGAAAAGGGGAATTATAAATTTGTTTATAATTTCCTTGTCTTCCATCGACAATGGGTGCATGATGAACGCTACCCGTACTCGGGGCTCGGCTCATATTATTGGGGAGCCTCGAGTGCCGGAAAGCTGTGACATCCATTGACATAGTGATGTGAACTACGTGGAACTCCCATGATTTCGGCTCATATTATTGAGGGAACTCATGGCGACCGTCCATTAAGGTTCAACATCGATGGGTAAGGCTTGACACGTGAAGATGAACGACGTCATATTATTGGGTCCTAATCAAACGTGAGACAAAATTTTACGTTAAGGGTTGCATTGTGATGCAATTGGAAACTACCTTTTAGGTTTTGTGATTGGCTGATATTATTCGGGATCATAATTCGCTAATTGGACCTTACGTACCTACTGAGGAAAGGAGTTTCCCGTTTTCACTAGAGGGTAGTGAAAGATGTCAAAACAGTGGGAGCAAATATTTATGAAGTATAAGTCCAAACTTCATATCTTACTAAATATTTAAAATAGTCATCAACATTTATCTGTTTTTACTTTTCAGTACAAATCGACAATGTCTTCGATGCGCAATTCGATATCTATAATACTCGACAAACACATATTAACTGGACCTAATTACCTCACTTGGCTAAGAAATTTGAAAATAGTCTTAAATTCGGAAAGGGTAACATATACACTAACTCAGTCGCCCCCTGTTGAGGCTCCGACTGACTGCAATCCTGAGGAATTGCAGGCTTACAAGGAATGGTGTGACCATGACTTGATAGCCAGGTGTTATATGCTGACTTCTATGAACGATGAGCTACAGAGGCGTTTTGAGGGTGCAAAGAGTGCTGCTGACATTCATTTGCATCTCAAACAGCTCTTTGGAGAGCAAACGCGTCCTCTTAGGCATGCTACCGTCAAGGAGCTGATCACTTTGCGCATGCGAGAGGGGACCTCGGTCCATGAGCATGGCCTAAAGGTGATCGGGCTCGTGGACAAGCTCGTTGGCATGGATCTGATCCTGCCTTCGGAGTTGACCACCGACATGTTGCTGTTATCGCTGCCTAGCTCATTTGATCCTTTTGTGGTGAACTTCAACATGAACAAGATGGAACCGACCCTTGAGGAGTTGGTGAACATGCTTGTTACGTTTGAATCCACCATCAAGAAAGAGAAGTTGGTTCTTTATGTGGGTTCTTCATCTGGTACGAAGATTGATCCACATGGGAATGGAAAGAAGCGTTCTTTCCAACGTCCCAAGAAGAACGTGCCCTTGTTGAGGCAATCTCCGAATCCCGTTGTGGCAGCCACACCAGTTAGGGCTGACAAGACTAGTGATGTTTGTCATCACTGCAAGAAGCCTGGACATTGGAAGCGTAATTGCAAAGAATATCTTGCCCAGAAGTGTTCTGGAAACGGTATGTTCTAAATTTAAGTAAACATTTTAATTAACTCTACTTCTTGGGTATTAGATACCGGTTGTGACTCACATCTCTGTAATGGGTTACAGGTGATGGGAAGAAGTAGGAAGCTTAAGGAAGGTGTGACCTTCTTGAGGATGGGCAATGGAGCAAGAGTTGCTGCCAAGGCTATTAAGGATGTTTACTTATTGTTGAACAATGTAGTGACCCGTTCCAGAATCACCTACTAATCAAAAACTAAGCATGCAATTAACCTAATTAATTATAATCAGAGATAACAGCGGAAAGCGGAAATATGGCCAACAACAATAGTTATACAACCCAATCGAAATCGAAGTCTAGACTAACTCAAAATGAAATATCCAGTACAACCATATCGAATCAAATGGAAAACACTGAAAACTAAACCAACCAGCTACTCAACGTCCTCCTCCTGCTCCTCCTGAGCCATCCAACCTGAGGCCTGCCCCGTGGGAATGGGGTGTCCAAGAATAAACAAAACCGAGGACGTGAGCGATAAGAACGCCCAGTACAAAAGTATGAGTATACAAACCTATATGAAATGCACATGCTATGATATGATACCAGGGTAGTCAAGAAACAGGAATCACAAAGGATCTCAAAATGCTCAGTCTAGAGGCGCCAAGTGGATAGTGCCGCGCGGTCCAACCTCTGGGTCACTGCATCCACTACAAGACAGACGTGGACCTAAAATGTCCCGGACCACCGAAGCCCTCCCGACCCGTCGGCCACTGTGTACTCTCGGTGTCCATGCGTCCACAAGACAGGGCTGAGCGGCCCCAAGATATAGCTTATCTCGAAAGAGATACAGCTCAACAGTAAAGGCTATCTCGAAGGAGATACGGCTCAACATGATATGCAATATGCATCATAACTCGTGACATAATAGCATGCATCATATGACATATAACAATGCAGCAAATACTCATGCAACACATATATGAATGTATACTCAACCAGGATATCTCGGATAGTACTTTCGTACCTCTATCACAGCAAGCCTAGCCTTACGCAACACCGCTAATCAGGTCTAGCACAAGCCTACGCATCAAAAGCATACTCAATCAATACTACCATGCTCGACTAGCAAAACCAGTACTCCCTAGTACTACCAAAGGTTTAGGGTTTACCTTCGTCCGTCGACAGCCCTTTGATGTCGATTGCCTTGAAACTCAGGCGCCGCTACGCTACTACTCCTGGCAGCTCTTGGCTATCGCTCGACCAACAACTAACCCTAGAAACCTTCCAAATCCTCTCAACTATGAGGCAAAATCATGAATTGGCAAGTCACAAATGAGAAATCCGAGCACTATTTATAGACCATGTTCGGATCCTCCGAACAACACTTCGGAACGTCCGAACGCTACGTGTCCAATGGCTCTTGACAGCTCATGATCGGATCCTCCGATCATACACTTCGGACCGTCCGAACATGCATGGAAAATGACGTGTCGATCAACACTTGACACCTATGATCGGATTCACCGAACTACACTTCGGATCGTCCGAACTCTTCGGTGCTTCCGAACCCTCTTCGGTCCGTCCGATCATGACCATAGCCAAAATTACACCTTAAACCTTCTTAATCACCATTACTCCGTTAATTACTCAATTTGGAATTCGGGCTACTACATTCTCCCCCCCTTAAAAGATTTCGTCCTCGAAATCAGGCTTAGAGAATGAACAAAACGAAATAACAACATCATTAATACATCTCAATTGTTGTTGAATACAACTGATACTATGATTACAACTGAAAACACAAACTTATACAAAGCACAACTCAAAAGAGCTCTGGATGCTCCGAACGCATACGACTCTCTAACTCCCAAGTGGCTTCTTCAGTGCCTCGACGCTGCCACTGCACTAAGACAAGAGGAATGATCTTATTCCGCAACATCTTATCTTTGCGATCTAGAATCTGAACTGGTCGCTCCACGTAAGACAAATCCGTATCAAGTTGAACTTCAGATGGATGTAAGATGTGCGACTCATCTGCTACATAACGTCTCAACAAGGATACGTGGAACACATCATGAATACTTGATAGGTACGGCGGCAACGCAAGTCTATAAGCTAAATCTCCCACACATTCCAGTATCTCGAATGGACCAATAAATCTCGGAGACAGCTTACCCTTGAGACCAAATCTCAAAATCCTGCGAAAAGGCGAAACTCGGAGAAACACCTTCTCACCTGGCTGAAAATGAAGAGGTCGACGCTTTGTGTTCGCATAACTAGCCTGTCGATCCTGAGCAGTCTTAATCCGCTTCTTGATTACTGCAACCTTATCTATAGCCTGCTGGACTAACTCCGGTCCCTCTACCTGTCGTTCCCCGACTTCATCCCAGAATAATGGAGTACGACAACGTCGCCCGTACAACGCCTCAAATGGTGCCATACCAATACTACGATGATAGCAGTTGTTGTACGCGAACTCAAACAAAGGCAAATGATCCTGCCAAGCGGGTCCGAAATCCATAACACAGGCTCGCAACATATCCTCAAGCGTACGGATAGTCCTCTCTGATTGACCGTCAGTCTCCGGATGATAAGCAGTACTCAGACTCAGTGTAGTACCCAAAGCTGACTGGAAACTACCCCAAAACCGTGAGGTAAAACGAGGATCTCTGTCACTAACAATACTGACAGGCACTCCATGCAAACGTACAATCTCATGAATGTACAATCGAGCCATACGATCGAAAGTGAAATCACGATTATACGGCAGAAAATGAGCAGACTTGGTGAGTCGATCCACCACTACCCAGATAGCATCGCTGTTCCTCGAAGATAATGGCAAGTGAGTAATGAAATCCATCGTAATATGCTCCCACTTCCATTCTGGAATAGGTAAGTTCAACAACAATCCTCCCGGTCGACGGTGCTCTGCCTTAACCTGCTGGCAAACTAGACACTTGGAGACAAACTGATACACGCTGCGCTTCATCCCTTTCCACCAAAACCGCATCCTCAAGTCTCTATACATCTTGTTGCTTCCTGGATGAACACTTAACTTGCTTCGATGCGCCTGAGACAATATCTCGTCCCTCAAAGTGTCATCCTCTGGTACTACAACCCGATTAGATAAGCACAGAAGACCATTGGACTGATAATGGAAATTGCTATCACCACCAACTAACCGAGCTAATCTCTGAGTCTTGAGATCAGACATCTGAGCTTCTCGAATCCGAGTGAACAAATTGGGCTCAGATAAAATGGTAGCAACACGAATGCTCTCCATACCTTTCCGATGCTTGAAGTTAAACCCCAACGAGCAACTATCCTGGATGGCACTAGTCATAGCACAAGTCTGAAGTGCAGAGGCTCTCACCTTGCGACTAAGCGCATCAGCTGTGAGATTCACAGAACCTGGATGGTACTTGATCTCGCAATCATAATCCTTCAGCAAATCCATCCAACGACGTTGCCTCATGTTCAACTCAGCCTGAGTGAACAGATATTTCAGACTCTTATGATCAGTAAAGATTTCAAAATGAACACCGTACAAATAATGACGCCAAATCTTCAGCGCAAACACAATAGCTGCCAATTCCAGATCATGAGTGGGATACTTCTCCTCGTGAGATTTCAGCTGTCTGGAAGCATAAGCAATCACATGACCGTTTTGCGTCAACACACACCCTAAGCCTTGAGTGGAGGCATCGGTGTAAACACTGAAACCATCAGATCCTGACGGTAACGCCAAAACAGGTGCAGAAGTCAGAAGTCGACGAAGCTCTCTGAAACTATCTTCGCACTCGGATGACCACTCAAATGGAACATCCCTCCGAGTAAGTTGCGTCAATGGTCTGGCTATCTGAGAGAAATTCACGATGAAGCGACGATAATACCCTGCCAGACCTAGAAAACTACGGATCTCAGCCACCGTCGTCGGACGTGACCAATTCAGCACTGCTTCAATCTTGCTGGGATCCACAGAAACTCCTTCCTTGGAAATCACATGACCAAGGAATACCACACGATCAATCCAGAACTCGCACTTACTCAGCTTAGCATACAATTGCTTCTCGCGAAGAATCTGCAACACAATCCTCAAGTGTTGGGCATGCTCTTCCACACTGTGGGAATAGATCAAGATATCGTCAATGAAAACCACCACAAACTGATCCAGAAAATCTCGGAAGACTCGGTTCATCAGATCCATGAACACCGCTGGCGCATTCGTCAATCCGAATGGCATAACTAGAAACTCGTAATGCCCATAACGAGTACGAAATGCAGTCTTGGAAATATCATCATCTCTGACTCTCATCTGATGATAACCCGATCGCAAGTCGATCTTGGAGTAAACAGAAGTACCCTGAAGCTGATCGAACAAGTCATCAATACGGGGTAAAGGGTACTTGTTTTTGATCGTCACCCGATTCAGCTGGCGATAATCAATGCACAACCGCATCGATCCATCCTTCTTCTTGACAAACAAGACTGGAGCTCCCCAAGGCGAAACACTCGGGCGAATATAACCCTTATCAAGAAGATCCTGCAATTGCTGCTTCAGCTCTCTCAACTCTGACGGAGCAAGACGATAGGGGGCACGAGAAATCGGTGCAGTCCCTGGCATTAAATCTATGCCAAATTCCACCTCTCTAACCGGAGGAAAACCAGGAATCTCATCTGGGAAAACATCAGGAAATTCACAAACCACTGGAATATCCTCTAGACCAACACTACCTTTGGATGAATCAATCGCATAGATGAGGTAGCCTTCCCCGCCCGACTCTAAAGCACGACAGGCTTTCAGAGCAGATACCACTGGCATCGGAGGTCGCGCTCCCTCACCATAGAAAAACCAACTAGAGCTTTCAGTCGTACGAAACTGAACAAGCTTCTGGTAACAATCCACAGTAGCTCGGTAGGTAGTCAATAAGTCTATACCCAAGATACAATCAAAATCTTCCATCTCTAGGATCATAAGATTCGCAGTCAACTCGTTACCCTCAAAATCTAAGGGACAACCCATCACTAGACGCTTCGCTAACACCGAATGACCCATCGGGGTAGAAACAGAAATAATGACGTCTAGAGAAACATAGGGTAACCTATGACGCTTAACAAATCGTGCAGAAATGAAGGAATGAGAGGCTCCTGTATCAATAAGAACAAAAGCAGGAATACCGCATAAATGAAAAGTACCTGCTATGACTCTCTCCGTCTCATCTGCAGCCTGATCCTGGTTCAGCGCAAAAACCTGACCTTGGGCACGAGGTCGAAGATTCGAACTACCCACTGCCTGACCCTGCCTCCTCTGCTGAACAGTCGTCTGAGATCCAGAACTGGATCCTGCTCCACCTCGCAACTGAGGACAATTCTTCTTAATATGCCCCATCTCTCCGCACTGATAACAAGCTCCTGCGGCTACTCGGCATTGCTCCGATGGATGGTTCTTCCCACAATGCGCACAAGACTCCTTCTTCTTACCAAAGCGGAAAACACCACTAGATCGAGATCCAGATCCAGAAGAAGATGAACCAGATTTCTTGAATGACTGAGATCGAGGCCTCAAAGTACTCGGAGGTCTAGAAGAAGAAAGAATAGCCCTACCACGCTGGAGACTGATCTCTGCTTGGCGACACCGGTTCACTAACCCATCATAAGAAGTAGGATTATCACAGACAGTGACTCGATCAAAGATCTCCTGATTAAGGCCCTGGAGGAAATGATCATACTTGGCCTCAGAACTGCCACTGATATGAGGAGCGAAGGGTAACAACTCAAAGAATTTCTGCTGATACTCATCAACAGACATACTCCCCTGCTTAAGGTTCAGGAGCTCAATCGTCTTGGCCTGGCGAAGGGCTGGAGGAAAGTACAGCTGCATGAACGCTGCACGGAAATCGACCCAAGTCGCTCTACCCTGCGACTGAACTATCGGCGCAGAAGTCGATCGCCACCACCTGCGAGCACGGCCCTCGAGAAGAAAACTAAGGGTCTCCATCTTCTGCTCGTCGGTGCACTGGAATGCGCGGAAACAACTCTCCATGCGCTCTAACCAATCCTCCGCATCATCGGGAGTCTCACCGCCAACTAAAGGCTTAGGCCCCATCTGCATGAAACGATGCATATCGAAACGCCTAGGACCATCCCGACGATGACGATGCTCACGATGACGTCTATGATCGTCCTGGTCACCCCATCGACCTACACTCCCCTGACTACTCCCGTCATCAAAATGGTCAGCCATCGCTACAAGATAGAATAGGGAAAATGGTAAAATGGTCAACGGAAATCCCAAAACAGAATCTATATCCCAAAATCATACGCATGCTCTGATACCATAAATGTAGTGACCCGTTCCAGAATCACCTACTAATCAAAAACTAAGCATGCAATTAACCTAATTAATTATAATCAGAGATAACAGCGGAAAGCGGAAATATGGCCAACAACAATAGTTATACAACCCAATCGAAATCGAAGTCTAGACTAACTCAAAATGAAATATCCAGTACAACCATATCGAATCAAATGGAAAACACTGAAAACTAAACCAACCAGCTACTCAACGTCCTCCTCCTGCTCCTCCTGAGCCATCCAACCTGAGGCCTGCCCCGTGGGAATGGGGTGTCCAAGAATAAACAAAACCGAGGACGTGAGCGATAAGAACGCCCAGTACAAAAGTATGAGTATACAAACCTATATGAAATGCACATGCTATGATATGATACCAGGGTAGTCAAGAAACAGGAATCACAAAGGATCTCAAAATGCTCAGTCTAGAGGCGCCAAGTGGATAGTGCCGCGCGGTCCAACCTCTGGGTCACTGCATCCACTACAAGACAGACGTGGACCTAAAATGTCCCGGACTACCGAAGCCCTCCCGACCCGTCGGCCACTGTGTACTCTCGGTGTCCATGCGTCCACAAGACAGGGCTGAGCGGCCCCAAGATATAGCTTATCTCGAAAGAGATACAGCTCAACAGTAAAGGCTATCTCGAAGGAGATACGGCTCAACATGATATGCAATATGCATCATAACTCGTGACATAATAGCATGCATCATATGACATATAACAATGCAGCAAATACTCATGCAACACATATATGAATGTATACTCAACCAGGATATCTCGGATAGTACTTTCGTACCTCTATCACAGCAAGCCTAGCCTTACGCAACACCGCTAATCAGGTCTAGCACAAGCCTACGCATCAAAAGCATACTCAATCAATACTACCATGCTCGACTAGCAAAACCAGTACTCCCTAGTACTACCAAAGGTTTAGGGTTTACCTTCGTCCGTCGACAGCCCTTTGATGTCGATTGCCTTGAAACTCAGGCGCCGCTACGCTACTACTCCTGGCAGCTCTTGGCTATCGCTCGACCAACAACTAACCCTAGAAACCTTCCAAATCCTCTCAACTATGAGGCAAAATCATGAATTGGCAAGTCACAAATGAGAAATCCGAGCACTATTTATAGACCATGTTCGGATCCTCCGAACAACACTTCGGAACGTCCGAACGCTACGTGTCCAATGGCTCTTGACAGCTCATGATCGGATCCTCCGATCATACACTTCGGACCGTCCGAACATGCATGGAAAATGACGTGTCGATCAACACTTGACACCTATGATCGGATTCACCGAACTACACTTCGGATCGTCCGAACTCTTCGGTGCTTCCGAACCCTCTTCGGTCCGTCCGATCATGACCATAGCCAAAATTACACCTTAAACCTTCTTAATCACCATTACTCCGTTAATTACTCAATTTGGAATTCGGGCTACTACAAACAATGACTTTAAGTTAATTTTAAGAGATGTTTTGTTTGTACCTGTTTGGTGTAAAACATTGTTTCCATTTCTATTGTGATAAAAATGGATATTCTTGTTTATTTAGCAAAGGTGTTTGCAACATTTACAAGAATGAATGTTTAATTGGTACTTGAGAACTTGAAAACGATCTCTATAACTTAAAAGTAAAAGATATTCTACTAAATGTCCATTCAAAGGCAGATACCATATGAGATATGGATGGGTAAGCCTCCCAAATATTATTATCTTAGAATATGGGGAGCCCTGCTTATGTGAAGCAGGTAAGTGGGAGATAAATTGGATTGTTGATCCATTTTATGTTACTTTGTGGGATATCCAAGGAATTAAGTTGGATATCATTTCTATCATCCCCAAGAAACAAAAGTGTTTGTTTCTAGGAATGCAACCTTTTTGGAAAGGGATTTTCTATTGGATAGAAAAAGGCAGATGATAGAACTCGAAGAGGTTCGAGAGAAACCCACAATTATAGAACCCACACCCGATGAGCCAAGAGAGGAGATACAAGCTCCTAGCAGATACGAGAAAGTCTCGAGACCACCTATGAGGTATGGTCAGCTTCTTGAAGAAGGCCATGATGAGCCTAACCATGGATGTGATCCATGGACCTTCAAGGAAGCGTTATCTGATGCCAATTCATCCAAGTGACTTGAAGAAATGGAATCTGAGTTGAATTCCATGCATACGAACCAAGTGTAGGATCTTGTGGATCCACCTGTGGGAACTGTTCCTACAGGGACTTGGGGAGGATGGGAAGGTGTTGACCTTCAAGGCGCGATTGGTGGCAAAAGGATGTACTCAAAGACAAGGAGTTGACTTTGAGGAAACCTTTTCCCAATCGCAATGTTCAAGTCCATAAGGATTTTATTAGCCATAGCTGCATAGTATGACTATGAGATATGGCAGATGGATGTCAAGACAAACTTTCTTAAATGAGGATTTTAAGAAAGTTATTTACATGTCTAAACCTGAAGGGTTTACATCTATCGGAAGTGAGCATATGGTATGTAAACTTCAGAGATCTATTTATGATCTAAAGCAGGCATCAAGGAGTTGGAACCTCAGATTCGACAGTACAATCAAATAGTTTGATTTACTAAGAATCCTGAGGAACCCTATGTATAAGAAGGTCAGTGGGAGTGTTGTGACATTCCTGGTGCTTTATGTTGATGACATTCTACTCATTGGGAATGATGTAGGAATGTTGCAATCAACTAAGATAAGGTTAGCGAGTAAGTTCTCGATGCAGGACTTGGGTGAAGCATCTTTTGTATTGGGATACAGATCTATTGAGATAGATCGAGAAGATTGCTTGGTCTCACCCAGTCCACATACATTGATACCATCGTGAAGCCGTTCTCGATGGATGAGTCCAAGGGAGGACACCTACCAATGTGTCATGGCGTGTCCCTATCCAAGTCTGTCTCCCAAGACTGATGCAGAGATAGTGGCGATGACACGCATTCCGTATGCTTCGGCAATTGGTAGCATCATGTATGGGATGATATCTACACGTCTTGACGTGGCTTTCGCACTAAGTATAGTGAGTAGATATCAATAGAACCCTGGTCTTCCACACCTGAAAGTTGTGAAAGACATCCTCAAGGAGTTGAGAAGGACCAATAAATTGTTCTTGGTCTATGGGGTGGAGAACTAAAATTGGAAGGCTATACCGACTCTAGCTTCCAAAGCGATATCGATGACTCGGAGTCAACCTCTAGGTTTGTATTCATGCTCTATGGTGCTGCTGTCTCTTGGAAGAGTTCCAAGCAAGACAATATTACGGATTCCAGCACAGAGGCCGAATACATTGCTGCATCAGATGCAGCAAGGGAGGCTGTTTGGATAAGGAATTTCGTCTAAGAGTTGGACGTCATTCCTAATGGAGTTGCTCCTATCCCGGTGTTGTGTGACAACACGGGAGCTATAGCTCAAGCAAAGGAGCCAAGGTCTCATCAGAAATCCAAACTCGTATTGAGAAAGTACCACATCCTCGGAGAGATTGTGGAAAGAAGAGTAGTGTCTATTGATAAAGTCGGCTCCGCAGATTATGTTGTTGATCCACTAATTAGGCCTTTACCTGGACCATTATTCGACAAGCATCGCGAATCAATGGGTTTTTAGCATATGGGTAGTTGGCTCTAGTGCAAGTGGGAGATTGTTAGAGTAGGTGCCCGTCGAGCCAAGTGTTGGCCGAGTGTTCACAATGAAACTCTATGTATAAGCAATCTTTATTTTAATAATATTTGAAATTATTATTTTGGCGAATCTTTATCTGTATACCCATGCTAGCTGCATAGATAAAGCCCTTGAATATACAAATAGTAGAAAGAATATGAGATGCTCATATGATGAGTATCATGAAACTCATATTTGTAATACTGTATATTCTAAACGGTTCCTAGTCGATTCAGCCGCCACTAAAAAGGATATAGGCCGCTCGAGTTAGAGACTAGTATCTGCGATGTGAGTACCATGTTTCATTGGTAGGGGACATTGTGATGTCCGAACATGCAGATAGGTGCTCCTGGTAGAGTGCACTGAACAACCCTCCATAAAAGGACTTTCCAAGTGGTTCTCACTTATCGAGTGGAAAAATCCTGGTTTATGGTTGTACAGAATTAGTCCTTATGACCCGGGACAACATTGAGACTCTATGTGCTAGAATTACACTTTGACTTGTTTACCGACTCTCATGGGGTCATCAGGTGGCAAGGTTGGGTGTTCTGTCGAAACACATAGGAGTCGATGCATTGTAGTCGGGGATTCACCGCTTACCTTCGGGTATGGATATCCTATGTGTTATCATGTGTATGTAGATCGAAATCTCTGGCCAGAGTATGGTTATAATTATGAAAGGTGTTTCATAGATTGCACCATCGATGCAACTACGACATGACACATAGTATCGATTCATTGACAACTCTCGATAAACCAATGGTTGTCGAATCGATCGGGATATATGAGTTGAAGGGACCGTACTGTACGCTAACCATAATTGAATGGTTCTTGCAGGCACTATCATGTGATACCTAGGAAATCACGTAAGCGATGCTGCTAGGCATTTAACGTGATTGGTTGGGTACTATCAGACTTGAGTTCTGACGTTCTTACTATCAAGGAGTTGATAAGTAAGAATGGAGCAATTGGGGTATGCTCGAATAAGGACATGTTTAGTCCGAATCACATGGAGATGTGAACCCACGGCTAGTTGTATCAATGAACCATTGAGGGCCACACAAGTACTAGCTTTGTAAATCCCGATGAGAAGTAAAAATAGTTCAATGTGTTGAACGGCTTATAAAGGAGTTTATAAGCGTAGGGAAAATTAGAAGTATGACTTCTATAAAGGAGAAAATAGTTCAATGTGTTGAACGACTTATAAATGAGTTTATAAGTGCAAAGAAAAATAGAAGTATGACTTCTATGAGAGAAATGTAAATTTTGATTTATGGAAGTGTTCCTAAATTAAAATTTGGCCAAGAGAATAATGTATTTGAAAATTGTGATTTTCATAAACATTATAATGGACTAAATTAAATTAATTCAAGTGTTGAATTAATCAAACACTAGTGGGCCTTGTAGAGCCCAAATGATTAAATTAATTCAAGTGTTGGATTAATTAAATAATATTGAGTCTTGTAGAGCTCAATTAAAATAATTATTTAACTAGTGGGACTTGGGTAAATTCAAGTAATGTTTAATTAGTCTCAAATATGTTTGAGATAATTAAATTTAGTCCAAATTTTTTAATTTGATTAAAAACTATATTGTATGCATGCATGGGAGGTGAAGGGTTGGAGATTACTTTTGAATAAAAAATTGCATGGCATGCAACTTTTTCACTTTTGCTTTTTGCAACACCAAGACATGCAATTAACTCATTCTCCTCCCTCCTCCAAGCTAGATGGCCGAAACTAGCATCCAAAATTCTCTCCATTTTTCTCTTCTTTTGTGTTCTTCAATTTGTTGGAGAAAACACAACACTTCTCTTTGAAAAATCCTCAAATATTTCTAGTGCAATATTTGAGGGGATCTACCTAGTTGGTGGTGGGCCTAATTTGAAGGAAAGATTCAAGGATTTGGAGGAGGAGCTTGTAGATTCATCTTCCATTCAAGAGCTTTGTTGTTCAACAACAAAGTTGGAGCCACAATCAACTTTTTAAAGTTGATAGGTATACTTTCTTACACCCTATGAATGTCATTTTGTGTTTTTATTGTATTTGTTGCACAATGTATGGGGTGGCCGAAAGCTAAAAATTTTAGATTTCAAACTTCCGTTGCGCTTTCGGCCACCGTAACCGGTCCGCTTTCAGTCTTATTTTCATGTTCCGATTAATCCTTTCATAATCATATCAAATTATATATCAATAATTATAGATTACTAGGATTAAATTTCCGGGCATTACAATTATTGTAATCTAAAGTGCTAAGGAACCTAAAGTTCAAGGACCTACAGCTCTGATACCACCTGTTGTGGGGACCCGGACGCTAATCCAGTTCTTAATCGTGCTTAGGACTAATTAATCAATTAGTATAAACAGGGTCTAAATTTTTTTTTTTAAATGCAAAGCGGAAACGTAATGTAATTAAATTCAAGTTACATATTAAACATAACATACAATTATTGTATGATCTACAATAATCCAACTAGGTTCAACTACAAGTCAGTGCTGAATCCTAAGTTGCTTCAAAGCCCGGATCTCCACGCTATCTAGTCCAGCCTCGTTCTCTTCTTGACCCTGATCCTAGCCCACCTGTTGCCATGCACACATACAAACAAGACAACAGCCGGATAACTCCGGTGAGATATAAATATCCCAGTATAAATCATGTATACATACTATCATATAAACAATATAAAAGCATATATCAAAATTCATATCATATATCAAAATCATGATATAAATAATAACAAGAATAAATCATATTCTAAACATGTACCCTATTCAGGAACATAATCAATATCAAGAATAATTCCTATTCTAAACCTGTACCAATATCAGGAACAGCAAGGAATATGAACCATATTCAGGAACATAACCAACATCAATAAATATAAATCAATATAATTGTCACTCAGACTTGTGACTCCACGTTTTAGACTAGACTCAGTCCTAGCCTAGGGATCCCGGTTCCCAGACATTGGCATTCCATATCGACCAACAATAATAGAAAAGACTCCAGTTCTATCCACGTCGATATAGCATCGATAACCAGTAATAGAACAATCTCTGTTTCTATCCACATCAGTATAGTATCGATCACCAGTAATAGAAGGAACTCCAATTCTATCCACATCGATATAACATCGATCAACAGTAATAGAAGAAGTTATGATTCTATCCACATCGATACAGTACTGATCACCAGTAATAGAAGGAGCTATAATTTTATCCACATCGATAGCCAATTATCCAGTGACAGACTATGGCACTTCCGCCAATACAATATCTCATGACATCGTGCAATGTGTCTGTGGTGATCCCACCACTATCAGACACTTCTGTCATAAGACTATTCGTCTAATACCTGTTATCTATAATTCAAGAGAACAAGTATATCAATCAACTCAATGCAAATATCAATGCAATAAGTAAAGTATGTGATTTAGGGAAACTCGAGTCAAACCTCACTCGAGTTGTGCAATCCCAACTCAACATTAATTTATACCTTTATCTTCTCGCTCAGAAGAAGAAGAAGAATTCCCGACTCTATCTCGGTCCATTCTCAATCTGGTAATAACAATACCGAACAGATATAATATCAATAAACAACTCAATTCAATACATGTTCTGATCAATGCTGAAATCAACACATAATCTGATCAATCTCAAGTCAAGACACAATCTAATCCATATCGACGATATCACGATATAATCGAAATCACTACTGAATCTGATCAATATCAATCAACTGATGTTTCGACGGTATAACAATACAGTCTCGATAACCCCGTCAATTCAAACATCACAGATATAATACCAGAATTCGTAATCAGTATCGATACCAGTCGTAATCTCAATAACAATACATATCTGATATAAAATCTCAGTCAAATCGACTCCAAAAATCATAACAATTACATAATCAATCTGTTCTTCAATCTGACTTCGATTCTATGATGTCTAACATGACAAGAGCATCATATATGAATCCTATTCAATTCTGACAACATCATAATTTCAAAGCATATCAAAACGTAGCAAAACTTACGTCCAGTTGTAGCCTACGTTGATAGGAACTCGGTACTGTACTCAGATTCAAAATCTGACGGACGGATTTCTCACAAAAGGCGTAAGGATTTTCTGGAGAATTTCTCGTGCTTCCTTTCTCGTTTCTCTTCTTTCTTACAATTCATGATTCACATTTGTATGTATATATGTATATATATATACATCTCACGCCTGTATACAAACGTGGCTTCTTTACGTTTTGCATGACTCGCGCTCGGGCGGTAAGAAACTACCGCTCGAGCGCGGCAGTTTCTGTCCAAGATTTTCAACTTGCACCCTTGGCGCTCGGGCGGTAATATTCTACCGCTCGGGCGCCACATCTTCTGCTCGAGACACATTTCTGTTGAACATTGGCGCTCGGGCGCCACACTCTCTGCCCAACTTCCTCGAATTTCACATGTAGTCTTATTTTCATGTTCCGATTAATCCTTTCATAATCATATCAAATTATATATCAATAATTATAGATTACTAGGATTAAATTTCCGGGCATTACAATTATTGTACTATATATATGTCTTTTTTCTATTTATATTCAGGTGGGGTTTGTACCCTCTACACATTTCTCGATCAATGCATGCAATGCGTTTTCCATGGATAAAATAGATACCTGAATTGTAATAAAAAAAAATAGATACCTGAATAGTTAACTTGTACAGTATTCAATTAATAAATACTAATATACAGACAATTCCATCTGTCACACACATGCCATGATTTATATATATATATAAACTTTGAAATTATTATAATAGAAAAAAATAAATTTTGAATTTAAAAAAAGGAAATATTTATTTATACATAAATATTAGTTGGGTACATGGAAAAGAAGAGACAAAGGTGCAGTATCCTGTCGACTCGAGGCTATCACTGAGCTCGGTAGCAGTTCCCCAACTAATCCGTTTTCCTATCTGTTTATTTATTACCTTTACTTTTCCCTCAACTTTTTATTTACCTTGCATGAATTATCAGTACTACTGTTAGTCCCAGGTTCCGATTTACACATCACATACATCAAATTATTTGGTCCAATTTGTATTAACAACGTACGTAACCCCGGCCTGCAGATCTTGTAAAATTTCAGTGGTACGATGATCTTGTGATATAATATTTTTGTGTTGCGTGAAACGTCTAGATATTATATTCAAATCATCATTTCTTCTATTTTGAATGATATTATCATTTAAAATTTCAATATTATAGATATATAATTTAATTATAGCTTTAACTAAGAAATGAGGAAAAAAAACTATATATAATGTTAGTCTTATATATTTGTTTATCTTGGTCACATATATTAGATGTCAAATTTTATAGTATTCGTCTGTCATATTCGTCTTTTTACAATTTAAATACTTTGAACCGTTGATATGATATGTGCATATAGTTATACATCAACCCTATCGATAAAAAAAATACAAAAAAATTGAAAGATATATGACTAAGATTGATTTTTTTTTTTAAAAAAAGTGAAAACCACAAAAAGATTATATGATCCAAAATTGCAGCTTTACCCTATAAATGTTGGCATGCACTAAGAATTATAAGACGATAGAGGGTTATATAGTTGATTTTTTTTTTTTTAAAAAAAAGGATATTACACATAATATAATTGTGGCATCCGGAACAAAGTGTAGAAAACTATTGGGCCACAATCACATGCACATTAAATTCTACCCAATCTTTCCATGGTTCTCATACATGTGTACATGCATGCATGATCGAAAGAAAGCCTCCAACGAATTATTTACATGGCATCGTGGTCCTAATTTTTTTCGGTCGCCCTCTTTTATTCTCCTAAAACAAAAATTTCTTCGTTTTATTATTTTTTATTCATTTTTCAAGTACACGTGTGGATCGATCTCTATTCTACCTGACCCCCATTAGATATTAATCTGATGTACGTCTTTCTTTTTTATAAGAACCCTCCTTTCCATACCCTCATATTTCTCTGTGTATGGCTTGTATGTATATATCACTTTCTGGTAAGAATGTTCGCACACTTGAAATCAACTTATTCATTCCAAGAACAGAGATCTAACCTGCATAAACACATCTCATATAGTTTTCTGTTGATTCTTGAACCTTGATGAAGACCACAAGAAACCGTGATTTATTTATGTTCCTTATCTTTCAACTCCATGCATGAAATCAATTATATATGAATTCATCACTATCTTTTCCTCCGAACTAGGAAACCGTTCAAAACCAAGCATTTGGATCATGAATTCACAACTCATTTTCTATGTTTCTTCACATGTTTGTTTAGTATAAGTTCAGATTATTATATTCACCTTCCTTTGTGTAGGGTTTTAGTTCACAAGTCTTACATCATGTCAGCTGATAACAAATCACTACCTGCCGGAAAGGATGAGTGCCAGGGCTCCAGCTGCCGGAGAAACAGTACTGTCGCATGCAGGGGGGAGTCAGGATTCAAAATTACATGGGGCTGGTTCCGTCCATGTTGTATTTAATAAAATAAATAATTAACTAAAAATTTAAAATATGAAAACATAGAACAAGAGTATTTAATATTTAATACATTCAAAAATAAAGAGCTAAAACACTAGTAAAGTTGTGCTTTGCGATTCTTCTTAGAATGAAATTCGTAAATTATTAAAACATTATCAATTTTTTCAATCAAATCTCGTTTGATATAGAATATCATAGAATCTCCGAAAAACTCTTGTTAGGAAAAGTTATTTTAACAAGTTTCATTGCTAAAAAATCCCTACAAATTCAATAAATTCGGATTTATATTTTCTATAGCATCTAAACATTCAAATAATAAATAATCAACACTAAAAATCGAAAATCCCCAATATAAAATCTGGAAATTCGAAATAATGCTCAAATAAATTCCAAAAAATTATCAATACCATCAATCGGCTCAAATATAGTATCTACAATCAACAATTTAATATATATCTATTAGAAGAATTCAAAAAAACCAAATACCAATATTTTGTAACACTAAAATATGAAATTAATTTTAAATACGAAATCTAACTAAGAAAAAAATGAACGAGCTGTAGAAAGTCTAACAATAAGATTTCTTCATGGTTTTCGGTGAAACGGCAACCGATGGACGACGGTCGATTTGAAGACGACAAAAAAACTTCGAAAATTTGGTATTAAAAGAAAGTTTATGTCGTGGGCTTTCCGAATCTACAATCGATTTTAAAACCGACGACCGATGATGAAGTTATGACCATTTAAAGTAATGAAAATTGTGATAGTTTGAGATAAAAGAATATATATGACGACGCAGCAAATAAGTGAAAGAGTGGGTCTCATGTGAGATCGTCTCACGGATCTAAATCTGTGAGACGGGTCAACCCTATCCATATTCACAATATAAAGTAATACACTTAGCATAAAAAGTAATACTTTTTCATTGATGACCCAAATAAGAGATCTGTCTCACAAATATGACCCGTGAGACCGTCTCACACAAATTTTTGTGTAAATGAAAAGAGAGATAAAAAAACATATAAGGCTTTGGGACCAATCAAATTTTTTTAAAAAATAAAACATATTTATTCTTTAAAAAAAAAAAACTAAGTGGGGCTAGAGCCCAACCCAGCCCCTTACATAGCTCCGCCCCTGGTCGCATGGTCTCAAGAACCGGCTCTCAAGTGGCCGAGATGCGATTCAGCCAACACTAAATTTTGCTACTACAACAACTACAACCTTACACAGCCTAGGCATTTCTGCAAGACATGTAGAAGGTACTGGACTAAAGGAGGGGCCCTTCGCAGAGTCCCGATCGCAGGTGGCAGCCGGAAAAGCAAGAAAATGAAGTATTCTCCAAGGGTTCCGGGGGATTCAAATGGACCATCCGTTATTGTTGGGCTGAAGTTATATCAGAACATTTCACCGGCGCCCATGGGTTTCAGCTCGGAAGGTTGAATTTACCTAGGCTCCACTCGACAGATGCCAGTCTTTTCAACCAGTTCTCATCTTTTGAACACATATCAAGCACTTCTGATGCAATTTCTTCAAGCCATTTTCTTAATCTCAACCCTTCAGCAAGTTCAAATTATCCTGTACTTAGATTCAACAGCGCTACTGATCCAAGGTTTCAAGAAATGGGATCTTTGAACATTAGCAGCAGCAATCTTCTGTCTTCAATTGAATCAATGAGTTGTATAAACCAAGACCTTCACTGGAAGTTGCAGCAGCAGAGATTGAACATGCCGTTCACCGAAGACAATCAGAAAAAGAACAGCACAGCACTCCAATTGGCTTCGAATTTGGAAGTGCCTATGAGTGTTCAGAGACCACAGCCCATTTTGTTCCAAAATATATATGGATAGTTCAAAGCAAGAATCTTATGGAATTGGACGTTCAAGAAAAGAAGGCGACTTATCAACTGAATGGTTATTTGATAATTATTATGCAAGGGTGGCTCCAACTCTAGCAGAAGGTAGAAGCAATGGAAATAATCAGGAGAGTACAAGTCATTCTTGGAGTGGAATTCAAGCATTGAGATCTGATTTGACTCGGTACAGTACATTGCCCTAATTAATCGAGATCATGAATCAAAAGGGATGAATAGATCTTGTTGAGGCCAGTGTACTACTTGTCGAATAATTAGCTTTCATCTAGCTCTGTAGGGAATTGGTAGGTTTGATTGATGTTCCGTGTCTTTTAAATTAATCTAATCCATTTTTATTTATTTGCATTTCGATTTGTAACTCTATATATAGCTAGAATCTCAGGTGGGTTTAATTTGTTGGATGCTACGGGCACGAGAGTTGTGTTCTTAAATATTGGGGATTGATAGATCATGAGGACAAGATCGAGTTATATTTATGTAATAAGACAAACGAGTTGATATAAAATAATTAGTAGCTCGTAAACCAATAATCTTCGGAGTAGTCCAACTTTAGAACCCGATGTATAAATACTAGAGTACTCCGTTTCAAAATATTATAAATACTAGAGTACTCCGTTTCAAAATATAAATTCGCCCTTTTTTCCATTGCATTGCTCACCGTTGATCTTGCTTCTTGCTTCCATAATTTTGGACCGTCATTATTTAAGGATATCTTAGATGAGCTTCCTGAACTATGTGTCAGAGGTGAGGTAACCAATATGTCAGAATTTAAGGAAGGCTGTGACACAGTATAGACCACTCTATGTAGGCCTGATTCTCAACCCACTTTAATTAATGGGCAACTTGGGATTCAGTACCCAATTTTTAACAACTTTGGTTTTGATACCTCATTCCCCAAAATACCCCTCAAGCCTTTATTTAAATAATTGATTTTCTTTTCAATTAATGGCCCATCATGCTTCCGTAAAATAAATTAAATTTTATACCTTTTTGACCGGAGTGTCACCGGGTTATATCCACCGTATTTTACGAACTGCTCCACACAGTCCAACCACACGATCGCAACCGATGGTTACTGACGTAGATTCCTTCAGCAGCACTTGGCACAACCTTAATTCATTTCCTACCTTAAGGTGTACAGTATAAGATAAAATTTTGAAAATAATACATGAGAGGGGCTAAGAGCAAAGATTTCTTTTATTCAAACACAAACATTTGTTTATTACATAGTAATCTCCTGTAGAGGAGGAGAAACTTGTTTAGCTACTAATAGTAGCTAAACTTACAACACTCATAAACTTGAAAGAAAATATTACAAATGGTTTGGAAGAAAAATGAAGAGGTTGATCGATGCCTTCATCTTCCTTCTGCCTCTTTATTTATAGAAGGCTTCTTCGGATTTGAAACTCGGACTTCAAATCTTTGATAAGCCTTTACAGCTTGCATATGGACCCTGCGGTGGTTGAGTGGTCCTTTTAAGATGGTCCCTCCATCTTTCTTGATTTGTCTTCTTCTAGATTATTAATCTAGAAACAGTCATTTCTTGCAATTTTATCTGTCTGCATAAATAGTTTATATGCACTTGGATCAGATCAGCTTGTATTTCTTTTCCTGTTTCTTCGAGCTTCTTATGATATTCTTTGAAATTTTTCAGCTCTTTTCTTGTTCCCTTAATCCTTTTCCTGGAAACTCTGAGATATGCAAAATACATTTTGTTTCCAAGTTTGGTTTAAGTCTGGTGTGAGTTACTGGTTCCCATTTGGTCTTATTTATAGATTTATTTGGTTCCAGTTTCTCGTCTTTTTATTAGATTTTCCTTATCTTTAAAGATAAGGCATCCAATGTCCTTTGTCCTTTTCCACCGATTATTGGTGGTCCTTTTCTTTTTCCACCGATTATTGGTGGTCCTTTGAATTCCACTCACATGGTTTTTCACATGGTGGTCCTTCTTTTCTTGGTGGGATGCTCACATGTTCCTTTTAACTTTGTCGAGGAATCTTTGGCTTTCGGTTTCCTCGAGGAAAACGTGAATGTGGTCCATCCCCACTTGTACTAGTATCGGTAAAGTGTTTCCGATCAGATCTCGGCTTGAATCCTTTACCGAATTCCGGTTCCTTCTGGTTTTGGCATTATGGACTGATGTTTTCAGACCATCTTCCTACATGTGCCATATTACAGAATTTCCGACGAGTTTCTTTACTAGCCGGAAGCTTGCTGTTCCACAAAAGATTTCTCTTTTTCTCGAATAAATCTTCTGCAAAACTTGTTGTTTTTCCTGTCATGGTATTTAACAGGAATGATCCGTTCACTGAATGATTATAAAATTTGAACGGAAACTTGACTTTGTCCATCTCAGTGAGACAGACCCATAGACCCCAGGCTCTTCTGGTAGACATATCATCTTCAGAAATTGAAGCAACCAGGGGTGTTTCTTCTGTTGGAGGATCCTTGATAAATTTTTGAACATTAGTATCCGGCCTCCTTAGCTTGATGAAATGAAAGGCTTCATGAGAACCCTTTCCTGCTGGTTCTGGTGCTGCACTAAAGAAGTATAGCTCCAAAACATCTCCTCTGGACAAATAATCATTGTTTGCCCAAGTGTCGTGAACAGCTTCCTGTATCCATTTTGGTAGACCTGATATTTCCGGAAAGCTGGGTGATGTCGTATAAACTGAGGCAAGAGCCCCGAATTCATACCATGCCTTGACCTCCTTTGGATATGAATTTTGTTTCATCCATACCCTTGGATATTTTCCTGAAACATCAACCCTATTGGTAGCTGGGTTAATGCCAATTCTTGTTTTTAATTTCTCCCAATTCTGCTGATAGACCTGAAATGGAGAAATTGTTGATTCGTTAATACCAACCTTAGATTTGCCTTTGTCAATACGAGGCCTAAGGTTGATCTCTCCCTCTTCAATCCCCGAGGTGAATGGTTGACTTGATGACTCAAGATAAGGATCAGGTGTAGTGACCCGTTCCAGAATCACCTACTAATCAGAACTTAAGCATGCAAAATTAACATTTAAAACTGAATCAGGTAAACAGCGGAAAAACAGTAATACAACCCAATCGAATCTGTAAGTACAAAATACTTAAACAACCAGATCGAACTAAATTCCAAGAACAAATACCAACAACTACAGATCAACCTCTGCCAGCTCCCTGTCCGCTCCCTCCTGGACCGTCCAACCTGAGACCTGCCCCATCGAATAGGGTGTCCAAAACAGAGATAAACCGAGGACATGAGCATAAAACGCTCAGCACCGAAAGCATGAGTATACAAGACTATGACATGCATGTATGCAAAATGTACTGGATACCAGGATCTGGGTATAACGAAATACTGCTCAGGTAAATGACGTCAAGGTATGTAGCACTCTGCGCCGTCGCACCAGGAGGTGGCTCCCATACCGAAATAAACCTGTGGATATACCGGTGACCTGACCACCGTCGGCCAACGGGGTCCAACCATCCACAATAAACGAGGGCTGAGCACCCTCTCAACAGGCTATCTCAAAGATAATCAGGCTCAACATGATTATGCAAATGCCGCATAATAAACCATGCATCATATGACAGATAATAATGCAACATATAAACATGCAACACATAGTAAAGCATACTCAATCCTGCTATCTCGGATAGTACTTTCGTACCTCAAACCAGTAGATCCTAGAAATCAGCCCTAGAATCAAGCCTGCGTCCATAGTCAGCCCACTGATGCCGCTAGCTCCAAACTAGAGCACAGCTCCACTACAAAACCAGTAGCTCCCCGCTAGTGCCTAAACCTCGGGAAAAGACTAGAAACCCATCAGAAACGACTAAAACGCTCTGGAACACTCGGAATTGGCGAGTAAAAAGTGAAGCCTCGCGCCTCTATTTATAGACAACGATCGGTAGATCCGATCCACTTCGGAAGATCCGATCCGGCACACTTCGGATGATCCGAACTCTGTTCGGACGATCCGAACCCTGCATGTCTTCCACGTGTCCAGCCACCTGTCTTCGGACGATCCGAACCCTGATCGGACGATCCGAACCTTGCATGTCTTCCACGTGTCCAGCCACCTGTCTTCGGACGATCCGAACCCTGATCGGACGATCCGAACCCTCTTCAGACGATCCGAACCCGGTTCGGTCCTTCCGATCCCACCGAAATATAATTAATCCAATAATTAACTCAAATTAGGCATCGAGATACTACATTCTCCCCCTCTAAAAAGGATTTCGTCCGCGAAATAGAGTCTGAAGAATGACAATTCTGAACAACAATACATTCAACTTAAGAATGAATTACAACTGAAAGCACAACTGAAATTACAATCATAACTGAAAATACTACAACTAGAACAACTCTGGATGCTCTGACCGCATGCGACTCTCTAGTTCCCAAGTAGCTTCTTCAGTACCTCGGCGCTGCCACTGCACTAAGACAAGAGGAATAGTCTTATTCCGCAGTACCTTATCCTTCCGGTCTAAGATCGAAACCGGTCTTTCTACAAAAGACAAATCCGGATTCAGCTGAACTTCTGTCGGATGCAAAACATGAGACTCATCCGCTACGTATCGTCTTAACAAGGACACATGAAACACATCGTGAACACTAGACAGATACGGTGGCAAAGCTAATCTGTAGGCCAAATCTCCCACACATTCTAAGATCTCAAAAGGACTAATGAATCTCGGAGATAGCTTACCCTTGAGTCCAAATCTCAGAATCCTCCGAAAAGGCGATACCTTGAGAAACACTTTCTCGCCTGCATCAAAATGAAGAGGTCTGCGCTTGGTGCTCGCATAACTCGCTTGTCGATCCTGAGCAGTCTTAATCCGCTGTTTGATCACAAGAACTTTGTCCATGGCCTGCTGAATCAATTCTGGACCCTCGACCTGTCGTTCTCCGACTTCCTCCCAGAACAGAGGAGTACGACAACGTCGACCATACAATGCTTCAAACGGAGACATACCAATACTCCTATGAAAACTGTTGTTGTATGCAAACTCTATCAGTGGCAGATGATCCTGCCAAGCTGGCCCGAAATCCATCACACAAGATCTCAACATATCCTCAAGAGTACGAATAGTCCTCTCTGACTGACCGTCAGTCTCTGGGTGATATGCAGTACTCAAACTCAAGGTAGTGCCCAAAGCTTGCTGAAAGCTGCCCCAAAATCTAGATGTAAATCGAGGATCTCTGTCACTAATGATACTCACGGGCACACCATGAAACCGTACAATCTCCTGAATGTACAACCGTGCCATCCGATCGAAAGTGAAATCTCTGTTATACGGAAGAAAATGGGCAGACTTAGTAAGCCGATCCACTACCACCCAGATAGCATCTCTATTCCCCACAGACATAGGCAAGTGAGTCACGAAGTCCATCGTGATATGCTCTCACTTCCACTCCGGAATAGGAAGATTCTGCAACAAACCTCCAGGTCGTCGATACTCAGCCTTCACCTGCTGACAGACTAGGCACTTGGAGACATACTGATAAACATTACGTTTCATACCTTTCCACCAAAATCGAGTCCTCAAATCCTTATACATCTTGTTGCTCCCCGGATGAACACTCAACTTGCTACGATGAGCCTGGGACAAAATCTCCTCCCTCAAAGTGTCATCTTCCGGTACAACAACACGACCAGATAAGCACAAAAGACCCTCGGACTGATAGTGGAATCCAGAAGTATTATCTCCATCAGCCAACCGAGCTAATTTCTGAACCTTAGAATCAGACATCTGAGCATCTCTAATCCGAGAATACAAAACTGGCTCGGACAAAATAGTAGCTATACGGATACTCTCTGTTCCCTTCCGATGCTTACAATTGAATCCCATCGAACAGAAATCCTGAATAATCCCAGATACAGCACAAGTCTGAAGAGCAGACAATCTCACCTTGCGACTAAGAGCATCGGCCGTGAGATTCGCAGATCCTGGATGATACTTGATCTCACAATCGTAATCCTTGAGTAGATCCATCCAACGACGCTGACGCATGTTCAACTCAGCCTGAGTGAACAGATACTTCAAACTCTTATGATCAGTGAAAATCTCAAATCGCTCACCATACAGATAATGGCGTCAGATTTTCAAAGCAAAAATGATCGCTGCTAATTCCAGATCATGAACAGGATAGTTTTCCTCATGAGACTTCAACTGTCTCGACGCATAAGCAATCACATGCTCATTCTGCATCAAAACACACCCTAGTCCCTGTAAAGAGGCATCGGTGTAAACACTGAAACCACCAGATCCAGACGGTAAAGCCAGAACAGGCGCAGATGTCAAACGTCTGCAAAGTTCCAAGAAACTCTCTTCGCACTCTGATGTCCACTCAAATGAAACATCTTTCCGAGTGAGCTGAGTGAGTGGCTTAGCAATCTGAGAGAAGTTGACAATGAAACGACGATAATACCCAGCCAATCCCAGAAAACTGCGGATCTCGGCTACTGTCGTCGGACGCGACCAGTTCAATACCGCTTCCACCTTGCTCGGGTCAACTGAAACTCCCTTGCTAGAAATGACATGACCAAGGAATACAACCCAGTCAATCCAAAACTCACATTTACTCAACTTCGCATAAAGCTGATTCTCGCGAAGTGTCTGTAAAATAATCCTTAAGTGTTGTGCGTGTTCTTGCTGATCATGCGAATAGATTAAGATATCATCTATAAACACCACAACAAACTTATCCAAGAATTCCCGAAAAACCCGATTCATCAGATCCATAAAAACTGCTGGTGCATTCGTCACCCCAAAAGGCATAACCAGAAACTCATAATGCCCATACCGGGTCCTGAATGCAGTCTTCGATATATCTCCCTGATGAACTTGAAGCTGATGATAACCAGACCTTAAATCAATCTTGGAATACACAGAGGTACCTTGCAGTTGATCAAATAAATCATCAATCCGTGGCAACGGATACTTATTCTTTATCGTAGCACGATTCAACTGCCGATAATCTATGCAGAGCCGCATAGAACCATCCTTCTTTTTGACAAAAAGAACTGGTGCTCCCCACGGGGACACACTGGGTCGAATATACCCCTTGTCAAGAAGATCCTGCAACTGCTGTTTCAATTCTTGCATCTCCGATGGAGCTAAACGATAAGGAGCTCTAGAGATTGGTGCCGTGCCTGGCACTAAATCAATGCCGAAATCCACTTCCCGAACGGGAGGAAAACCAGGAATCTCCTCGGGAAAAACATCCGGAAAATCGCAAACCACTGGAATGTCACTGATACCGACACTATCTGCGGACGAATCAATAGCATAGATAAGGTAGCCTTCCCCGCCCGACTCTAAAGCACGACAGGCTTTCAGAGCAGAAACCACGGGCATCGGGGGTCGCGCTCCCTCTCCATAGAAAAACCAATTGTCGCCCTCAACTGGACGAAACTGCACAAACTTCTGATAACAGTCCACAGTAGCTCTAAACACAGTCAGCACATCTATTCCCAGAATGCAATCAAAATCCTCCATCGCAAGAATCATCAAATTAGCAGTTAAAACATTACCCTCAAACTCTAGAGGACAACCCAAAACTAGACGTTTAGCTAACACCGAATGACCCATCGGTGTGGAAACAGATACCACAACGCCCAAAGAAGTGAAGGGTAATGCATGACGCTTAGCAAATCTCGCAGATATGAATGAATGTGATGCACCAGTATCAATGAGAACGTAAGCAGGTAATCCACATAATAAAAAAGCACCTGCGATAACTCTCTCGTTCTCCTCAGCAGCCTGATCCTGGTTAAGAGCAAAGACCCGCCCTTGAGTACGCGGTCGGAGGTTAGAATCCTGAGTAGACTGTCCTTGCTGTGGCATCTGATGAACTGAAGCCTGAGAACCAGATCCTGATCCTCCGCCCGTCTGTGGACAATCTCTCTTCATGTGGCCCAACTCACCGCACTTGTAACAAGCACCCGCAACCTTGCGACAACGTTCCGTCGGATGATCCTTCCCGCAATGCTGACACGGGCCCTTCTTCTTCCCAAAATGGTGAACTCCTCTAGATCCAGAGGAAGAAGAAGTAGATCCAGCTTTCTTGAATGCTTGGGCGCGGGGACCCAAAGAACTAGTAGGACGAGCAGACTGCATGGCTCGACCTCTCAGCAAACTGCCCTCAGCCTGGCGACAACGATTCACAAGGCCCTCATACGATGTCGGATCATCGCAGACAACAACCCGATCATAAATCTCCTGATTGAGGCCCTGAATAAAATGGTTATACTTGGCACTAGCATTGTCACTGACATGTGGAACATACGGAAGCAACTCAAAGAACTTCTGCTGATACTCATCAACAGACAAACTTCCCTGCTTCAGATTGATCAACTCAATCGCCTTGGTCTGCAAAAGAGCTGGCGGAAAGTAAAGCAGCATGAAAGCGGCTCGGAAATCGGCCCAAAGAACTCGACCCTGTCGCTGAACTATCGGTGCAGAGGTAGACCTCCACCACTTACGCGCACCACCCTCCAGCAAGAAATCAAGAGTATCAATCTGCTGCTCCGCCGAGCACTGAAAAGTCTTGAAGCAGCTCTCCATCCTCTCGAGCCAGTTCTCTGCAACATCCGGAGTCTCACCGCCCGAAAGAGGTTTAGGCCCCATCTGCAAGAACCGATGCATACTAAAACTCCGAGGCTCATCACGACGGTGTTGACGACGTTCTCGATGCTCTCGACGACGATCCCGATCGTCGCGGTCTCCCCAGCGTCCAATGCTGCCATGACTACTAGCATCGTCGTCAAAACCAGACATCTCTTAGCTACAAAAGTTACCAGAGATCAAACCCAAAAGAACAGTTCTAAATCCCAAAATCTTAATGCATGCTCTGATACCATAAATGTAGTGACCCGTTCCAGAATCACCTACTAATCAGAACTTAAGCATGCAAAATTAACATTTAAAACTGAATCAGGTAAACAGCGGAAAAACAGTAATACAACCCAATCGAATCTGTAAGTACAAAATACTTAAACAACCAGATCGAACTAAATTCCAAGAACAAATACCAACAACTACAGATCAACCTCTGCCAGCTCCCTGTCCGCTCCCTCCTGGAGCGTCCAACCTGAGACCTGCCCCATCGAATAGGGTGTCCAAAACAGAGATAAACCGAGGACGTGAGCATAAAACGCTCAGCACCGAAAGCATGAGTATACAAGACTATGACATGCATGTATGCAAAATGTACTGGATACCAGGATCTGGGTATAACGAAATACTGCTCAGGTAAATGACGTCAAGGTATGTAGCACTCTGCGCCGTCGCACCAGGAGGTGGCTCTCATACCGAAATAAACCTGTGGATATACCGGTGACCTGACCACCGTCGGCCAACGGGGTCCAACCATCCACAATAAACGAGGGCTGAGCACCCTCTCAACAGGCTATCTCAAAGATAATCAGGCTCAACATGATTATGCAAATGCCGCATAATAAACCATGCATCATATGACAGATAATAATGCAACATATAAACATGCAACACATAGTAAAGCATACTCAATCCTGCTATCTCGGATAGTACTTTCGTACCTCAAACCAGTAGATCCTAGAAATCAGCCCTAGAATCAAGCCTGCGTCCGTAGTCAGCCCACTGATGCTGCTAGCTCCAAACTAGAGCACAGCTCCGCTACAAAACCAGTAGCTCCCCGCTAGTGCCTAAACCTCGGGAAAAGACTAGAAACCCATCAGAAACGACTAAAACGCTCTGGAACACTCGGAATTGGCGAGTAAAAAGTGAAGCCTCGCGCCTCTATTTATAGACAACGATCGGTAGATCCGATCCACTTCGGAAGATCCGATCCGACACACTTCGGATGATCCGAACTCTGTTCGGACGATCCGAACCCTGCATGTCTTCCACGTGTCCAGCCACCTGTCTTCGGACGATCCGAACCCTGATCGGACGATCCGAACCTTGCATGTCTTCCACGTGTCCAGCCACCTGTCTTCGGACGATCCGAACCCTGATCGGACGATCCGAACCCTCTTCAGACGATCCGAACCCGGTTCGGTCCTTCCGATCCCACCGAAATATAATTAATCCAATAATTAACTCAAATTAGGCATCGGGATACTACATCAGGAGTCTCAATTTTTGTTTCAGCCGACTCATCTGGTGATGATCCCGACTTAACACTTGTGCAAGGGGTATTTGAATCCCCCGCTACATGTATAGAGTCCTGTACTCGAAAACTCTCCATTTGGGAAACCAATGGCTTCTCAATGCCTTGGAGGATAGGCCTTTGCATTACAGACCATAACTGAGTATATGCCTGTAAACAACCTGTAATTCGATCAGAGACAATTCTCTTATAAGCTTGTTGTAGCCTTCCCGCAACTTCTGCGTTAATGGCCAACTTGTTAAACTCGGTTTGAAGCATTTCAAGGTGTTCCCTCAAATGCCTCTGCATCTTGATAATAGCATCAATGTCAATGCTGTCCATCTCTTGTTAAAAATCTGCAAGAATATTTTCATGAGATTTAATTATCACAATATCAAAAATATAATTCTGACATAGTACTTGCCACCGTAATAATCTAGCCTTCTCAGGTTTAGACTCAATTCTATTCCTTAAAAAAGCTTTAACTTGTGTGTTATCAACTTTCAAAGTGAATTTCTTCGCAAGTAGAAATAATGGCCATTTTTCAAAAGCCCTCTTTACTGCATAAAATTCCTTTTCGTTGATATGCCATCTTATGGCTTCTGCATCTGAGAATAACCCACTACAATATCTGCATGGTTGTTCTCCTTCTGAGGTGAGCTTCGTAAGAACTGCTGCCCACCAATGATCACTAGCATCAGTATATAATACCAGATCATCTTCATCTTGCGGAATAGCCATTTTCGGAAGATTCTTGCAAACCTCCTTTAAATGGATAAGTCCTTTTGTGTGTTCGTCTGTCCATATAAATCTAGCATCTTTTTTCAATAATGGACTAAACACCTTCCTGTGTTTTGCTAGGTTTTTAATAAACATCCCAGCAAAATTAACAACTCCTAAAAAACTTTGAAGTTGTTTCTTGTCTTTGAGACTTTCTGGAAAATTCGGCACCTTTTCAACTATGTGATCTTGCAGAATTATTCCTGACTCATCGATTTCTATTCCGAGGAATTCAATCTTTCTTGTAGCAATGACTGCTTTCTTTTCAGATAAAACCAGTCCTTCTTTCTTGCAAACATTAGAGAAAATCTCCAAATGTTTAACATGTTCATTCATATCTTTAGATGCTATTAAAACATCATCAATATAAACAAACATAAACTTAAAATAATCTTTAAAAAGATTATCCATTTTCATTTGAAATATCTGGGGTGAATTAGCCAATCCCATTGGTAACACTTCCCAAATATAATGTCCTTGAGGTTTGGAGAAAGCTGTGAATTTCTTGCTTCCTTCCTCCATCCGAATCTGATAAAATCCGGACTTACAATCAAATTTAGAGAATATCTTTGCATTGCTTATGCAACTGATTAGATGTTCTCTGCTTGGTATAAAATACCCATCAAACTCCAGAATTTTATTAATTTCTTGATAATTAATAACTAATCTGGGTTTACCTCGTTTAATCTCACCATGATTTCTTACCAGAAAACCTGGACTGCTATATGGTGACATACCTGCTTTGATCAAACCAAGTTCCAAATGTTCCTTGATTATAATCTGCATATCCCTTTGATCAATGATGTTCATTGGGATGGGTTTACAACGGACAAATTCATACTCTTTGCCTTCCTTGATCTTAAGGCAAGCCCTGAGTTGATTTCTGTCCCACAATGCCAAGGGATCTTCGTTATAATTTTCTTTGATCCTCTTCTTGACATCTTCCAGTGATACCTTGGATTCAAACTCTACTTCATTTGTCTGTAGAGTTATCTTAAGGAATTCTATATCTTCTGGTTGGAGTTCCTTATCTGCTCTTAACTGGAGCATTGTTTCCCCAAACCTTCTGGAATCCTTCATTTTTGGGTTCAGAAGTTTTCCTGAATCACCACGCTTGCTGCGAAACTGAATTGGCAATTTTCTGTAAAATGCCTCTCTAAGTCTCTGGACAATGATTTTGTGAGCACATGGTGTTGTGAACACTAATCTTCTAGTCTCATTTTCTTGTGTATAGGACTTAAACATTTGTAGGAAATTATTTCCTAACAATATGTCAGCTCTTGTATCATGAAAATAAATTGGTGGTGTCTTTACCTTATACCAAGGTGTTTGTCCAGCACCGCCAATCATAATTTCAGTCATCTTAATCCCTTTACATAAGATTAAGATTCTTCTGGAAAAATCTCTTCCAACAATCTTTGGTAATTCTTCTTCCAAATTATCTGGAAAAACTCCTCGTTTTGTTGTACATATTCCATCACCTGAATCAATATAAGCTGCAAAATATTCTGCTTTATATTGTTCATATAACATTCCTACTGGAATGTATATGGAGAATGGACTTGTGGTCATTGGATTTTCCACATTTTATCTTCTGCCATAAACTTCATTCCATACTCTAGACGTTTCCAAGGTTTGTGTTCCTCGAGAAACTCTAGTCCAAGAATCAGTCGATCTGATTCTTTCCCTGGAATTCCTTGAATGTGAACCTCCAATTCTCCAATATTAATCAGTCCTTGGTAAGTTCCTATCATCGGTTGTTCCAAATAGTATATTGAATTACAAGGAAATTGATTCCTTTGCTTTGTAATGTCAAATACTATTTCTACTTCCTTCCAACCTTCTGGGCATCTGAGCTTTCCTATTGTAGAAAAGCTTTTCAGCTCCTGTTGGGTTTCTATGACAGGCTTTTTATCCCATCTATAACTTGTAATTCTATCTCCTTGAAAAGATAGTCTTCTTGATTCCAGTTTAAGACTTTGATTCCTCTGTAGAATCGGTTTGTCTTGGATCTGGATATCTGTTTCCTGTATTAAAGGAAACTCGACTCTCTCTGGATAAATTACCTGAGCAACTTTTCCAAATATCTCAGGGATTTCAATAAACTCATTTCTAATAAACAGTTCCGAATGATGTGTATTAGATAGAGCATATAAAATTTGATAGGTAATAGAATATGGCCTATTACCTTCTTTCATCAACCTTTTTTCCTTGAAGTTCTGATGTAATGTCAAGGCTCGGCTGAAATCCCGATCTGCCAGGTTGTAGGCTATCCTTGGATAGATTACTCCTACAATTTTTCCTGCACAGAGGTTTCCTGAGATTGTTCCCAGTACTGAATCTTGTAGATTCCCCATTCTTTTATCGCATATAGCAATATCAATTGGTGAATCTATCCCTTCTTTGAAAGTAGCCTTTATCATAATCTGGATTGCTCCGATATGAATCCAGGACATAGTCCTTGCTACTTCTATCTTTAGTTTTTGTAATTCCTCCTTAATTTATTCAGAAGGAATTAACTGCATCTCCATTCTATTCTCTGTAAGTTCCATCGGGATTGCCATTTCCCTTCTAGAAACTTTATAGATTAGATGATGCTTTCTGTTTCTTAGGCCAAGACTTCCTAAGAACTTTTCTACCTGTCCTGCAGAGAAACCTTGATATCTCTGTAGACTCGGATTTTCTCTCATGATTCTTTGAACCATGTTATGAGATATTCTGGCTGAAAAACCCAGACAGATCTTCATGTGTTTCGTGTCGAAACACCTCGTCTTCAGTCAGATTCCGATTCTGTTCCATCAGAGTCATCCTGACTTAAAACTTCTTCTTCTTCATATATACTTTCATCTGAGGCGATGTCCTCAAATCGGTATACTTGAATAAGATCTTGGTAATAAACAGCTTCTTCAATGTCTGGGGTTGAATCGAAGCGTTTAATACCTCTTTTTTCATTTTCTGGACAGTTGATCGAGATATGACCTCTTACTCCACATGTCCAGCAATTATAGTCCTTGAAACTTTCATTAGCCCGAGTATGAGCTCTTCTGAAAGTTTTCTTGATAGGTGTTCTTCATGTGCTTCGAGAGGTACTCGATGCTTGGGATGATATCCTACTTCTGGATGGTCCGCTTCTTTGTCCAGATTTATAAGATCTGGCTTTCTGTCTAGACCATACGGTTCTTGGTTTCCAAGAACTTCTTCCACTTCGTGCATAAGGATGAGTCCTAAAACTTTTCCTTTTATGCTTCTGTGGTTTACTCCCAATAATTGTTGGAAGATCATTTTCCTTACAACACAAAGGAGTTCTTTTGTAGATACCTCTTAAGCGTTTGTAATTCTTTTGTAATGCTGCCATATGACACCATTCTGCCAATTTTCCTTTGAGGAAAGAGGCTCTTCGTGCCAGTGTATCTGGATTTCCAGGTACACATTCCCTTATAAGCATTTCTCTCCAAGGGCTTGGCATTTTTGCGAAGAAAAGCTGCATAGCTATATCTTCTTCGACTCCTGAATTCCATCTATATTTAGTGAATAACATAATGTATTCATCCACCAAACATATGTCATGTAATTCAAGACTATACAGAGCTTGAGTGTATTTTTCCTTTTTCTCTGTATCTTGACTATTGAAATAGTCTACCCCTATAAAATATGCTTTGAATAGGGTAGCGATTTTTCCAGCGATCTCACTAAGAGATTCACCAGCTAGGACTGACTCCTTCATGTCTAATGAAGTCATGTCCCAAGCAATTTTTACTGATCCATAAGACTCATTTCCAAAAGTTTAATGAATCCTTCTTTGTTGAGATCGAGGGTTCCTGCTGCAATTCTCATAGCAGATGTCCAATCATCTATGAGATCTTCCCTGTTTTTAAAGTCTAATACATCAAGGTTAAGCATAACTCCGTAAGGATATATAGGATCTAAAACAGTTTTCCCATAGGGTGTTTGGTGCAAAGGAATTTGAGTTCTCCTTGCCATTGTCCCTGCTGGGTGTGATCCTCCACCAGTATGGAAATCAGATTGTGCTTCTCTCATGTTTACATTCTGAGATCCCACACTTTCCCTGGGTGGTTCTTGAGAAGATGATCAGGTTATAGCAGGTGGTGTTTCACCTACTGCAGTGTTCATCTTTAGATCTACAACTTTGAGATTTGCGAAAGATTCCGCAAGTTCTTGTAGATCCTCTAAACCAATCATTTCTAAAGTTGTCATCAGATAAATTTCTTTTCTGAGACAGACTTGATTAGATTGATCATCTTTTCTTCTTCAGTCAAAGGTTTTGATACCACTCTGGCCTTCCCTTGTTGATGTAACAAAGGTTAAGTACCAAAAGATGGTGGTAACCAACCTCCTGAAGTTCTCCTACTAGAACTTGGTTGTTGTTCCAGTTTCTGAATTCTTATTTGAATATCCTTTAATAATCCCAGAATTTCTTCTTGGGTTTCAAGGATTTTCTCAACTCGTTGCGGTACAAAATATAGCATATTGCCATAATTTTGGACTGTCTTTTGAATTTCTCTAAGATCTAAAGAGAGCTTAGAGGAGTCCTGGAACTATCTCCAGAAACTTATTATTTTGAATCATAAGTTTACCTGAGATTTTACCTGAGGGTGCAGTAGCTTCCCTTTCTGTTTCTGATATCTAATAATAGTTAGATGATCTTGTTTATATTCCAAAATATTGGAATATTCCTTGTGCATTATTTTCCTTGAACCGAAGTTCAGATTCATAATTTCTTCAAAATTCTCCTTCTCATACAATTAGTTACTAGTAATAATAAATTTGTGTTTGAAATAAATCAACCTTTAGCTCTGATACCATTTCGGGAGCGCGGGATCAATTAAAATCAAATAGAGAAGGAGGGTATTTTTGGCATTTTAAAATTATTTTTCTATCTCCAGGTACTAAAACCCAACTTTATTTTGAAAGAGTACTGATACACAATTTACCCTTAATTAATTACTACCAATCAAATCTAATATAACGTACATATAAATATATCACTTCAATTTTGAATTTTTTTATATATTTTTATTTATTTAAGTTGGTCAAGTAAATTATTAGGTTATCTTAAGAACTTTTTTTTTTTGAAATTCAGTGTCCATCTTAAATAAATTTGGACATTAATACACATTCCTCTTTACTTCTTAAATTTTATGTCAAAAAAATTATTTTTTTACGTTTCCTTGTTCATTTAAGTTAGCAAATTAAATTAATATGTCTTTTTAAGGGCTTTTTTATGATTCATTGTCCATCTTAGATAGATTTAGACATTAATTCACATTCTTCTTTATTTTGTAAATTTTATGTAAAAAAATTATTTATTTACATTTCTTAGTCAATTTTTGTGATTCATTGTCCATCTTAAATATATTTGAATATTAATACATATTCTTCTTTCTTTTTTCCTAAATTTTAAACTAAATTTATGATATAATCTTTTAAAAAAAATTAATCAATATAATCTTTATAATAAATATGAATTATATTGATAGTTTATTATCCTTTGTTGTATATTACAATTTTACATATAAAATATTTTAACTGAGCATTACATATTTATTTATATATGTTTTTTACTATATATATTTATTTGAGTGGTATTATGTTAAAATATTATTTCTCTAAAATTATTAATCATCAATATTAATTTATAAATGATTGATTCTAATATAAAATTAATTATCTATAATATGTATTCTAAAAAAAACATAAAAATTAAATAAAAATTCCACAATGTGTTAAAAGTTAGTAAAAGCAAAGTGATATTTACCTTAATAATTACAAGTTTAATGGTTTTATTTTAACATTATTATGATAATTTAGTAAATTAAAAGAATTTTATTTGACGTTTGTCTATGTGTACTCTATTTAAGTAAATTTTAGTTTTGATTTTGGTAAAATTCATTATTCTGTTAATTTTATTTTTATTGTTTTTTTCATTTTGAATGATATTTGAATGAAAAATATTTTTGTTGATTTATCATTTAAGAGAGTTGTATTATGTCGCAGATTGAAAAATGCCATATAAATAAGTGAATATATATGATTTATTGTCATGATGTATTTTTATGTATTGTGTTTTGATATATTTAGATTGATAAATACTTATAAAAATGATGTTATTCAAACGAATCTAAACATTATCTAATTCTTGTGATTATATTTTTCATTATTAGTCACCTACGTGCATCACACGTGTACATTCCTAGTAAAATAAAAAATTGGAGTGGCATATGTGGGGAGAAGGAGAGATACATGCATGTGTGACATGATTAAACTGTTTGATAGATATTATCTTGGATATGTTAGATGTCTTGAAACACGAGCAAAGCGCAGCAACTTGAATCACGAACAAAAAACAACAACATAAGAGCAAGTCGAGACAAGGAAGATCCTTTCTCTGCAAGACAAATTGTCCGTATAAAGTGCTATACGTTGCAGGCAATCGTCCCCAAGATACAACGACTTCGAGTCAGAACTTTGCAGCACACCAAAGTCTTGATAGCAGCGAACAAAATATATACAGAAGCTTTCAAACGTAGAACGAAAATTGTGCAGCAAGATGATATGATTATCAGCAGGAAATTGCAAGAAGAAATGCAGTGAATTTTTCAGCCACTTCGAAAATGGCTCATGGGAATCATTAATAAATGATCATCGGTTGTCTAGAAAAGACATGATTTTCTAGACGGATGCGAAGAAGAGCCACAACTCTAGACAAGGAACACATTGTTTGGTGCAAAAGTGACCAAGAACAGATGCCAAGATAACCAAGGGACGCGCATGTTTTCAGAAACATCGCATCGCGCGACAACACGCGCGGCCGTGCACAAGGTACTGTCTCAGCGCGCACAGTAGGACGCACGCCCTGTTCTGGCCTATGGCCGAGTTACAGCAACAGGCGCGCATCCACGCGGGATGTGGCGCACCCGCACTCGTACCTCTGTCCAAGTGCAATGCAGCTCCAGTGACTGAAAAATAAAAAAGATTAATTTGTCAAAGACAGCACCTAACCAGCCAGGCCGCTCATAGCGCGCGCGCGTTTCACCAAGACACAGACTAGTTGAAACGTTTCGCTCATTTATAAAAGTGCGGATTTTTTTTTTATAAAGCTCCCATTTAAATAATCGTAATTATCTTACCGTAAAAAAATAGTTCAGTTTAAGTTAACCAAACTCATCCAAAATCATACGTAAACATAAAAGAGCAAAAATCTTAAATTCATCAACGGATGAAAATATTCATCTCCTCTCAATCTCATAAATCGTAATGCGGAAAACATGTGGTCCTCGGGTCGTGTCACCCCACCAAGTCTGCCTACTCAAAGTTCAGTACCTCCAGTCTCCTCAGCATTTAGCTCACCTGCATCACACACGCCTAGTGAGTCTAAAGACTCAACACGCCTGTACCAGGAATAACAAGTACATATACAGACACATAACAGTGAAAAATATCATACTCAACATATCTTTCATGAACTTAAAAGCTTAATGCCAACATACCTTTCATGAACTTTAAAACATGAACATAAACGTGTCGTATAAAATCATGTCGTTTCGAATCATGTCATCTCATATCGTCATATACGTGTCAAAACAGCTCATCATGTCGAAGCATGTCATCTCATGTCATCATATACGTAAACGTCTCGTGTAAAATCATAGCGTATTAAAGCATGTCATCTCATGTCATCATAAACGTATACATTTTCTTTTTAATTGAATTCATTTCATTAGTTGTGACTTTCGTATCAGCTCTATCGATGGATCCATCTACATGTAACCGTGGGACCCGGCGGCGAGGGACATCAGCGACAGCATTACCCGTCCACTGAGCCCGGGCCTCAGCTCATCATATCTCATATCATCGTATACATATACATCGTCAGTCACAACCAAATCTCATCCTTCAAAATAGCATCATAATCATCACTTAATAAAAACATTTATATACGTAACTTTTCCTTTAAACCAAGCATGCAATTTATTTATCGTAATTCCATAAAATTCATGAACGTGATGCATAAACATTTAAAAACATGATAAAATGTGCTCAGGGCGCTGTATTGACCAAAATCTCACCACGTGTGCAAAATGACCATATTTCCCCTGAAAATCCAAAAATTGTCGTTTCACCTCTAGACGTAAAATTTCACGTTTGTGACCTTTTCTTAATTCCAATGACTCTAACGTGTCCCAAATAATTATTTAAGCCTACAAGAATTTTCCCATATTTTTTTTTGGCTTAAATCGATGACCTTTAAATTAATCCTTAATTATAACATAATAATGCGCTTTAATCCCGAATTAAATCAAACCTTAACATAAAATTCCCAAATTAAAAACTTAGACTTCTAATAATTATTTAAGCTTAAATATAATTTCTCATAATTTTATTAAGCTTAAAACTAGGCGTTTCAATTTATCCTTTAAATTACGTTTCGTGCGACGACTAAATCCCGTATAAATCCAAAACTCATTATTTTGATCCGAATCTTACCAAACTCCTAAAAATATCTCAAAACATATTTATAAACATTCCTAGACGTAAACTCGAGCTTATTTTACAACTTCACCAATTCGTTTTAAAACTTGGACCGGGGTCCCGGTTTTAATCCGAATCGACTCGAAACTTAACCGAATTTTTCCCAAATTTTTGTCATATCTTAAAAACATCTAAAAGGTCCTCAAAACATCAAAACCAGACCTTTAGACACTCGAATAATAGGCCAGCAAGCTGCTGGAATTTCCAGCATGTGCTAACCCGAAAGCCTTAGCCACCATCTTTACTTAATTCCACTCTCATGCTTAAACCGACTCGAACCGGACCCGAACCAGGCCCTAGACCCAACCCTTAGGCATAACTTAAGACCATGATATACCCCTTTCAAACTCAGAACTAATGCTTGAGCCCCAAAGCAAACAAGAGCCGTGACTAGCCTAACCCGTCTCCCATTGGTGCAGCTGGTTGCTTGCTGGTCCAGCCACCGTCCCTGGCCAACCCAGCCCTGAACCAACACCACCAGGCCCTCCCTAGGACCATAAAGAACGACCCAAGACACTACCCCATGCCCTGGCCCCGTCCAGCAGCCACCCCAAACCCCACAGCCGTGACTTGCTCTACTCGAACCCAAATTGCACAGCCGCAGCTTTCTTTGTTCAGCCTCTTGGCTGCCGCTCCAGGCCATGAACCACCATAAAGAGACTCGTCCTAGGACCCTTAGACACGCACCAGACCATAGCCCCAGGCCCTCAGCCGATCCATACACCAGACTGAGTCCCACAACCAACACAGCGCCTCAAACCTCAACTCTCGGCCTACAACCAGCTCTCAATGTCTCGACTCCAGCTTATAGCCATCTCGATCCTCAACATGCTCAGCACCTTAGGACCTTAATTCGACAGGCCCTTGCACCATAGTAACAAAAACGTGAGATGTATGCAACAAAATACGGTTTTCGTGCCAAACCAAGAGCATAAAAGCTTTATCGTGCCAATACCGAAAAATGCATAAACATAACACACATGACAACACATATATGACGTGAATGATGCAGAAATAATGATACAATGCGTGCCTTGATGCTTCCTACGCAAGAACGTCGAAGAAATGAGCAACGGGGAAACGCCGGAGAAATTTTCTTCTTTGCAAAAGTGATCACCGAAGCTTGTCTGAAGAAGGAGTTGAAAACCGAGAGAATGGAATGGAAAACAAGGAGAATTATGATGAATGAAGAGGCTGTCGGTTGGTGTGGTGGGGAATGATAGGTGTAGAGTTAATTAAGTTATATTTAATTAGTTTAACAATTGACTACCGAAGCATCTCCATGGTTGGCTGCTGTAAAATCGAGGAAGAAATGTCTGAATGAGGAGGTGGGTGTCGGCTGGTTCTATTATTGGTGTAGGGTAGCAAGTATAATATTTAATTAATTATTAATCAAATAGCTAATGGCCCTAAATGGTTTAATTAAAAGATTAAAAGAGTTTTAAGTCCAAAGAGCTTAAAAGTTGGCTCATTAAATCCAAAGACACTCTCGAAAAAATTTCATGTTGGAAAGATTTTGAAATTATTAACCGAACCCTCAAAAATTCCCCCGATTCGATAAAATTTATGTATCGTTAAAATTAAAATCATACGGATAAAAATATCCAATAAATTCTAATTCATGAAAAATATCTTTAAAACATCTTATATTAATTAATAAAAATTAATCGTGTAATAAAAATAATTTTCTTGAAAATTCTCCGACCTCCGCTTCTCGTTCGTGCGCGAAATGAAACTTAAAATCATAGTGCATGAACTTTTAACATTTCATGAATTAAATGCTATCATGCAATAATAATGCATAAAAATAATTAAACACAATTTAATAAAATAAAAATACATTTTAATGCTTTAAAACAATTTAATAAAATACCAAAAAAATTTAATAATTTGCATGTGTGGTTCACGTGGAATTTCCGATTTTCGGAAAGTTACATTAGTAGTGTCTTTCCCGTCTAAAAACTTCTAGTACCCCTTGTGGCCCTAACCATTGTCTCAACTTGGAGCTTATTAGGAAAACTTCATTTAGTTAATTTCTCAATGTGGGACAAATCACATTAAGACATCCCACTTCTCTTTACAACGGGAAATTTAGGCAATTAACACTCTGCAAAACCATATTTAAAAAACTAGCCCACACTTTTAAAATGACTATACTACCCTCATTTAAAAAATTAAAAAATCCTTATTTTTTTTCTTTTAACCCTAACGTTTTGTTTTTTGAAATCCCATTCCCTATCATCTTCTGCATTGGTTGCCATCAGACACGGGATTGGCTTGCAACAAGGAATTCCTCGACGATTCTGAGCAGAAGCTTCACTACCAATCTGAGTGGCACCGTTACAATCTTAAACAGAAGGTGAGCCGCCGTCGATTCCTTTTCATAATTTTATTGTATGCGTTTGATTTTTTTTCAAAGGACTTAGCTGTGTTGATTGTTGCAAGTCCAAAGGTATGAAATCGACGATTGAATCTGTATAATAATATGTGTTTTGAAGAGAAGGGATTGAGAGAGTCACTTTTGTAATTAATTTATTGTCCATGTGATTAATTGTTGAAAGAATGATATAACTTTTGCTTACTAGTTTTGAGGTATATCTGTGTGAGCCTCTTTAGCGTAGGATTTTAGCTTGCAATAATGTAATAACTTGTGTCATCTATTTTATGCATCTTTGACATGTCCTGGATTTTGTATGATTCAATCTTGTATTTTGTTATGAACCAAACGGGCATGCGTTGAAAAGAAATATCATTCACAGGTAAGTTATCATTCACCATTTCATGCTTGGATCATATTGTTTGTTAGTCTATATTTTCTATTTATTTTTGTACAAGAAACAAAATTCATTGACAAATTTAAAATATGTGAACGAATGATTAGGCGTAGTTCTGAGCTCTAACCTGTCTCACGGAAAGGGAAAATTAACACCCAATTGGATTCCTAATCTCCACATGAATAGAGATATATAAAGAAATCAAGTTCTTTGAACATCATTATGTACGAGGCTTAGATGTTGCTCCACAAGTTGCTGTACATCTATTTCATACTGTGTCATGACTTCAATTTTTCCTGGATTGGCCATACCATCCCTGTCATCACCGAATGTCCCAAATAATAAATGGTGCTTTGAAAAAATAGACATTTGCTTTTCTTCGCAAAGAATTTCTGATTAAGAATACACTCGAGAATCTTTTGTGGCTGTACGAGATGTTCATCCTCTGATTGACTGTAGATAAGGATAGCATCGAAGAATATGATAACAAAATGGTGCAAATAAGAGCTAAAAGCCCGATTCATAGCAGATTGGAATGTAGAGGGTGCATTTGATAAACCGAATGGCACAACAGTGAATTCATAATGATCCCCATGAGTCCGAAAAACTGTCTTGTGAATGTCCTTGGAATCCATCCGGATTTGGTGATACCCAGACCGCAAGTCCAGCTTAGAAAAATTTTCCATTGAATCAATCAATGGTCTAAAATTGATACCCATCCCGCAAGTTCAAGTAAACGATTTATTATTAATAAACTATTTGTGTTTGATGTTAATTTATTTCTTTTTAGTAAATCATTTATAAAATTGTTTTTGCATGAGTTCAATTCTTAGTTTTGAATATTCTCTTTGATATAAGTATTTTATGAGTGATGTTAAACTAACAATATCATTCCTTCTTCTCCTTAGGTGACTGACCGTTCTTCTCTTAGCTCAATTGAAATTTTCCATCAATCAATGGTCTAATTCACTAATCAAGGACCATTTAAACAACCATACATTTAGCATTTGTAATTAAAATGGCAGAAGAAGAAGTTTGGGTAAGTTTATCGTTTTATATGATTTTTATTGAGTTTTTACTTTTAGTTATATTTGTGGAATTGAGTTTTTGCCTAAACTTTCTTACATATCTGTAACTGATAAATGAATAAAGTATTTGTGTTTTTGTTGAGAAATTGTGTTCAACATTGTATTTGTTGTTTATGTTTGAAAAATATTTATATTTTTTATATCATTTATGTTTTTTCGAGTGTAGGTAAAATTGAAACCTCAGTTATTGAGAAAGAATCACTTTGAATGCAAGTTAAGTTTAAACTCTCATTTCAAAAGTGTATCAGAGACTATCAAGGAATGCCTCAATGATGCAGAGATGCAGAATATGATTGATGGAACTCAATTTGGTAATTTAATTAAGTATGTAGGAGATTACAATTTATCTAGTCAGATTATATGGTTCTTGATGGCTAGACAGTCATGTAAGACTACTAGTGATGAGTTGTGGATGATTGTGAATCAAAGACCGTTGAGATTTTCGAAAATGGAGTATGCACTTATAACTGGGCTTGATTGTTCAGAAGATTTTCCTGAAGTTGGAGAGACGATGCAATTTCGGGATAGACATTTTTGTGGAAATGAAAATGTATATATTGAGGAGGTGGCGACAAAGCTAATGGAAATGAGAAAAACACCTGAACGCACTATAAATTTGGAAAAATTGAAGTTAGCATGTTTGTACTTTGGTGCTGCTGTTCTGTGGCCAGTTCGACAAAAGACGGTTCCTCAAGTTGACAACATGCTTTTAAGTTTAGTGGAGGATTTGGATTTGTTTAACAAATATCCTTGGGGTACGATAGCTTATAACGAAGTTCTTAAAAGTATAAAGCGAGATTTAACTTCAATCAAATTGAAGAAAAAGAAGAAGAACGAAAAGATTGTCGAATATGGAGCGTTTACTTTGAACGGATTTGTTCATCCATTGCAAGTAAGATATTTATTTGTTTTGTATTTATTTAGTTAATTTATTTAATATTAAGTTGGCTATAATTTTTTTAATGCAGATTCTTGCATATGAATGTATTCCTGGCATTGCAAAGAAGTTTGCTAAGCGAAGAGATAGATATAACATGATACTTCCGCGTATGTGTGGATGGATTTCAAATGATTGGCATGTGAAATCATCTCCAAAGTACAATGAAGTTGTTCAAGCATCACATGAGTGTTTAAATAGGGTGAGTATTTTGCCAATAATTTATTTATTATTTCAAAGATATTTAATTGTAATTGAGTGTTGGAATTTTATAATTTGAAATATACAGATGGTTATTGGCGTGTTGACACCTACAGAGTTGGAACTACATGCCTCATACATCGCAAATGGTCACTTTTCTAATTCAGATCCTAATTTATCGCATGTTCTGCCATTGTTGTCGGAGAGACAAAATGTATACTGCTATGCAGATAGCAGTCCCGAAAACGTTGATCAACCCTTAGAAGAGCAAAAATCTTTTGAAGATATGCAAAGCGAGAGAGTAGATGCACATGACAAACAATCACCTCCACTTCGTCAAGAAGAAGATCGACCACACACCTCCACACATATTGATCCGACTGCTTTTGTTGGAGAGGTTCCCAGTGTTCCAAATTATTTTGTCCAACTTCGAGATTATATAGATGAGAAGTTTACAAAATTGCAAGCATACGTGGATGAAAGATTTACTAAGATTGAGGAGAAGCTTGAAGAGGTATCTGTCCAGGTAAAAAAACAGGAAAAAAATCCAGCAGAGACATCACGTCAACCAACTAGTACACTTCCGGAAGCAAAGAGACAAAAGATGTTTGATATCAAATGTGTTAATGAAGAAGTCTTGCCATCAGAAGGTAAGTCACATGCTTTAGTGGATAAGTCATGTCACCTGATTAAATATTTTAAGATCTATATATTTTTACATACAGGTTCTACATCTCCTCAAAATGGACACTCCATGATCCAACCAAGCAAACATATATTGCACACTCCCCAACGATTCGTAGTTGATGAAGGAGCTTCCAATGCCCAGCCAGTTGGAGATGCAAACAATAATGATGATAAGAAAACTTACAATAACATGTTATTAACCTACGTCAGGGTTAAGAGGCAAATCAAGAAGTCATCGTACTTATCGTCGCCCTTCATGGAATTGTCAGAGACGCCCCCTGTATTAGTTATCCATCAACTTGGATCATGTAATGGCACATTTCAACCACTTCAAATAGCAAAGTCACCGAAGCTAACTAAAGCTTTGAAGGAGCAAATTAAAACAATGAAAGACACTCGTCAATGCCTAATGGCCGCCTACGATAAGAAATGGTTTAATGATTTGCTCTTGCCTAGGTCATGGCTTGGATCTTCTGTGAGTATATATGATTTCATCTATTTAATTAATATATATGTTCTTCATGTGTTTTGTGCTAATCATTAATCTTTTTCTTATTTATAGCACATTAACGAATGCATGAATGGGTTTTTGGTTCTTCAAAAAAGGTATCCTCATTTAGTGGCACAAGACATTGCTATAATGGGTGGTTATTTTAGTGGACTTTTGGGTGTTGTCCATTCCAAAGCTGAAAAGGGTATGTCTCATTGTCATTGGGATGATTTGATTCAAATGGCTGAAGGATCAAGTAGAAAATGGAAATCATTGCCATGGAAAGAAACATCATTTATCCTTGTGCCTTACCATGTCCCCAACCATTGGGTTGCTGTAAAAATCGATATAAAGGCCACATCTATCATAATTTATGATTGTGGAATCTGTTTAACTAAAGAGATTAACATGGAGTCGTATGTTCGTCCGCTACAAGTTCTAATACCTCGATTATTGAATACTGTGGGTGTAGTAACAACCGATACATGGAAGATTACACGACCGTCGTCATTCCCTCAGAATATTGCTGGGTTTGTTTTACCAAATTCAATTTTATTTTATTTTACATTTATTCCATGATTAATTTTAATATATTAATTTTGCAGAGGTGATTGTGGTGCATGGGTGATCAAGACCATCGAGGTGGAATTAGCTCGTCTCAATCCCTATGAAATAAATGACAAGATAGTCGACTCATGTAGACCCTATTTAACAGCATGTACTTGGAATAAAGATTGGATTTTGTAGCGATACCATGGTGGTTGTTGAGATGCTTTATAGTTTTTTTGATCATGTACCACTGCAAACAAAAACTGATGATTTGTAGTGTTTCTACTAGATATTATGCAATTGTGTGTTTTTTTTTCTGGATTCCATAGTTTAGTTTTTTTTTTTAAAATTTTTATAACAAAGTGATATGGTAAAAACAAAGTGAGAAAATTCGTGTTTTATATCCATTATTTACTATATTATGGCGTGTTTTCATGTATAAGAAATTACGAAATTAAACATAGTGTGAAATAAGGCAAAAATGACTTAAGGGGACCGAATGGCGACTGAGAGCGACCGATGGCGACTGAGTGATATGGTAAAAACAAAGTGAGAAAATTCGTGTTTTATATCCTATTTACTATATTATGGTGTGTTTTCATGTATAAGAAATTACGAAATTAAACAGTGTGATAAGGCAAAAATGACTTAGGGCGACCGAATGGCGACTGGGAGCGACCGAATGGCGACCGAGTGATATGGTAAAAACAAAGTGAGAAAATTCGTGTTTTATATCCATTATTTACTATATTATGGTGTGTTTTCATGTATAAGAAATTACGAAATTAAACATAGTGTGAAATAAGGCAAAAATGACTGAGGGCGACCGAATGGCGACTGAGAGCGACCGATGGCGACTGAGTGATATGGTAAAAACAAAGTGAGAAAATTCGTGTTTTATATCCTATTTACTATATTATGGTGTGTTTTCATGTATAAGAAATTATGAAATTAAACAGTGTGATAAGGCAAAAATGACTTAGGGCGACCGAATGGCGACTGGGAGCGACCGAATGGCGACCGAGTGATATGGTAAAAACAAAGTGAGAAAATTCGTGTTTTATATCCATTATTTACTATATTATGGTGTGTTTTCATGTATAAGAAATTACGAAATTAAACATAGTGTGAAATAAGGCAAAAATGACTGAGGGCGACCGAATGGCGACTGAGAGCGACCGATGGCGACTGAGTGATATGGTAAAAACAAAGTGAGAAAATTCGTGTTTTATATCCTATTTACTATATTATGGTGTGTTTTCATGTATAAGAAATTATGAAATTAAACAGTGTGATAAGGCAAAAATGACTTAGGGCGACCGAATGGCGACTGGGAGCGACCGAATGGCGACCGAGTGATATGGTAAAAACAAAGTGAGAAAATTCGTGTTTTATATCCATTATTTACTATATTATGGTGTGTTTTCATGTATAAGAAATTATGAAATTAAACATAGTGTGAAATAAGGCAAAAATGACTGAGGGCGACCGAATGGCGACTGAGTGATATGGTAAAAACAAAGTGAGAAAATTCGTGTTTTATATCCTATTTACTATATTATGGTGTGTTTTCATGTATAAGAAATTATGAAATTAAACAGTGTGATAAGGCAAAAATGACTAAGGGCGACCGAATGGCGACTGGGAGCGACCGAATGGCGACTGAGTGATATGGTAAAAATAAAGTGAGTCGTGTTTTATATTCTATTTACTATATTATGGTGTGTTTTCATGTATAAGAAATTATGAAATTAAACAGTGTGATAAGGCAAAAATGACTAAGGGCGACTGGGAGCGACCGAATGGCGACTGAGTGATATAGTAAAAAATAGTGACCAAGTTCATGTTTTATATAGACCACGAACGTGAAGTTGCTCAAATCATTTTCTATTATAAGAATCATATATCACTCAGTCGCTCTCAGTCGCTCTCAGAATTATTTTACGCCACTTTTATTTTTTATACTCACACGATTATAATATACTATAATATAGTAAATAGTCTACAAAACATTAATTTGATAACCTTTTACACATTGAATAGTACAAAATATCTTTGATTCATTCATACTAAATCGTTAATGTTCAATTACATTTAAAAAAAACATACAAACTTGCACTTCCAAAAAACTATATTTTATAGAACTTCAAGTGGTTCTATTAGGATCACTCATATATCATTCAGTCGCTCTCAGTCGCTATTTGTATTCTGACATTATTTTTATATTTTACATTATAACTCCGTTATACTATATACTAAAATAGAGTAAATAGACCACAAACATGAAGTTGCTCCTATTTTGTATTATAAGAATCATATATCACTCAGTCGCTCTCAGTCGCTCTCAGTCGCTTTTTGAATTATTTTACGCCACTTTTATATTTTATACTCACACAATTATAATATACTATAATACAGTAAATAGTCCACAAAACATTAATTTGATCACCTTGTATACAGTGATTAGTACAAAATATCTTCGATTCATCCATACTAAATCATTAATGTTCAATTACATTTAAAAAAAACATACAACCATCCACTTTCAAAAAACAATATTTTCTAATACATCAAGTAGTTTTACGAGTACATTTCGTCTTATAATGTCCAACATCATTGCATAAGCTGCATTTCTTTTTTCGTTGTCGTCCAAACTCTCCAATAGATGGTCTTCTTCGTTTATTTGGTCGCCCCCGTTTTGGCTTGAAGTTAGGAGGTAGCATTTCCAAATTAGAAATATAATCGGGAATCTTCCAATCTCTTGAATGAGGCACGGGGTAAATGGTACCCGAGTAGGCTTGACGCCACATATGCACAAGGTAATAAGGTGAACACAACTCATAGATACCCAAATTTGCTAGATTACAAGCTGCTAATGCGTGTTTACATGGAATTTTATCACATTGAAACACACAACAACTGCAGGAGTAGGTGGAGAAATCAACTATTTCATCTGTATCATCACCTACTACATGATATTCAGAATAATTCAACTGAGTTACCTTTAGACACTGTGATTGAGTAAACCTAGTTCGCAAAATCAACTCTATAGATGGAGTCAACTTCGTTCTGCATGAAGCTAACTCTGCTGCAGTGCGGTGTTTGTTGAACCAAACTGAAACCATATTTTGAATTGCATTCAACAGTGCTATGATTGGTAACTCTCTTTCCTCAGACAATCTAGAATTTATCGACTCAGCCCCATTAGTTGTCATAATATCATATCGGTTACCTCGGCAGAAAGCTCTAGACCATTTATTTGGTGAACTGCTTTTCTCAAGATATGTAGCCACACTTGGGTATTGATTTTTCAACTTCTCATACAACATGTTAAAGTCGGATATTTTGCAAGCATATGCAGTTTGCATGAACAACTCAACCCCACCACCCTTTTTACCACAATGGGTACCGATATTTTGCGAAAGGTGCCATGTGCAATGTAGATGATGTGAGTGCTTGTAAACAACGGCCACTGAGCTGATAATGGCAGCATGTCTGTCAGAGATAATTACCAAATCAGGATCATCTGGAATCAGTTCATGCAATTTCTGCAAAAACCAAGTCCATGACATTTCATTCTCTGAGTCAACAACAGCCCATGCAATGGGGTATTGGTGTAAATCTCCATCTTGGGCTGTTGCAAGAAGCAAAACACCTCTATATTTTCCCTTCAAAAAAGTCCCATCAATTGCTATAACTTTTCGCATCCTACGAAACCCAGATATGCATACCCCATAAGCTAGGAACATGTATTTAAATCTTCCACTAGAGTCACTCTCCAAATGAGTTATAGTATCTTTGTTCACTTGCTTAACAACAAATAAATAAGCTGGCAAAGTTCTGTAACTCTCTTCTGGATCTCCCCTCAAATGATTAAGAGCAAGTTGCTTGCCCTTCCAAGCTTTGTAGTAGCTAACACCAAGCCCTTTATTTTGCATCATCGTCATTATTGTTTTCGGCGCGGGGGTAATTTGTTGCCCTCTAAAATTTTCTAGCAATACATCTGCAACTACAATTGAACTTGCTTGTCGGTGCCTTCGTCTTCTGTCAGAAAGGTCACATGTGTGTATGTTACAATAAATTCGAATTTCAAACTGAGTTGAATTAGCCCTTCGTGTTGCTCGCACTCTCCAACTGCATTTCTCTGTAATGCATCCCACCACATAAAGTGTCTTTGTCGACCTTTCAACATTCATTTCAAATGAAGCATTCAAAGAAATGATAGTCAATTCTTTCTTAAGTTCATTTTTACTGTTGAACTTTTGACCAACTGATAAATTCGATCCATCGGTAAAAGAAAATGCACCATCACCATCGTTAATCGCCAACAAATTTTGTGTATTCGCTTCCACTAAATCAGAATGATAGAAATCAACATGTGGACTTTGTGTTCTTGGTAGATCGAAGACATCAATTTGGTTCAAGTTTTTATTGGCATTATCTTCTTCAACGACGACTTCTTTTGTTGCTGCAGTCAATTCAAAACCATCTTGGATAAAAGTACAACCAAAATATTCATCATGAAGACCCTGATCAAAAGCATCCATATCCAAATCAATTTCCTTTCTTCCACATTCTACATTTACATCAAAATCACATTTCCTTTTTCTATCTTCTACATTAATATTATAATTCACAGCACTACCCTCCGCATCTCCAAAATGCACATCACTGTCATTAACTTTTTCTCTATCAACTCCAATATCACAAATCTCAATTACTTCCACATGCAAAACAGGTCTAGTACGCGAATTACCAAATGATAGATATGTTCCCAAGGATCGTGAATTTCGTATATAGATTGGGCATGGTTTGCAAGAATCTACTTCTGGTAAATAACTCAATGTCAATTCAACATCTGATTTAGCCAGACCAAGTGTCTCATATATTTCATTCATGACACATTCTATGGTCAAATTACTACCATCAATGGAAATAGCTGTCCATTCTTTAGATTCGGATAACCATGTATAAGTTCCTTGTTCATCGTTCTTCCACTCTCCATTAGAATTAATCAAAATCTGGATGATCGTCATTCCTATGCAAAATAAGCAATAAAGATGTCATGAAAATTAAATGATTTAACATATAATCGGATGGCATAACATATCAAAGTGGGCGACTGAAAAAAGAATTGAGCGACTGAAAACAGAATTGAGCGACTGAACCCATAATGTTTGGGCGACCGAACAATTAAGAATGAAATATATGAAAAATTATATTTACAATATATACATTGTAAATATAATTATATATACATTGTAATAAAAACCAGTAAATTGATAAAAAAAAATTTGAGATAGCATTAGAAACTTACACCTGATTTATAAACTTTGATAATGCTGAGAGAGATTGAAACTTTTTTTAGGAATACAAATGACTACAATATCCTCTTGTTTAATGTAGAGGAAGAAAAAAATTGAAGAGAAGACCAATGAGTGAATGATAAAGAAAAGAAATCGTTGTGAGAAAGATGAGAAATGGAGAGAACAAGAAGAAGAACCGATCCTTTCTCCCTGTTTTTTACGTTTTTTAAAGTACGCTTTTTTCCCTGTTTTTTACGTTTTTTTTAAATTAATTAATTAATTTTTTAAGTGAGTGCTATTTATCAAATTTTGAGTTGTAAAAGGCTAATTTTTAAATTTAAAATTTATTTAAGGTTAGTTTTCAAAGTGGCCCCTTTACAACTCCTCACTCTTCCTCTTCTTTTCTCTTCATTTATCCAACATAAACTAAGTGGGAGTGTGATATGCCAGAATTTCACGACTCTTGACATCGCTTTTTTTGTTTGTTTGGTTTGCCTCATCTCACGCATTAGTTGGTCACATGCGTTGTTGAGCAGTCGTCGTTACATGTGGTGAATGCAAAAAATACAAATTGTAGACGACGATGAACCCCCATGACTTGGTTGGCTTATGTTTTACAACTTCACGAAAATTATGATAATATATAAAATTTCCATGGTATTGAGATATTTCTTACATTTGCGGAAACGAGAAAAATGCATGGATGAATCACTTCAATGTAGCGTTACATGCCCGAAAAGAAAATGCTCATTGTGGTAAAGATGGTAATGTAAGAGGAATCATTACTGAAAGGGACTCGGCAGCTCAGTGAATGATTAACAGTAGAAGATCAAAGGCAGAAATTTAGAGACTGAATAATTCCTCTAGCTAGTATCTCGTGTGTAAATTATTAAAAGATTTTGTTCGCTATTAGCCTTTGAAACTATGCCATAAACGTTGCTGTGATAAAAGTAATGAATTGATTTTCGCATAATGAGCCATGAAAAAGGCAAGAGCTGATTCAGTAACGGAAAACAGGTTGAAAATTAATCCATAACCAGAGACCCCCTGCTCATCTTTCAGCTTTCATGTTATAGGCAAAGCTTAATGAAAATAAGCTTACTTTACAGCGTTCCAGCTTCTCCCTAAAGATCTAAAGCCTTTTATAAGAGAGAAAACTTATACTAGCTCTTGCCGGGTTAGATACCACAAATCCCACAAATTAAAACTACAGTTATTAAACATCAGTAGAAAATCAGTATTGTTAATAGGACTGGTGAGGCCAAATGAAAAACTCCGGTTGGGACGGCATCAGAGTAACCATGGATGAGACTGTGCTAGATGAGTCGGTCCCAACTGAATTGCTTGTTTGGAGGTGTTGAAAGAAGCGGTGGTGATAGAAGGGTACTGAAGTGTCGAATGGGATGCCACAAGGGATGCTGGAAACAGTTGGGGTTGAACCAAAACTGATGCTGCTGCCGTCGTTGCTGCATGATGGAGTTTGAAGGATGTTGCTTATAGGTTGTGTTACTTCGGATTCAAGAGAGAGTTTCAGCCTTTTTGCAGCTCCTCCAATGGGGAGAGAGCTCTTGGAGATGGCCTCCACATCGTATCGGTTCATCTCAAAATTAGTCACTGCATTTACTCCTCTGAACTTTATTGCAGCTATGTCATATGCCTCAGCTGCTTCCTCCTCAGTTGCTGCCATCATGATAACGAAAATTAGTAAATTATAAATATTTGGAGCACAATTCCAATCTTCTCTGCAATGTAGTAGAGAATGATGCATGAAATGTAGGTTGAATCTAATATTCATAATGGTTCAAGAATGCTCCTATTCTTTAATTCATATTGAAGCAAATATATGTGGTTTTTTCATGGACTCGATCAAAAGTGATCATTTGATTAGGAAGTACAGATAAAAATTTTAATGTCTATGCATACCGAATGTACCGAGGTATAGATCTTTATTCCCTGCAACTCGACCAATCCTTGCTTGCCATCGGCCTTGTTGATGATGCCTACACAAATTCAACACACTGTAATGATGAAGACGACTAAAAGAGAACAGGATTAACACAGGCCTATACTGTACAATAAGACATCAAACCTTGTAACACCCCTATAGATGGATGCTCCTCTCGAGAACCCGCTGCTTTTCCTGGCGACATTCAATAAGTTTTTCATGAGAAATTTTGACATATCTGATTTAACTTTCATCATTGATCAAAAAATTCAAGAACATTTATAAGAATATGCAAACCTTCGAAGCGAGGCAACGAATTCTTGTTTCGTCTCGTTCTTCATATCCTCTATTTCTTTACTATAATCGGAGATCTAAAATGCGGATATTTCCATTACATTTAGTTTATGACTCAAGTCCAAATGACTAATCATTAAAGTTAGAAGAGTACGTAAAGTTACAGGGAAGTTTGTAGTAGCAGTAGAACCCCAATATTTCAAAGCTGCCAAATCATACGCCCGTGCCGCTTTCTCTTCTTTGTCATAACCACCTGCATTCCCAGAGAGTCCATCGTAAATAATGGTGACACGTACAATTATATTGCATAACATATATAGAGCATAAAAAGCTTGCAAACAAGGTATCTTACCCAAGTAAACTGCAGAATATAGTCCAGGATATAGCAGCGTCCAGTTTAAAATTCGATCCCCGTCCATACAAAGAGTAAAGCTCGTTAAAACATCGCTCATGTAATTGCTTAAATTAACCAAAAATCACACTTCCTACGGTAAATCATACGCAAACTACATTGCCATGTAAAATGAATCTGCACATGCTGAACTTCCGGCTCACACGTAAGTCCAAGCTAATGTATTAAACAAAATGTCAATGGAGAAGTATTTGTTTAGGCCATATAAACCCTACTTTTCCATATCAATAATAAACCAAACACTAATATCTAACAAACATAGCCAAAAGTATTCGTAAGACGAGGTTGTCATATTCGAGGTCAGTTCATTTATATTTTCGTATTGGGGATGGAAACTTTGGTCAAAAGCATCAAGGGTCTTTGACAGAAGACAGAAAAAAGAAAAGGTGGGAAAGTAATCTAAAATTATTCAGAATTTCATTCATTTTTGTTCAGAAAAATAAGTCTAGCTGTGATGTAGAGTATAACAGTGTGGGCACCAAAAGAAAGGTGTGGGGACCACGAAACTGTTCCGTCTCGACTCAATTTCTTGGTGCTATTTTTCCAGGAACTTGGATTTCAAAGATAAATTATTAGTTTTAATACTGGCCTTTTTCATTCAAATAGTTTGACTAGACTAGATCTATCAAGACCACGTTCCAAAATTTGGGAGCTAATTTGAGTTAATTCTTGATTCTATATATATATATAAACACACACACACACACACACGCACGTGTTAACTCATGGACAAATTGAATCTCCACCTATAAACCTAAGGATGAAACAGAATAACCAGAATGTAGAATATATTTGTAAAAAGGACAGCCCAGAACATGAATAAAAATGAGGGCACATCTGATCAAATCAGTGAAAGATTGAAGTACACTTTGTGCATGCATATTCCAGTCAATAAATCATCGCATAAAAAGTTTGATCGAAAGAACAAATTTTGCGGCGGGCACCCTAATTTTCTCCTCACTATTTCATTTGACACCCAAATTATTTTGTAGAATATATATATACCTTGACGCCCTTTTCTTGCTTGGCCTTCCCTTCTACAGCTGTTATCCCATAGATGCGCTTCATATCTTCCCGTCCATCTATGTCTGCAAGAACCACCACCATCAAATTAAATTAATTAACTTTTTCTGTTCAGAAAATGAAAAAAGAAGGGTTCTTAACATTAATATCAAGAAATGAAAAACAAATTAATTAAATCAGTACCTGGTAACGCCTCTGTAGATCGAAGTTCTTTGACCAAAAGTATCAGAAATTTTCTTGGAATTATCAGAGTCAACAGAAACAATGGTTTTGCAACTATTATTCTCGGTGCCCAAAGCATTCTTACTAGTAACTCCAAAAGATAAAGCATTAGTTGTAGCAGTAAAAGGGAACTGAGAGTAGGCCGCTATTTCGTTTCCCGATTCGGCCGAAGATTGGATTTGCCCTCCGAACGACGTGTCATCCCCTTCGGAGCCCGAGTTTGCGGAAAATGCCTGAAACCCAGTGATGTTATTGAGTTCTTGCTGCTCTCCATGGCTGAAAAAGTAGACTGCGTCGGGTGCGCCGTGTCCAGTGTTGTGGCTGTGGTCGTATAAGTGAGTCAAACTTGAATCTTGCGTTTCCGTTGAGTCGCCGCCGAAGAAATCTTCCAGCTTCGGCGGTGATTGCACTTGCGATGAATCCATGTAGCTTACAAGTTGATGATTTTCAACTTCAGGTGGGAAGGGAGGACGAAAACAGAAGAAAAAAACGGAAAAATTAGAGTGATATGAGCTGCGAAGATCAACTCAAAAAAATAAAAACAATTTGCAATAAATATGGAGTCTAAAAATGACATATAACCGAACGAAAGCTCAAGATCGTAAAAAGAGTGACGATTGGAATGGGAAAAAAATGAACGGAAAATGAGATACACGGGTGCATTTTTGTTGTCCTTTCTGCTTTATTCAAACTTGGTCTGCTCAGCAAACAAACCGAAGCACGGAGGGTATATGCAAAATTTCCATAATTTACTCAAACATACGTACATGCACATTAATGCATGTATATAATATAAAATAACATATGATGTTCATTTACCATTGGCATAGAAATTATCAAAAAAGGAGTAGAAACGGTGAGAGTCTGCAGACTGCGAAGAAGGGTTGAGCATTTGACCCACTGAAGATTGCAGAGAGAACGACAGCCAATTGTTTTCTGGTGCCATTTTCTTGCTTCTACCAAAACCACCTTCAAATTTCTTAACTTCGCCTCAAAAATTGCAATCCGACTTGGGAACAGCACAAATTACTCCCAAAGGACTGCATAAAGCATAAGTACAAACAAAGTTAAAAATAAAGAAACAGTAATAATTTTGTGTACACACCCTTGTATATGTATATATCATATATATAAAGTAAAGTTTAAGAGGAAGTGACCGTGAAAGGAGACATGGTTAATTATCATACATCGCTAATCAAGGATCAACAATCTGCCATAAAGAATGGAACTTTGAAGCCTTCATGAACATCTGAGAAAATGGACACCGTTTTACACTCTTTTAAGTAAAATAAACAAGAAGCATTCGTATTTAAACTGAAAGAGAAGGGGTATAGATTAGATTCACTCAGCAAATTAAACTCTTAAGCAAAAAATAAAGAGATTAAATTGAAGGGATCTAAACCAAGCACATGCAAAAGTTAAAAGGTGCTAGAAATTACTCAAGATACAGCTAGCTAGCTAGTATCCCAGCAGGAGGCATACGCGAGTGAGAAAATGGTTTCCCGTGGCTTCACCCCCACTCATCACCAAGGGACATATACAGACGATGTGTGTGCGCGTAGTAACGAGACAAACGCGAGCCGATCGAGCAGTAAAAGTAAACGAGTGAAGATAGACAGAGGGGACAGGTGGAGGAATATAATGGGGGAGAAGAGGCGGTACGATCTGCCATTTTCGGCGCAAAACCAGAGGGAGAATTCATATTTTATTATATATATATAACTTATTTTTTACTAGTCTCTGTATTTATATTATAATTATGTGGAGGAGTGATTTTGGAGGTGTTTGTCTACTTAGCAAAGGTAGCGAAAGATCCGGGCGACTGCTCGTTTTCTTGGAGCATGATTTGAAATTTGAGTGAGTCTCATGTGAGACCGTCTCACGGGTCATAATCCGTGAGACGGGTCAACCCTACCCATATTCACAATAAAAAGTAATACTCTTAGCATAAAAAGTAATACTTTTTCATGGGTGACCCAAATAAGAGATCCGTCTCACAAATACGACCCGTGAGACCGTCTCACACAAGTTTTTGCCTTGAAATTTTGTTTGCTAATGTGTTTGTGGTGTTTAATTGTTTTTGCCAACTTGGCTGGGGAGGCTTTTGGACTTCGAAATTAATATATATTGTATTGGATTTTTTAAAAATATATATATTGAAATAAGGCTCGTTTCTAATTTCAAAAAAAAAAATTATTTTAAACAGACTGAAACTGTGAGTTGGAGTCGAAGATAAATTGTAATTCCTGTGTTAGTACGTATAATTTGATTGATTTGGAATTACTAATGACATTGTCGTGTCGCTCGTATCCATTTATATTGTATATATTGGTGAATGATATAAAAGAATGAGTCTCATTCACATTGCATATGATTCTACCACAAAATAAGAATAATAGAAATGAAAATCTCAAACCTCAAACGTAAAAGTATTACTATCAAAAAAAATTTCAAGTAATTTTTAAATATAAAATATTAAGTTTTAAATTTTGAGAATAATAATAATAATATAATGATATAACACATGTTATATACATTAAACGAAATTAGTTTAATGATTAGTCATTTTTTGTTAAAGTAGTGTGAAATGTAATAATAATAATAATAATAAAAAAAAAGATACACATAAGAAAAAAAAGTAAAGGAGTATCTCACCCGGTGTAAAATGCAATAAAAAGCATAAAATTTGAAATTTTCCCGAATGGTGATGATCTTATTAAATAATATCACGATTCTTTTCTTTTTTTAGAAAAAGAAAAAAATGGATTTGACGTGTCGTGAATAATAACGTCTATAAGCTGGATTTAATTCAATAATTTGTGTGATGTGAAACATGGGGGTGACTCCTATGACTTCGCCATAAAGCTTGGTACCGAATAATATATAATCTGAATTAATAATGATAATGTAAAACTGTATGTTGCATACTTGCATGCGTCCAAAAGTTGCAGTCTATATATTTTTCACCCCTAGTTATAAGAATTAATTAAACACATCAAAACACGATGGTTAATTAATGTAACAAATTAAATTTATGAAAAACTTTTATTTTAGTATAATTTAATATGAAGATAATTGCGAGCGACACACGTACTAAAAAATTCAAGATTTGGATTTGGATGCATGCGTAAACATTGTTGATTTATTATCATCATTTATTTTTTATATCTATAAACAGAAATTTAAATATATATATATATATATATATAATATATATTATATTATTAGATACTTTTATATAGAAAGATAATAATAATAATAATAATAATAATAATATATAAGGCTTCCAATATAATATTTCCAACCCAAAAAAAGGCTCATATTTTTTTTTTGTTATATGAATGAAATCTTAAAAGAGTTGAGTGAAAATTAGAGAGAGATGTAATTTTGATATCAATCAATCAATCAGATGTAACTCAAATTCCTTTTTTAAATGATTATCGTACGTTATACTTCACATGCATGCCACGATTCATATTTGGTCAATATTATCAACTATAATCATCCTTCTTATCCCATTATTTTATGTTTTGACCTTTGACTGGGATTTCACGTGCGTGGCATCTTTTGACTCGATAATTACGCACGTGCGCTTTCTGTCTCAATCTGAGCATAATAATATTCTTTATGCTAGCTAGCTAGGATTCTCTTATGAATAAAATAAAATGAAAAACCCACCCAAAAATTCTGTCTCTTCTATATCATCAGGCATGCCTGCCTGATGATATGATTGCTTAATAATTCCTCTAACAGTTTAAACAGAAACAGGCTCGAGATTCCGTCCGTGATCTGGCCTACTTTGAAATTTAGGAACGTAAAAATGTAACAACAAATCAACATCATCTGAATTGTACAAGTATTTATAACTTCTTAAAAGAATATATCGAACAACAATCGAACTCGCAAAAGGAAAGATCCAAGTGTACGTTTCAAAGATCTTTTATGTATGTGTACTACCTCTCATGAGAGGGAATCTTCTATTTGGATGCATACAAGCTAAAATAGAATGCTTCTGCTTCTTCGGTGGTTTCGTTCCAAAAATAAATGATCGTAAAGGGATTCGTGACCTGCTCATGGCCTGCTTCAGTTGCTGTTGATCACTGCAGATCCCAAACTCTTCATTCAACTTTCTTAGCCATTTTTCAATATCAAGTTGCAGCGTGCTAACATGATCAAGACCAGCTTGTACTTCATCCCTAACCTTATTATTCTCTTGTTTCATGTTCAAGATTTCTCCTTGGAATTTTGCAGCTTGATGGCTGCTAAACCTGATTTCTTCTCCTTCAACACCTTCTTTCAGAGCTTTCGTAATCTCCTCTTGAATACTGCATAATGATGCAAATCTTCGTTTCTGTTCATCTTTTAAAGACGCGCTTTGTTCCAACCAAACAGTTAGCTCGGTTTGAATTTCCCTTAGGTGCTTGTAGATTGGCCGGACTTCTGATTTTTGCTCCGTTGTAACACTTCCCACTTGCATTTTCTTCTCTTGAAGTTTCAGTATTTCATCCTGCAGATCTTGAACTTCAGTTTTGAATTTCTGAATCTGATGAAAAGCAGTGCTGAATCTTAACCAGAAATCCAAATTCTCGTCCAGTATTGCATCGATGTCCGTACGAAGCTTTTCTTCAACTGCTGATATGGGTGAAGTTCTATCGATAAAAACTAATTTGATGTCGCTTTCCTTGTTTATTAACGGACTTTCTTCAAGGTCATCACCTCCAGCCTCAGGTTTAACGCCACGTTCGTCTGGAACAGAATCTACCTTGATGTCCTTGTTTTCTGGAAGAAGGTTTAGTTTTTGGCGTAGACGCTGAATTTCTTCGTCTCTTTTTGCTATAGCATCCTTCAGCTCTCTCATTTTCACTATGATATCAAATTGGCTATCCCTCTCTTGCTTCTCCATGTCACCGAGCTTCTTCTTGACATCCTTATAATTTCTCAAAATCGTGGTATACTCTTTCAGCAGAATTTTCTCTCTATCCTCCATACCTGTCAAGAGCATCTGCTGCCAGTTTAGCTCTTCGTCTTTCTCCGTATTTTCTTTTGCTTGAGCATTTATAAGATCATCTGAATGATCCACCGGGATTTGTTTCTTCTGTTTCTGATCCAAGAATGTGACGGTTTTTTTGGTTGAACATTTACCTGAGGACTTTGTGCCTTCAACCGTCGTATCTATTTCTTTCACGTCCACCGAGTCTCCTGTTTTCGAATTACTCGAGAATTTTTCACCGCCACCTGGAGTACTTGGCAAAGCTGGCTCATCTTGAACTGAACTTGTCTCCTCTTGCTCTTCGTCTGGCTTGATACTACTTAATTTCTCAGACAGGTTATCAAGACTATTACGGGCTTCGGCGAAATTTGTTTGTAGATTTCTGTTTTGGTTTTCCAAATTCTTGTTCAGATCCTGAACCTTCCGCAACTTTTCCTCCATTTCTTTCCACCTGGTGGTCAAAATGTGCGTGCTATTAATCAGGGTCACCTTCTCATCTTCCAATCTCTGAATCTGTGAATGGAGATCGTCCGCTTCTGTTCTTAAGGTGCTGATAAGGACCGTTTGAGATGACACCACAGTTTCCAGGCTGATCACCTTGTTCACAAGTTTGTCGACCTTCTCTGCCATTTCTGTCACCGTAAGAGATTCCAATTCTTCTTGAACTTTTACAAATGATGCCTCGACAATACCCTCCATCTCTTGAATCACTTCAACCACATCTATAGTCGAGCTTTGTGATTCATCCTCAAAGTTTGATATTTTATCATTGTCGTTCATCTTTTCCTCATTAGTTCCGTCATTCAGAAACTCTTTCTTAAGGGACTCGAGTCTCTCGTGAGCAGCTTCGATCTTTAGCGACTCTTCTCTCGCCTCAATGGCAGACCTTTCTTGTTTATCCTGCAACTGAATCAATGTTTCTTGACACGATTTAAGGGCTGCCTCAGCCATCAACGTCCTAGCTTCATCATCCTCAATAACCGTATCCACATTAAATTCATCCTGCAACCTGCAAATGTTTTGTTGCATTTCCATTATCTGCTTTTCAGTCCCCCAATACTTCGAAAGCCCACTTTCGTATGAACTCCTAGCAAACTCTTTAACAGTTTGTAATGCTAGAATATCTTTCTGAAGCTTATCAATCTCTTCAACAGCTTCTTCCTTAGTTAAACCAGATTTTTGAACAACTTTATTAGTTTTTGATAATTTCTTGGCTTTCAATTGCTTTGAAGCTGTGGTTATCAGGCCTTTTAGATCTTTAATGGGCGCCTTTGGAGCGTTTGGAGCATTTCCTATATCTGGTATTTGGGAATTCTTGGTCATTTTTGCCAAGACTGATTCATCGTCTTCGTCCATTGCAAACTGAACCTGTTCTGGGAAAACAGTGGCAATTGTATGGTTGGCATTTTGAAGTTCTTTGGATAAGAGGTCGTAACGATCAGCCAATGCTCGGAAAGCCTTGTAAGCTTCTTCTACGGATGTTATAAGCTCTGGCCTCCTCTTGTAGTACATCTCAGCTCTCTTGGCAAAGGAATCTCCATCTTCTTCTATGAGCTTTAGCATATTATGCACCTTTTCTTCCATATCTACAATGTGATAGAACATTTGAAAGCATGCAAAAAATATCTAAAGCATGTAACTGAGGCGGAACCAGCAGAAACCACAACCTCGAATGAAAGAAGTCAAAATTTTGTACATTTTACCGCTTCCTTGAGAAAAATTTGTGAAGCTTGCATTTGAATAATCAATTTAGAAATACTATTTTGATAGAAGACTAGTCTGGAAGGGGGGATAGATTTCTCAGAATTCATGATCATAGCTTGAAAATGGAGGATTTCAAAAGCATCGCAAAATCCTTCAAGAAAATCATAATCTAAGTCGAGAGGGGAAAGAAGATGTCCTATAAATTCAAGAAATGAGACGCATCCGATCAAGACGATTCAATCGCACATTTTCTATGATCATATTATTGATACATAATCATATCACATTAAAATTGATAATAGAAACGAGAAGAGAATAATACGTCACGATGGATCAAATTTCATGCTTAAATTTTTTTTTTTTTTTAGAAAATATAATCTTAATGGCTAGATCATAAAAGAAAAAGCAAACATCGTGGATGGATAATGAGGGAAGAGAATTTTACCCTGAAGGCTTTGATCCAGCCATTTCGATTGCTTGGTCCGAATGTGACTAGCCCACCACCATGAATACGCGTTGTTCGCGGCTCTCTGCAACATCTTTCGATATTCTGATCCTTAATTATTCCTTGTAAATCTTAAATTATCATCTTTCGCTCCTTCACACGAGGGAAGAGGAGGAGTGTTTGAGGAAAGCGGAGAAATTAAATTAAAGAACAAAATCCCAGATATTTTGGGACAAGAATGATGACAATAGATCATGGAAATGTCATGGGATGCATGACTGGTGGAGAGATGGTTTCGCTGCATTAGCACTGATCGGCAGTCACAGCATGAACGTGGCGTCCACTGCCCTTGAACAGCTTGGCTGGCATTCTGAGCTACAAAGGAAAACTGTCACCTTTTTATCCTTCCTTCCACACCAAATTTTTATGATTAATTATGTTCTATCCGGTTTGGTTTTTAAATTAATATTTTCCCAAGAAAGAACAATCCTATATGAACTTTACATGACAAAGTGATCATATAATTTTGTATTTATAGAACAATAATAAACACAAGACCTAAATCAAGCTGTAATTTTAATCAATCCGACCCGGACTCATTTTTAGCATTTTTCTGTCAGATCCTACCCATTAGTAAATCAAACTTTTTAAAAAATGTAGCCTCGTTGTGTTGATTGGGCTTGAAATCTTGCTCGTCTGGTCCATACCCATAATCAATAGTAAGAATTGTACGGGGTTCAATATCTTTTACATCATATCGAGAACATATGAGATGGTTTGAAGCTCACACACCATTGGCAGTCAAATGCTTGTTTGATCAACTGTGGCCGTCTACTACACTGTATTACATGATCAGAAATGTGAAAGAAAACCTGCTTTCGGTGATTAAAATGTTTTTACAGCAATAAAAAAAAAAACTCATATGTACCTTTATAATGTTGGGGTGGCTTCATTTCTCAGCAGCAGGAGGCTTCCCAAATGAAAGTCTTCGGCTTTATTCCAATACGAGGTAAACTTATTATCACGGTCCACTCGGAATGGCCAATAGTCGATTTGTAATGTTGAAAGTGGCAACAAACTTTAAACCACAATGTGAAATCACAAATTTCGATCCATCTCTGCGAGTGATATCAGTTTCTTCTGTATCAGATGGCCGAATGTGACTTGTACTTGAATTTTCTTTGTCGAGATTGGGTATCGTGGAAGCAAGATGAGATGCCATATTCATAAAATGCACAATTTTCTATATCCATAAATAAATAAAACTTTTGATACAGTAGTTTATTCTTAATGTGTGAATGAATAAATAAAACTCAATTCTAGTACAAGTTCAGGGATTGAGATTAATTAATTTGGGGAACAAAACTTATAATTTCATAAACTAATACATTAAATTCAATGTCACATAAAATTCAACAATAGTTGCTTCATTCTCAGACAAGTTGGATATGAAATTTAGAACTTTCGACTCTAAAAGAAAGACTTCACCAAAATATTTACACCATAAAGATATCAGATATGAAATTTAGAACTTTACAAGCCTCTATTGGATCAAATCCCAGTTATCCATCCTGACTTGCGCAAACAGAAACCAGAAATGAAACAGGTATTGATAGCTTTGTTCCATCATTCGGCATCTTCACAAATATATTTACACCATAAAGTTTAAGGTGTTAGCACTTGGTACAAATTCACAATGGTTGTTTAATTACGATAACCAATCAGCAAGACATGGCAAAGTTTCAACCAGCCACAGTTGACATGAGAACCTATTGCCAAGATCCCGAAGAACATATTGAACCACCCAATCGTCTGAAAGTTGGAGTGACGAATCAAGTTTACCCCACGATGCATCTCTCCGCAAGTTCAGCCTTAAAACCGTGTCCTGGTTAATTTCAACAAGAATAGAATGAATGACAAATGTGGTCGACGATCAAGTATGGTCAAAAGCTATGGCGGCTTCAAAAATTCTGAAGAGATGACAGCCACTGCTCCATGTACTTCTTGCCTTCTGAAACTGAAAATAAAAAATCGGTTTCAGTTTATCAAAATGCAGGAAAAAAGTTAATAATATACGAGAAACAAATATGTCTTTTCCCCCAACACTATGGTGACAAAGTACCAAACACGATACGCTATAAAAATAGATTAGATGCGTATGGCTTCAAAACAAATAACATATAAGGCATAAACCGATGCATATAAATTAAATGGTTCCAAAAGAGTAAGAATAACAACATTTGAAACATTAAACAAGGAGCCAGTTTAAACTAGTGTCAGACAAATTACAAGCTAGTTGTTCTTTTTAAGGGTTCTCCCATTTGTTGGCTATGAAAATGATGGCCAAAATCAGTCTTCAGTAGAGATTCAGAAGAACATGAGTTGAATCTCACTGGGAAGCCAGGCATACAAGGTTTGAAGGGAATAAAGCATGCAATCACGCAACCCATTCAACATTGTAATCCTAAAAACCAATTTAAAAAAGAGCACGCAACAGACCATAATACCAATTCTTCTGCTCTATGGCTGGCTAATTGTATTCTAACAAGTTTTTTGCTTGGGGCTAACACGGTCAGTAATCTGCACAAAACCATGGTTTTCTTTAAAAATCCAAAAATGCAAATCCTAGTTAGATGGCAGGGAAAAAACTAAATCACTTAACCTTTGATTCTGTACTTTCTCAAAGTAATTATAGAGTATTCGATAAATCCAAAGGTACCCAACAACGATCAAAACATTGTACGGAAGATGAAATAAGCAGGGGTATTTAGTTACTTCGGCACGGCAAGCATACAAATGTCTTATTTCCCAAATCCAAACCAAACCCAAATTGTAAATAGCAAAGGAAAGACAAATCAGAAGATGCAAAACAGGAAAAAGAATCGAATAAGAGATACATGAAAGCAGCCAAAGATATCCAATTTCTTCATACAATCCCAAGCTCTTACCAGCAGAATAACCATTTGGAACGTTCTTAATGGCACTCAAGAATGGAACACTAGGCTCCTCACTATTCTCCTCTAAAGTCTTGCAATCATGCCTATAGCAAGGAACTAACACAGCAAAGCTATCATCAGCCTCTTCATCACTCTGGAAACCAGGAGCGTGTGGCTCTAGCCACCCAATCGACCAATCCGAATCATCCGTCTCCGATCCCGATAAACCAACCCCATCAGACGGCACCAACACCACATCATATTCTTTATCAATGCTCCTGCTCCTCTCCTCCCTACTCTTCCATTTCTTCTTCACTTTCCTACAGGAACTTGAAGACGGCATTCTTTTATCAACCCCCCTCACAGAGTTAAACTTCAAGCTTTCTGGTTCTCCTCTCAATCCTAAACCCCAGTCACTTAACGAATTTAATGAACTAGCAAGTGACCCATTCGATACTTGCTCTTTTTCTTTACCACCCAACCATAGCCACGACAATCTAGTGAAAGAAACAGCCATATCTTGTCCTCTTTTGCTCAAAGAACACAAGAAAAATGATATTACGTGTATATACAAGTAGAATCAATGAAATAGCAAGCTCAAAGGAATCGGAAACTTTGAAGCTTCATACAAAAGAACAGAAGATAGAACTTTCAACCAATCAGATCTAAGCTCCAATATATGCATCGAACAACAATAAAATATCCAGAGCAAGAAATAGCCACAAGTCTTTGGTATGAATACCAGTTTCAAATGATCGGGAACTAGTCCTTTTCAAATGCCCGAGTTACAAAATTTTGAAGAGTTGAAAAATAATTTTCAGCAGTGATTAAATGTAATAATCATGTCGACAGGCATAACATCATTACCATATTTACATATAAAGATCAAACTCAAATGAGGTAACATATCCGAAGATAGCCTCGATTGAATACAGCGGACTTCGTCAACAGTTCAAAGAGTCATCCAACACCAAATACTCAAGGAAATCAAAATTCCAGAGGAAAAAGCAAGGAAATTATTGAAGATGATGGTACTGAAAGACCCTTTTGTCCACCCATAAAGGCCTCAGCTTTATAAAATTTTGAATTAAAATCAAACGCTGTGATCACCGGGGAAGCGGAAATAATATCCAAGATTGAACAAAATCAAACAGTAATATCACCGGAAACCCAACTTCCAGAGGAAAATTGGGATGCAAGTTAAAAGAGAGATGCAGAAATTAAATTTGATGCTATCTTTCAAAGAAATCCATTTTTTGACGACCCCTTCTCCGATTTTCTCTCCGTTATCCTTCCCCAAAGTTATCAGAAACAAGAAAATAGAAGAAAAGTCGTGTGGGGTGCGGCCATCATACACAAGCGATTGTTTTTGTCTTATTTAAATTTAAATAATAAATGTGAATATGTCCATATTTTTTTTAAAAGAATATCTATCAGCAAAGAAAATTAAGGGATATTTGGAGTTACTTTCGCTGTGTTTGCTCTCTGATATTTGCACCCTTTGTGTTAATTAATAAATGTGTGTGTGATAGATTTACCATTATGTACATATAAGGACATAAAAATAATCCACAATTTATAATTAAAAAAATTGTGAGAAACCCTTCCCATTCCATCCCAAAACCTAGGCTTCCTTCCCACTTTGTTCCCCTGTTCACATATGTCGTCTGCGATTCTGGCAAAAATATGCTTTCTTGCATGATTCACTCATGTAAACATTTTTATGACTCGGTGTTATAAAATTTATGGTGTAGACTTAAGTGGATACAACATGTTTCGACTCATGGATGATTCATATTTTATTGCAAAGGGTCAAGGCTAAGGGAATGTAGGAGAGATTCCTATTTTGGAAGGTTTTGTTCCGGGTAGCGAAGAAACCATTATTATAAACAATGATGAGGATATGCGATCTTGTTTTGATGTGTACCATACAACAGTTCATATCAGATTAATAATTATATAATGGGGGTGATCATAATGAAGTATGAGTGATAATGCTGGTAACTGGTATGATGCAGAAAGGAATAGTGGGGATGAGTTGTCAAATTATGAATCAAAGAACTATGTCAAATTGGATTGCTCATAAAATGATCATTGAATTTGAAGAAAAATCTTCTTGTAATTTGAATTTATTAAGATTAAAATTAGCATTTGGCCGCTGCATCGCGCGAGAAGAATGGCGCTTGAAACACTTTGTGGAGATCACAATGCTAGTTATGTATAGTTGCCCACCTATATTATATTCAAATGTCAATCCCGGTATTAACATTGGATTCAAATCCGATGGATTAGATGTGACAAATTTGAGCTCTCAAGCTATTTTTCAAAGGTTGGTTGTCTGTTTTCCAGCACAAAAAATTAAATTTGTTTATGGTTGTGGAAATATTTAGTTGCTAATTGAAGACTACTATTTCAAACAACCTTCTTTTTAATTTTTAAGTACAGATTTGCAATTGTTACTATAACCCGGCCATTTGTTATGAATGAATGGATTAAAACTACGATCGAATGATATGAAGTTTCTGGGATAGTTGAGGTTAGTATTTGGTCTCTAATCCGCCCAATGATGAACGTGGAAATTGCAACCCAAGATGTTCTATAGGCATCTGGAAACTTGTCTAACCCGATCTTGTTTTTTCCCAATTTTTTTTGGGAAAGAGGAAACTATTTTTCTAGATCTTCCAGAGCCATAAGACATCATCGAGCTCGACTAGCCACTCCCATCCGTACAGTTCAGAAAGTATACACTGATGCAGACTTGGATAACGTGCCATATGCTGATTCTACCTTTAACCAGCGAGCTGCAGCCCGCCCATTACTTTTGATTGAACCCTCCTACAAACAAAATCAATGGGGGAGATAAGACCAAACCTCCTCAAGCTCGAACGACACGGATAAATGGGGAGGAAGACAACAACGAAGGTTAACACCTGATAGTCAGATGGATGCTCAAGAGGAATCAACTTTGAATGCCGATTCTAAGTCACAAGAAACCATGTTACCGGACTCCAAGGAAAATTAGTATCTGAAAGAGGATGTGAAACCTCCCATCAAGGTTGGAAAAAATAGCGAAAGCAGATGCCAAGGAGGATTCCGAAGTTTTAGAAAAATCTCTCTGATCCAAAGCTCCATACCACCACTGCTTCAAACTCTACCTCCAAGGCTGATATCAAGGCTGCACAAGTGTCAAGTTCTTATGGCAGCAGTTCACGTGGTTTGACTCAGAACGCAACTAACAGCAAGCATCCCCCAAGATGTTACCTCGACTTCCACACCAAATACATAACAAGAGTCGTTACACTAAAATTCTATCCATAGATTTCTCTATAATAATATTTATGTGTGAGTTTCCACGTGTCACTCTTGTTGACGGTTTATTTCATCCTACTCATGTGATCATTGCTCTTATTATAGAATGAATGGTCAAGATTTGCCCATGTATATATAGGACTCACTTTTTTTTGAAATTGTATGTTTGACAAAATCATACCCGTTAAAATGAAGTGAAAGTATTGTTAAGATCTCATTGACCCTTGTTGACATCATTGCTAATGTGGACCACCATTTTTTATGTGGATTTTTATTACTTAACTAAAATAATAATCCCATCGACGTGACGGTAGTACTTTGGTGGACAATTCCAAGTATATTATTATTTCCTTTCGAAAGTATGGTGTTTTTTTCTTTATTTTTTACATAGAAAAAGTTTTTTTTCCTTTTTTGATGAATAATGAAATAAAAAATATATTTATTATTTATTATCATTGACAAAGACAAATAAATACATAACTTTTTTTAAGCTTCCAAATATGACAATTACATAATTAACCAATTTGATCAATCAATTTTTGCATTTATTTTATTATTATAAAACGACAAAAGTTAATTTTAATATAGACATATTTCTTTTAAATATCCTGAAAAAAACAAAGAGGTTTATTTTCCATATAATACACAACAATTTTTTATTGGGACTATTTAATCCTCGTTCCATTAAAAAAAAAAAACAACTCTCATTTTTATAATTCTTGTTCCCAATCCCTCAACAATAATGAATCAGATATTTCTAAACATAACCTTCTTATAGAAATCTCGCCACACGGCTGTCGCATATTTCTCGGGAAAAAAATTAAATACGTTGATTTCTCCTACTCGCTATGTAGCTGGATCCAACCATGTTCATTTGACTCGGCTTCAAAAATCTTCATAAGAATATTTCACAGTTTTACTCAAATTTTCATGCTCTAATCGTTTGAACACTGGATGGTACACATGGTGACCAACAAAGTGACAAGCACAAATGTATTTGTCGCCAAGAACATCAAACTTGCAACCCAAAGCTGAATGAACACATTCATTCGGGTTAAGCAGCATATGGATTTGAGCTCCAATCCACAAAATGATTATCACGTCCTGGGACGGGGTTTGGTTGACATCGGCGTTGCTCTCAAATTTACATTCGAAACAACAAGCCTCAGAAGTACAAAATTCAGAAACCAATCTTTTATTCATTATAATCATTGTCTGATACAAACTCAATGACAAATGTTTTACAGCAAAAATGTAAAACCAAACATAATACCGTCTTAATAGATGCAGCGGAATCTAATTACATAATTCAGAACTGAGAAAAATAACAATCTTCTTCACCAGCCCCAGAACTGATGTTCTTCTTCTTCTTCTAACAATTCTTCCTTGCTCTTATCTGAGATGGATTTGGTGGGTGAGTGATATGGTTGTCACTCAGTAAGCAGGGACGAGAATAACTCCCAGTTTTCGAAATCATTTTCATAGTAATACGAATAATATACAAAATTCTTATTTTCATAACTAAAAATCAGTATTCAGTAATCAGTATTCAGTAATCAGAAATTTAATAAGTAAGCACTGAGCACGTTCGTGAATTTCATGGCTAAACTGATATCAGTCCCCTATATGTTCTCTCCTCTAAGGGGTGAGGCCAATAATCAGTAATCAGTAATGTTCATAATATATATTCCTACCATTAGTTCACTAGGTTTCAGTGCTTCAAATCGGAGATCACAAATACTTAAAACCAGAATTATCAAACTGATTTGAAGATATTTATACGTAAGCCCACTTACCATAATTTGCTAGAGTTTCGGTTGAAATCTACTGGAATTGATTGCTCTCTCTACTGGATTTTACAGCTCGAAAATAAGCACTCTCTTAACTCGAAAATTCAAGTGATAACTCAGGATTTGTGTAACACCAATCAGAGATTTGGAGTGTTATTTATAGGCACACTTCTGACTGTTGGCCTCCCAATTAATGGCCATAATCTGACATTAAAACCTTTATTCCATGTTAAATCCTTCAGTTACAAGTCATAAGCTGAATTAGTAACTGTCTGCTGGAATCTCGCTCTTCTGCTGCTGGATTTTATCTGTTGTCTGCTGCTGGATTCTAATCTGCTGGAAAAGTACCAGCTCCTGAAATATTATCTTCTGCTGGAAATTTTGCATTGCTACTGAAATGCTGGAAATTCGGGTTCTCACAATGATGCAAGGAAAAACTTTCCATTTAAGCTGCATCTTGCTCCATGGCAATATTAAAGGCATTAGACAAAAGAACCAAACAAAGTATTGTGCATTCATGATCTGGATAAAAATCAATCAAATAATGATTCTCTCGTATAATTTATGCATAAAAGGGGTGATTTTTGTAGAATTAGGATATTATATCGTCATAAACCTTGTTGAATGCTACAAATGCAAGTGTATGGAGAAATAAACAGAACGGCATATCACGGGCGAAACTGAATATTAGAAATAGTTGCACTGCGAACTGAGGAAGAAAGGCAATGAGCTTTTCGGTTACGGAGAACTCGTGTTCACAGTGAAGGTATATGTGGTAGAAGTATATAGAAAAATTATGTCGTGGGTCTGTTCTTGTGAGATGATATAGAAGCGCCTCGTGCAAGAATTCTCATTCGTATAAATGCAAGCATAGCCCAGTCCAGATGAAGAAAGTAAATCCAGAAATTAGTCCAAATATGGCTCTCTTCCAAGTAATAGTGTTTGTTAGAAACGCCCATATAGACTGCGAGTTAATGATTTTGAGTAGCTCGAGTAATGAGATGATTTTGAATTTCTAGAACTCCAGTTCACTGAGGCATGTTTTTTACCGGGTCTAAAATCTCGAGGATCCAGAAATAAGATGATGGGAAATGCATAGATTATGGGATATATTCTGAGGTGAACAACAAGCCCGTACCATAATAGGTTATCCTTATTCCTGCTAGGTTTCTAAAATAATTCCTTAATTTCATCTGGTAGAGCATACAACCTAATTCCACTAGGTTATCATTATTCCCAAATTAATTCTAATAACCAATTTAACATTTCATGCAATAAAAATAGTATAAAAACGTTAAATAACTAGTTACCGGTGATAAAAGGTCGTGTCTGCCTCCTCTTCAGCCTCCTCGGCATGCATGACATAAGCTCGCCCCACAGTAGGTGATCTCTTCTTTGGGCAATCAGCAGCCTCGTGCCCCTCTTCCTTGCATATGTAGCACTTGGTAGTTCCCCACACACACTGTCCATAATGTAGGCGATTGCACTTCTTGCACGGTGGTCCTCTGCAAGTTTCGATGCTCCAGGTTGTGGTGGCTTTGATGGTCCTGGCTTCTTTACTTGACATTGGGGCTTTGGTGGCCCTTGAGATCTAGGAGGTGCCGTGTATGGCTTTTTATTTGGCTGAGAATTATTTTGGTGTTGTTGTCTCTTGCACTGCATCTCAAAGTCAATGTCCTTCGAAGATTGCTCAGATTGAAATGCATATGTAGTAGTGGCAGCATAACCCAAGGGATGCAACATCATCACGTTGTGTCGTATGGTAGGTCATAGATCATCCATGAAGTGTCTAAGCTTCTCCGCATCATCCATCGTAATAAGGGATACAAAGTGGCAACCCCTATCAAAGTTCCTTACAAATTCAGCAACAGAAGTGTCTCCCTGACGGAGAGTCATAAATTCCTTCTTCAATCGCCCTCGCAGATCAACGATAAAATACTTTTCATAGAAAATCTCCTTGAATCGAGTCCAAGTAAGTGTAGCAAGATTAATACCCTGCTCAGCTCCTTCCCACCATAAAGAAGCGTCGTCCCTAAACATGTAAGTAGCACACCTCACACGATCAGCATCCCCCATGTTCAAATAGCGAAAATGCACCTCAAGTGCTCGAATCCATGCCTCCCCGGAAAACGGGTCTGTGGTGCCAGAAAGTTCCTTCGGCCCTAGCCTCCTGAACTGATCATAAATATCATGCAATGGCCTAGGAGCCTGCTATAAGTGCTGCTCAAAGAAACGAGCCATACCATCCAATGCACGAGTAGCAGCATCCCCATTAGGAGGCGGGGGTGCATTAACATGACGATCCTCAGTAGTCTCAGTCTGCCTATCAGTACCAGGTGCGCATCTAGAAGGCATTATATCTGAAAGTTTTCCAAATTTTAATGTAACCAACAGACAATTAAATCTAAATTTTCTAATTATGTAACATATTCTAATCCATTTAGCAATTTAAGCATATAAAACATTTATTCTCGTAAAGCTATTAAACATGCAACGTAGACATATATTTCACGTAATCATGAAGGTAACATCATAAAAATCATATAAAGCATGTAAACTTACAAATTTGAGGCTTGATGATTGAGCTTCCTGGCACTGATGGTGGCACAACCTTTTACAGGAACATTGCTATGATACCAACTGAAATGTCCACTACTTGTTTTCTTAAAAAGTATTAGAATATTTTTTTCTTCTACTAATCTGCCGAAATACATATATATATATTGATAAAATATTTTGCACCATTTTAACAATAAACATTCAACAATATTTGAAAATCAAATGAAATAGTTTAAATAATAAAGTTGTCAATCGATTGCATATCCTAAATTAGATAAATTGCTAAAACTAACATCTCAAAAACCACTCAAAATCATAATAAAATTCGTAAAAATGTCTTTAACATAATCCTAAAAATCATAACTCATAATCATAAGTCTAGTGCGGAAAACCAGCACTGGTCATCGGGTTATGTGCACCTTCAGTTCAGTCAAATCAACCATCAAGACATCCATTATCATATTCACTTGCATCAATCACACCTAATGAGTCTAAAGACTCTGCAAACCATAATCTTGATAACAAGTAATACAAATACAGATCACATGCAACAGTGAAAATACTTTTACGTAAAATAACATTTTCATAATGATGCATAAACTTAAACATAAATATTTTCATAAACATTTTCATATCATCATGAACATATTTATATTCATCATATTCATATTCGTATTCATCATATTCATATATGTATTCATTTTCGTTGAATTCCGATCCTTAATTGTGACTTTCGTATTAGTATTGGGGTGATGGATCTATTTACATGTAACCACAGTACTGGAAGACATGGATATCAGTGACACTCTCATCCTCAACTGAGCCTTGGCCTATGTATTAACATATCATCGTATCAGCGTATTAGTCACAATTATTTCACTTCCTTCAACATTTCGTATTTTCATCACTTATAAAAATTCAAATGCATATTACGTTTTTCTTTTAAACCAAGCATGCCATATGTCTTTTAACGTTATCATTCAGCATAAAATTCCATAAATATGTGAAATAATCATATTAACATATAAAACAACATTCATGACACTTCCATGACATTTACTTATTTTCGGGTGTAAAATTACTGTTTTACCCCTACACGTAAAATTTCACGTTTTGACACTTTTTTTTAATTCCGTTGACTCTAGATCATCCCAAATAATTATTTAAGCTTACATAAATTTACCATAATTTTATTTAGCTTAAATTCTAGGTTTTTTAATTATTCATTATTCATTAATTATTAATGCGTTTTTTAATCCCTTATTAAACCAAACTTTAATATAAAGTTCCCAACTTAAAAACTTACAGGTAAATAAATATTGTTCATTTTATGAAATTTCGTTGTTATTTTATATCATACTAATGAATGTGTATACTTTTTTGTGCTAGATTTTGGCGTATGAATATTTTCAAGCAATTGTTGAAGTATTTGCTAGACGTCAGAAATGTCCAATGTACCAATATATCGGATGTGTCATTGGTTGACTAGGAAATGGAGTAAGAACAATTCCCCTTCAATTGATGATTTGAACAAATCATTTAAAAATATATATAGTGTAATTAGTGTGATACATACTTCACTTACTATGTGAACAGAAATTCGAAGAGTCCGAATGCTCTTTGTAATTTGAAAATTTTAATAATATTCTTTCGCTTTTTCAAGTAACCCATTTTTCTATCTTCTTTTTCACAAAATTCAAATTCTTAAAAATTAATTAAAATAAAAAAATCCATATATATACTAGAAGTAACTCTTTTTGTTCCATTAATCAAATAAAAAATATCAGGATTCAGGAAAGAAGTAAAGCTGAAAATAGAAAATTTAGAGGCAGAAGTACTTATCGGTAAGTGATGGTTGGATCTCGCACTGCTCTTTTTAGCGGTCAGTCTGATATAGTGGCGAGGCTTTGGGAACTTTGTAGAATTAATTATTACACTTTAGAACGAGTCTGTGAATTATGAGTAGAGTTGTTTATTTTCATGAATTATTATTATTATTTATCACTATTAATTAAGTTAAAAAATACATCACATGAATTCAAATAATACATTTTTTATTGTCCCATAAAAAAAATTAGATGTATAAAACTATATCCATTGACATTAATTATTTATGAACATCGAATAAGTGAATGTGGAGATCGGACTTGTAACTCAGCAAGTAGGCTTGTCAAATTGGGTCAGGTCCGTCGGACCGACCCGCCCCGCCATAAAAATTGAGTGGGTTGGGTTGATAAAATAGCAACCCGTTTGGAGGTGGGCCAAATGGGTTGAGCCCGTTTGAGTTGCGGGTTGGCCCGCCAAATTAGGGTATAATTTTATATTTTAAGTTTTATATAAAAATTCTTATTTCTTCCTTATTTTTTCTCATGTGCCTAAGCCTGCCAAATTAGGGTAGAATTTTATATTTTTAAGTTTCATATAAAAATTCCTATTTCTTCCTTATTCTTTCTCATTTGCCTAACTTCAATCACTCTGTAAAATCTCTATGCTTCTATTTTTTTGAAGATGTTATAATCTTCAGTCTCCTCCCTTTTTTTAATATTTAACTCGAACTAATCCAGAATTATCGAAATAATATAGTAAATAAAGTAATTATGTGTATTGTTGAACACATAATATTACATGAGTTAATTTTTAGTACATGTGTACGATGAAATCTTGTGTGAATTAGAATAAGCACTTTATTTTTTTATGGATTATGTTGATTATTGTATGCTTTCAATGTCTCATTTCAGTGTTTTTAAGTTTTTTATGAAATTATTTGACTGAAATATATTTTTTCTCTATGTTTATTTTAATAATGTTTAGTATTTTTTTTTAAAAAAAATAATAAGCGGGTTGACCCGCCTAACCCGCGGCCCAAGGTGGGTTGGGCTGGGTTGGCCATTTAGAGGCCCGCCAAAATGACTGGTTGGCCCGCCCCGCCCCGCCTAATGGCGGGTTTCGACCGGTTGCGGGCTGGCCCGCCCCGTCGGTCCGTTTTGACATGTATATCAGCAAGTCTCACCCACCGTTATTTTTTGTTAAAAAAATAATAATAACTTGATGTGGTTATTAATAAATTGGAAAATTTGTTTCATGTACATACTTGTTAAACAACTCAAAGTGTGGGGAGAAATGTGTGAAAACTTCTGAAATTAAACTATTTGTGCATCTATTGAGATTTCTACAACGACCGCAAATGCGAAAATACGAAATAACCCCGATTAAACCTTCTCTCGAATAAATAAAATATATATATATATATATATATATATATATATATATATATATATATATATTCTCAAACATCAAAAGAAATAAAAACGGATCTCGTCCGTCCCTCAAAAAACTAAAGAAAAGGAAAATAATACTCATCTACAACTTCCTTTTTACACGATATATTATAAAAAAAATTAACAAGACTTATATTTGAAAAAGGTGATAGATACATAAACTAAGATTTGCAACGCCTAACCAAGTTCGAATAAAAACATTCACTTAACCGATAACCTCCTCCTTGAGCTGCTTAACTCTAGCAACGAACTCCTCCCTATTTTGCTGAAAAATAGAGTATCAATAGTCAGTGGAAGAGAAAAGGATCTAAATGGACACAGGGAACATGGATTGAACAATATCTTGTTGAATCCTAACCTCGAAAATGAGATATCGAGTGGTGAACCAAATCGTGTAGCCCAGACCCACAAGTTCCAACACTTTTGGGAGCTAAAATTTAAACCATCTTACAAGTTAGTAAAAAGGTATAGTCCAAGTGTAATCACGGCAGGATAAAACATGGACAAAATCGATGCGCACTCACCAAGGGAATAGAATCGATGGCACCTATGACAGCAACTGATATCCTAAGGGCGATTAAGCCGCCAATGCCAAATGCAATGATTGAATATTTATCTTCATAGTCGAACTGATGGGAAAAAAACAAATATCAGATATAGAAAATAAATCAATCAGAAATGGATACCTCTGCAGAGACAAAAAATAAACCATATGTATGCCAACACCCCTAAATGGGTTCGATCCCACGGTAAAGCAAAACCCCCCACTCTAATTGTACTAAAAATAAATAAACCAACTGTATTACTCCTTTGTTATTTTAAAGGATGAATGTTCACTGTGGCAACCCTGGGATTTTCATGTACAGTAAGGGTACACGTAAGTGCCTTTTGGAGGAGCCGAAACTCACAATTTCTAAAGACTACAAAAAAGACTTGAGGTATTTCAACAATTGCAAATTATAAGTGATATCAAAATTCAAACATCTTTCAGTCGGTAAGATACACTCAAGTTCCAAGTACTGAGCACTTCCTTATGAGAGAATATTAAAAAGTCAATACACCAAAAGGCATTAAAGTTTATCAGAGAACCGCCAAATCTAAACATAAATTATATAAAGAAAAAATGTAATATTCAGAGCATAAAAATAATAGATGAGGGCTATACTGGGAAATTATTCGAATCAGTGGAAGAATATTGAAACAACAAAATAAGTACAGCATAAAGGTTGCTCAGGTAACCGCTCAGAGTCGACATCATAGTCGATGTTTCATTAAGCGTTCAAAATTGCTTCCATCACATTGAAAATACTCCTCACAGCAACCCAGTTCATATTATCAACCAGCCACTTTCCAGTGAGAAAATGCTAAAAAGCAAAACAGGTAGAATCAGAAGGTACATGCAAGTGTGTTGGAGTAAGCACGCCAACAGCAACTTGCGTTGTACACTGAAAATTTGAAACAATATGATTTCAAAACACAGCCAAAGAACAAAGAATAAAATAGAGTGCGGTCTTCAAGCTAGGAGACAACTACTAGACTCAATAATGATGGGAGATTTGGAAAAATTCGCTCTTGTGAAATGAAAGTTACGATTAAAATGTCAGTTTTTCACTTATGCCTTCTCTTTTTGTGGAATTTAGAGGACTATATAGGAAAAAAAATGAAAAATGCCATAGACAACAATCAAACTGAACAGACAAGTCAAAGTTTCAGCCAAGGAAAGAGTGTGTGGACAGTTAAAACATCGAAATGTTTGAGATATAAGAATGCAGAAACAACGACACGCTGACCAAAAGAACAAATAGTATGGAAAGCATAACCATTAGGACAAACTATACACATCGACAACAAAATAAAAAACATGCGAAAAACCTTTATATTAAGGTCCTCCAAGAACTTAAGTAGTTGCAATGAATCATCTTCTTGGGGTACCACATCAGGCTGATTAATGTAATCTTCCTTCTTTTCAACAGTTAGAGACTCTACCACTTGGACTGTTATCACACTGTCAGATTCTGGCTCATCTTTGATATCAGAGGTTGCTTCAGTCACGGCTATCAGAGGCACGGTTTCCTCGGGTGTGATTTCCTCGGGAGCAGATGCCTCAGACAATGTATCCTCAGGTGAGGTTGTCAGAGTTGTCGTATCATCGGGCGAGGCTGCCTCATAAGTGGTTGCCTCAGTCGTGGAGCTGAGACATGACATAATTGTGCATCGTTGCCCTGTTCAAATGATTACAGGAAATAAGTATCTTCATTGTCGAAGTTAACGAAAATGGAACAGACCACCAGCAATAGAAAAAATCATCATAAGAAAAGACCATTTAAATTAAATACAGAAAGATAAGTCCGAATCCCGTCACTCACTTGAAGTTACTATAGCACGTTTCAAGCAAACAAAATATTTAAAAACATCAACAGCAGAAATATTGTTCCCGAATAATCATTTCTCATCAGCGTCCAAATAAAGTCTTTCAACAACTAAGCAAAGCTTCGAAGATCTATAGCAAAAACTACAAAAATGAGAAGGAAAAAAAAACAGCAGGCCAGCAAAATTTTTTTCTAATATCCGACATATAAGTGGAAAAATAAACCTAATTGAGACTAAACGTTACCAGAAATAGAGCGGGTTTGCTTCAGAGGGCCAGGAAAAGGAGCTCTGCATTGGATTAGGCATCCAAAATGGTTAGGAACAATGTGGGGAGGCGGCATGTGAAAAAGGAGATTGGATATGCCTCGAGCTGTGCACAGCTCCATGTTTTTTGAATGGATGGTATTATAGGAAAGGGATGACCAATGCTAGGGTTTTTATTTGGGGAGAGAGGAGATCGGATTGGGTTTCGACGCTGTGTTTGGTTTAACAAGGTCACACGTGGAAAAACAAAGCCATTTTTATTCAACCAAACCAAAATAATATATTTTTATAAATTAATAAATCAAAATTAGCTTAAATGATTAACAGTCAGCCGCTGCGTACTTTACTATTTGTATGTCAAGAAAACAGCGAAATATGACTGACATTCAGAAAAAGGTCACCTAAAAACCCATCCTTGGTGAGATTGCGTCAACTTCCATTAGCAACAAAAGCACATTCATCGAGGGGTGAGGTCCCAATGGCCGATTGCAACAGGTTTGACTGTTCAGAGCCAAACTTGCTATGTGACGAAGAAAATAGTGGCTTTTGCTCTAAAGGTGACGATGAGTATTATTATCTTTTTAATGAAAAATTTGGGTCAAATGACGTATCAGAATCAGGGCCGTTGATTCCTTTGCCATGCCCGAGTGCAGAAGTTCTCAACCAACACATTGGTTGGATGGTTGAAAGAGAGAGGGAGTTACTGCTCGGAGATGCTTATCTTGAAAGATTGAGGAGTGGGGGAGCTTGTTTTGGGTTTCAGGAAAGAAGCTTTGGATTGGTTGTATAAGGTCAGTCAATTCCCTTCTTTATAATTTTGGTTGATATCATTTTTCTTTCTGATCAAAATTGAATTTTTCGATTGTTCATTTGCTGATTGGGTTTTCGTTTTGATCAGCATTTTTGGGTGCTGCTTGTATTTTTTTTAATTTCCAATTATTTTTGCCGAAATGGGATCTTTCCCCCACATTTATGGATAATCGTCTAAAATAGATCAGTGTCCGTCATTCATCAGTTTTATTTTCTGATTTTTCTTAATTCATTCAATGGTTTATTGGAGGCGAATCAATCGAAATGTGTTTTTATTAGAAATAAAAATGAACTATGAGTATTTATTTCTGAAAATTTCATTGAATTCTTTAGTCATTTGTGTTTTTCAACCTATTGGATTTATTTCCCTATAATGACATTTTGTTATTTTAATTGCATTTGAATACCAATGTCTTATATTTTTGTCTGCCGATTCGTTCTCTTTGGCGTGAACAGGGAGGTATAAAAAAGTGGACAACTCAGTTAGTAGCTGTAACATGTTTATTACTTGCAGGCTTGCAGCCAAGGTGGAGGAGGTGAATGTCCCCTTCTACTCTTGGCATACATGCTCACCGAGATGTTTTCATGTATAGCTGCCCATGTGACACAACAATTGAAGTGTGACAATTGCACTGCTATAATGATATTTTTGTTTGTCATCGGATATAATTTTTTGGTTATGGAGAACCCAAGTCTCATACTTTTGGATTGCCTTTTCGTATGATTGATTCGATATTTTGACCATTGAGGAAAAGTTGTTATTTTAAGTTGAGAAGGGTGATTGCTGACTGATGATTATTGCATATGTATGAATGGCATAGGCCGGGGAGATGGAAGTTGTGTTTCAAGGTCAAACCGTGCGAAGAATGGAGATTGTGGTGCTGGAATACGTGAAGTGGAGGATGAAAGCTTATACACCATGCAACTACGTAGACTATTATACTATTACACCAGAGCCATTGATCTCCAGATCCGTTGAAATCATTTTATGCACAATAAAAGGTTTGTTTTCAATTTGTGGTCATTTTAATGCAATATACTACTTCGTTCAGAAAATGAAGTGTTGATTCGGTTTGTTGGTTGAGAATTCAATGCAGGTATTGATCGATTTCTTGGGATTCAGGCCTTCCGAGATAGTTGCAGCAGTGGCAGTGAATGTTTCAGGAGGAATAAATGGAATAGACATTGATAAGGCCCTGCCTCGTTTCACGGGAATAGAAAAGGTAGGAATTTACATTGGTTCCTAGTATTTTACCTAGGACAGGACATTTAATTCCCATGTTTTTGGTCGATGTTATGAAATCTGTGATTTTAGAACCCGTTCAATTTCAAATATTAATGCATGGCATAAAAATGAGTTTGATTTTCTGATTGTAACACTGAAAGTTGAGTCATAAGTCGAATACTTGAATTTTCATCGACATTAGGCAGGGCTCGAAGGCATGACAAATAGTAGCGGATCAGGTTTTCAAAGTACTACTGATCATGTGGAGAATTGATCAGTTGAGTGGAACACCATTGGTGCCATGAATCGAAGTGCTTGGAAATGATTTTGCAGGAAAAAGTAGTGAAGTCCTGGAATTGATCCAAGATTTGACATCAATTAGTGGGACTACGGTTCCATCATCAGTGCCCCCCACAGTCCAATTGGGGTGTTGGATGCCGCGAGCTTGAGCTATAAAAGTGATCGAACCACAGTTGGTTCATGCCCAAGTTCTTCAAACACGAGTCCCGACAACAAAAAGAGGAAACTTGACCGGACTACATCCAGTTCTTTGATTTCCTGAAATTGTAAATTCTATTTTTCTTTTTTCATTCTGTTTTTGCGTAAATGGTTATAATTGATTTTTTAATTATATTTTCTTTTTTAATAATATTGTGCATATTAAATTATATAGATTTGTATTTCCAGACTATTTAGATTTTTGATAAACTCTAGTTTCTTGGAATTAACCCCGACAAAATTTTCAGAGACATTCTGTGTATTTTTAAAGATAATTTGTGTTTATGATAGACATAATTTTAAATTTTTTATTGTGTTGTAATTATTCACGTACGAGTAAGATAACCGTAAGCACGGTAAGAAGTGGGAATTCAAGCGCATTGGCTAGGCTCAAAGTATTAAAGAATTAATCTAGAAAATATGCTAAACTGACAAACTGTGCATTCTTCTTATCATAGTACATTGATCCAATATAACAGCTACAGTATTCCACACGAAAACAAATTTCACTCATATTTTTTGCGAGGCATCTGATCTTGTAGGCATTTCACTGCTCCATAATAAATCAAAAACCCCGTGTACCAAAAATCATGGTTATCAACATATATAACCTGGATATATTTTTCAGGTTTATTGGCTCTGCTTGATCAGCAGTTCCTCAGGAACTGTATCAAATGTCTCTCTAAATATCTTCTCGTAGCCGCCTTCAGCTAGAACCTTTGTTCCCTGCGGTATTCTTAAAAGCCGTAGGTGCTAGACTAGGCGGGCCGTATAGACCATATCTAGATGATTTTTCTTTAACCTTGGGCCAAATTCTATTATAGAATTTGTTACACAACAATTATCCAACAACCAACCACAGAGGAGAGTATTACGGACAGAGCATAGAACACCAGAAATGGAAGAGAATTATTCTCTGTTGTATATCACGGAAGTGGTCAATCATACATATATACACATGAGTTGCATACAGCTGTCAATAACTACCTAAACCAACTTAAACTAACTCAATGCACTTAAAGCTAACTAAGCTAACTAATAGAAAGAAATAAGTACACGAGTCTAAAAGAGAGAGATTATATTTCCCAAGTAACAAAATGGAGACAAGTGAGTCCTTTAAAAGATTATCTAAGGGATATGATAGAAGAGCTTACCTATTTTATCGTTATGATTACTAGTGAATCCATTCAACTGAGCTTCATAGGTACTTGAATGTCCTGTTCAACATTCGAAGATACCCACCACATCACACAGTTATAACCACCGAGTGTCTTAACATACATATAGTGTCCAATTTGAATGCTTTAGCAGACTAGCAGTGCTAGTTATTGGCTGTGCATGTTTGGCTAAATGGTTAATGAATCTTTAGCTAGGTATGTGAATGTGTTGAGTCAAGGTGGTTTCAAGCCACCAACAGAGCTAGGTGGTGCAGGGCATCAAAAAGTTCTAAGAAAGATTGACATAAGAAGAGGGTGGTAGGGGAGTGATGGATCAAGATCGAGTCAAACTTTTGAAAATTTTCGAACTCACATATAAGACTGATAATTTTTCAGTCCAGCTCGAACGGTTAATTAAATCGGTTTGACCTATATTGATCAGATTTAAAATCGAGAAGACGTAAGGCATCCTATATTATATTTTAAGATAATTTTGTGTGATTTTTGGACTAGTGGACGACGATGATATCTTTTATTTAATCATAAATAACTCTAGTGATTAATCAAAATTGATATCATGTGTCATGTATTTAACGTATAAAGAACTGTACTAATTAAAAGCTTGTGAGCCTATTCATATTTTTTCGAGCAACCATATAAAAGCTCAAATTCGGTACTAATGAAGCTCGAGTCAAACAGTTCATGAGTTGAATAAGGCTATCTACACTCTTCAAGGAGGATTTGGAGATTGAATGGATATAACATGAAAATGCAAGCATCCAAACACAATATTCACCATCACCATCACCATTATCATCGTCATTATCATAGCACATTTCTACTAATTGCGGGGTCACCCACATGGATATTAATTCTTCAAACTAAGCGATTTTTCCACATGTCATCTCTTAAACAAAAATGTAAGATATTTTTGATCATCTTTATCCAAGTTTTCAATGGTTTACTCCCCCTTCTACTCCTTCCATTAACTTGTCAATCTAAGATATATCGGATTGAGGCTGTGTTTGGTCTCATCCTCACATGACCAAACTATATTTGACGTGTCTCCATAATCTTATCCTCCATGGAGGCTACACCTAAATAGCTCATAATCTTTTCATTCTTAATTTTGTCCTTGCGCGTTTTGCCACACATCCATATTAACACACTTATATCTGCTACCATCATCTTATGTACATGTAGTTTTGTATTGGCCCAACACTTTGAACCATAAAAGCATAGGTGCTTGAACAACAATCTTATAATATTTTCCTTTCAATATCTGGGCAGCCTTCTTCCATGTCATCCACTCTGCTTTAATCATATGATCTATATCCTCTTTAATGTCCTCAGTCTTTTGGATAATAATATGACAAAAACTTGTGTGAGACGGTTTCACATGACGTATTTTGTGAAACAGATATCTTATTTGAGTCATCCATGAAAAAATATTATTTTTTATGCTAAGAGTATTACTTTTTATTGTGAATATCAGTAGGGTTGATCCGTCTCACAGATAAAGATTCGTGAGACCGAGACCTACTCAAAGAATATATATTAATACATTGAGCCCTTCAAATTTCTAATTTAAAATGTGGTCAAACCTTTTCTGCGGCGAATTTTTGTCCTGTAAACAATTGTCTACGAGAGTATTAATGTCCAAAATTAAATGTCACGCTTCTCATGTGATTGCCAAAAAAGTAAAATTTTGTTCACAAAAACTAATATGAAATTTTCTCACCACCATCTCACTTACTGATTTGTTTTTTAAAATAAAATAGTTTGGCATAAATATGATTAAAATACGCCTGAAATGATGAAATTATGCTCCTAAATTTACAGTACTCGAAATTTAGTGAATGGAGGCCAAAAACGTGAAACGCTCTTACGAGAGTCATTTTGGCACATTGCACCGTAAATTCTCGTATGACCTCTAAAATGATCCGAATCACGAACGGCCAGAAACCTGACCTTCCTAACTCGATGAGGCACTGTCCAGTCCAAGGCCATAGGCTAAAAGCCAACCGAGAACCCGGAACACGCCTCTGAACTGCGACACGCTTGCTGTTAAAAATTACAGCAGCTGTGCCTTCGATTTCGTGTGTCGTTTTCGAGACTACCGGCCATTGGGGCTTGAACCACCAACCAGAGGCTCTTACCAACACCCTAAGGAATGATTTGAACCATGGCTAAGGGCCCTAGGCCAGCCACAATTCGAACCACGCCATGAAACTATCGAGAAGTCCCACCCGAGAGCAATTCTGTGCGCGTGGGGTGTTGCTATTGTTTTGCTGTCATGGATCGTCCCAGTGGCCATTTGATTGACCATGGCACGATCTAGACTTCCTGGGGCATGGTATGAACCGTGGCTAAGGGCCAGAGGCCAACCAAGATTCACCCACACCACCAAACTCGAAACATCACATGCAGTAGGGGAAGGGGGCCATGGGCTGTTCTTGTTCTTTTGCTTTGAAAACCGATTTACCATGGACCAAGCCTCAAAAGGGCGAATTGGTCACGTCTTAGACATGCTAGGGAGGTGTTCTAACCATGGCTATAAGCCCCTAGGGCAGCCAAGATCAGACACTTCCCCTTGACAGCAACATGACAGAAAATCGAACACAATATGACACTCTTGGGGAAGTTGCTGTCATATACGAGTTTCCAGCGTGTATGGGGCTGAACGAATGGACCCATATGATCTTAACCTGTCCTAGTACATGTTTAGATGCGGCCTAGTGAGCCTAGGATCGAGCCATGCCCTGAAACAACAGAAACAACCGAAAACGTGAAAGACAAGAGGGGCCGAGAAAATCTGTGCAACTTTCCTTGAAAATTCTGTCATGTATTTCGTTTTCCCCTCATAATCATGTACTGATGCTAATTAAAATTAGTTATACGACTTGATTGAAGAGTCAAGAATGTTAGAAACATGCCTGGATATTTTTGTTTTGAAGAAAACAAAAAGAAACACACGACGCGGAGGAGACGGAGCGCTTTTCTACCTTGCTTGTCTCTCGACTTCTCTCCTATTTTTCTCACGGTTTTCTCAAGATTTTTACACTGAAATTTCCTCTGATTTTCTCTCAGATTTTTCGGTGAAGAGGAGGGAGAGGGAATGGCTAGATGAAAGATGGGAATTTGCAAGATAAAAGGAAGAATAAATCTTGCTATCTATGAGTTTGTTAAAATATTGATATCAAAAGATTTGAGGGGTGTTTAGAGGGTGCATATGGTCGAATTTAGGGTCTAGGTTCAAGAATAAATTTGCTTAATTAATTATTTGATAGTGATTTAAAAAAGTTGGGAGAATATCTTCCTAGAAGAGATTAAGGGTAAGATAATTAGAAGATAAATTGCTCAACAAATAAAATCTTTTAAAATCAAAGGAGGGGCCGATTTTTATCATTTAAAATGGGGTGGAATATTTCTTAAATATTATTTAGTGGGGAGTAAATTTTAGGGGATTTATCTAACAAGAAAAAGGTGAGGAAAGATAATAAGGAAATGATTTGACAAATAATTTAAATCATCTAAATGAAGGGGCCGAAATATGATGATTAAAAGAGGCATAAGTATTGCTTAATTATTAATTATTGAAGATTTAGTGTTGAAGGAATTTTCTCCCAAGAGAAGATAAGGAAATAAATTAAAGATAGAGAGTTGAAAATATTTAAATCTTTTAAAGTGTTATGGCCGAAAATTATAATAAAAATGGAGGGGAAATTTTCATAAATGTTGTATTTTAAATCTCTAGTGTTTTGTCTACCCATTAAATATTTTAGGGAATTAAGGAACTAATTGTTGAACTACATTTACTACTTATCTCAAATTATTTAAATAATTCCTTTAAACTCTCTTTTACAATAAATTAATTTATTATTTATCTTAAATAAATTTTTGGAATGTTTTCTTAATATTAAATTTTATCCCTTTACTCCAACTCCGGTCCGGCCTCACTTAACTAACTGAAAAACTAACAATTAAACTACGGCATAAAATAAATAAATTTAAAGAAAAGAATTTAAATACTCATGCAATAAAATCATTTTAATTTAAATACTAGGAATTATGCATGACTTAAATACGTAGTCTAATTTACGGGTTCTACAATAAAATCATTTTAATTTAAATACTAGGAATTATGCATGACTTAAATACGTAGTCTAATTTACGGGTTCTACAACTTGCATATGGGATGTTGGTCATTTCTTGCTTCTCATCTTCATTTACGAGATTGTTCTTAGGATAACTTAAGATGGTGTCCGAGTGGAGTGGTTACTGATTTTGACTCTTGCATATTAAATCTGGACATAACCTTTCAATATATGCTTGTTGGTTAAGAAACGGCCTTTTGTTCTTTCTGTCTCTTTGGATTTCCAATCCCAAAATCCTCATGGCCTCTCCTAGATCTTTAATTTCAAATTCAACATTTATTTTCCTTTTAAGTTCCTCAATATCAGCTTTATTCCCACTTGCTATGAGCATGTCATCAACATATAGGAGGAGATATGTCTTTCTATGATCTTGCACTTCTTATAGATAGACACAGCTGTCAAATGAGCTTCTTTTGAAGTTTATTTTTATCATAAATTCATCGAACCTCATGTGCCATTGTCTAGGCTTTGCTTCAGTCCATACAGATCTTCTAAGCAGACAGACTTTATTCTTGGCATTGATGGGTGAGTATCCCTCTGGTAGTTGCATGAAGATTGTTTATTCAAGATTTCTGTGAAGGAATGTTGTCTTAACATAAAGTTGCTCTAGTTCAAGGTCCATTTGAGTGACTATGGCTAACACAATCTGATAGAACATTGCTTAACAACATGGGAATATATTTCATTGAAATCTACTCTTTCTACTTGAGATTAGCCCTTTGCTACCACTCTGGCCTTGTACTTGATTTTGTTTGTTTCTGTAGAGTCTTCCTTAATCTTGAATACCATTTGCAGTCTAATACTCTTTGCTCCTTTGTTTATTAACTAGCTGCCAAGTTTTATTCTTTAGGAGAGAGTCCAACTCCTCATTGATGGCCTCTGCTCATTTTTCTTTACTAGCATGAATCACATGTGATGTACACAAATATCAATAATATAATAAAAATCAAAAAATTTAATTTTTTAGAAAAACTATTTGAATCATTTTGTTATTTATTGAGTTTAATCTCTTGTTATATTAGATCAATAAATTATTTAAGAACTTATATAACTTACTTTCAAAATTGTTTTTCAAATTAAAATTCATGCTGTTGAATTTATCTTATATAATAAATGATGATGAACATAATATATAAAACGAAATGAATTGAAACAAATTTTTAAAAATTGATGTCAAAACACCATGTATAAGGCAAAATAACCTAAAAATCTACAAAGTTGTGGATTTTATCAATGCATAAAGCATAATTTATATAAGTGAAATAACTAAGAACAAATAATTACCAATTTAAAATCCTCGTGACTAACTCATCAAAACAATATCAAAACTAACGAAATAATAATATTGATAGTAAAATATACTCATAATATTCAATTTAAAATAATATTGACTAACTCACGGATAATTAATTTTATATCAAAATATATCTTTTATAGACTAACATTGACGACTATTAATTTTTTTGTTAAATAAAATTTTAAAATAATAAATAAATCAACATATGTAATGAAATACACATTCATATAAGATTTTATGGAAATATCAAATAAAATCAAATAAACCAATACAATAATTATTAAATACAAATTTTAAACTATTGGTATGATTTTCACCATTAAAATTTGAAATATAGCTAAAGAAATAAACTTTCATACAAAATGTTATTTGTTGAATTAATTAGTTTGATTTCTAAATAATTAAATAAAATTATTAAAATATCTTATGTAAAGATTTTAATATTTTGACAAATAATAATCAAAGATCATTATAATTATATTTATTATAAGGATTATGACATATATTGTTTTTATAGTAAAAAATAACTTATGTGTCTTTTAATTACTCATTAATATATTTTTTCATGCATTAGATAATTAGGGTTTTGATTGATGATTGATTTTGACGATCAAATGTATGTATTTTTTTAGTTATACAATTTAATAAAATAATCATGCCTATAACATTTACATTTGTTATAGATCATAATGATATTTTTTGAATTTTTACTATCTTTTAAAATCAAAATCAATTCATATATCTATTACATTATAAATTTTCATATTGATTGTTATTATCTCATTTGAAAGAAAAAATAGATTCAAATATATAATTTTTTTTGGCAATCAAGTACTTTTCATATACGTGAGTTAATGAAAAATTATTAAAAAATATAATTTATATTTTTCATCAAGCCTTCAAATACGAATCATTGTTATATTTTTTTTATGTATTTGTGTATGCTTAGTTCTTATTTACGTATACACATTGGATATTTCAAACTATTTCTTTACGATGATTCATTTTTTTATATCAAATAGGCCGTAATATTAATCATTTGAAACCATTTGTTTTTTAAGTTTTAGAGTTGTAGTATTGTCAAATTATATGCAATATTTATGTCACTTGATTGAACGTGAACTTTTTATTTTCTTATTATTGGTTTTTTTTTCCTTAAAATTTCGTAAATAATGAAAAAAACATATATATAAATTGAAAATTATAAATCAGAAGTTTTTCATGCAACCAAATTTTTTGTATTGAATTTATAAATCTATATGATATATAATTTTTTTTTATTGAAAAAAGTGCTACTTAGATCTATTTTTTAATATCAAATAAAATAGTTATACAAACTAATCGTTTAACAATTACGCCTTAAAATTTGTATATTACGATATCTGATTTTGGAACTGAAACCAAGAAAATATTTTAGTTTTGATTGGGTTTCAATGTTCTTGAGAATCAAAGTCAGGCTTATCTTTAGACCCATAATATGTAAATCTTAAACAATCTTAATATAAGTTTCTAATACTACCAAATTTTTGTGTATTAAATTTATAAATTTGTCAAATAAATATATATATATAAATAAAATGCTACTAAAATCTTTAAATTTCTTATTATAACTAAACTCTTTGAATTTTTCTAAGAGATTCATATTTTATAAGATTATTAATATATTAACATACATAATTGTCGATATAAATTCTCCTTTATAATTTATTAATCTCTTTACTTACAATTATTAATTAAAAAAATCATAAAATATGTTAGTATTAAATTTCATATTATCATATTATTATGTATTTTTCATGTTTTTATATTATTACATATATAATTATTTTTTTTATGTATTTTCTTTGTGATACTATAATTTATTACTTAATTAGAAATTGCACTAAAATTATAAAAAAAAACATGTAGAGAGAAAATTAGAAATATAAAACTTTTGAAGGTAGTATAAAGATGAATTATTTCATAAAATTAATATATGAGTTACATTTTATTCTTGAAGTAATACAAATGAGTACAATCAATATATATTGTAGTGATAATTCATTAAATATTAATTGTATACTAGGTGGACAATTAGAATTGTACATATATATCTTTGTTGAGTTTTTGAATTTGTATTGAGAAGGAGGTAATTTTTATGTTTTGACAATTGAAAAACAAAGCCAATGATCCACACTTTTATAGGTATATAGATTATCGCTGGACATTGCTTCCTTGTAGGATGACTGTTCCTCATACTCTACTTGCTCATCTGTGTTTAAAGCATAAGATATCATATCAGCCTCCCCAAATCTTAATGGGGGATTGATTTCCCTCTTTTTTATGTCTCATGCCACTTTGTAAGATCTAGAATTTCCCATTTTATGCTCACTTCAGATTCTTGATGTTTGTCTTGAGTTTGCACGGACTTAGGATCAGTTTTTGGTGATATGCTTTTATATGAAAACTTCACCTCAACTTCTGGTTCTCTATCCTTCACATTTCCTCCCTTGATGTCAGTTGTTTTAAGGTTGTACCCCATTCTAGACTCATCAAAGGTAACGTCTCTAGTGTTGAAGCACCTAGGACCTGTTGGCTCTGGGTTATAAACTTTATAGCCTTTTGTTCCCTCGGGGTACCCTATAAAGATGCACTTTAGAGCCCTAGGCTCCAACTTATCTTGTTTTATATGGGCATAAGTTAAACATCCAAAGATTCTTAGATGTTCATAATCTGCGGGAGTCCCACTGTGTTAGATCTTTCTCTCGGTACTGAACAATGTGCACAAACAACAAGTCGAAGCAAGAATGTTCATCTGTCCGCAAGACGAAATTGCCCGTATCACAGTGCTATACGTTGAAGACAATCGTCTCTAAGATACAACGACTTCGAGTCGAGAGAATCACTAAAAACTCTCGAAAGCGGCGAACAAAAATACGCATGAACTTTCAAGGACGAAGTGAATGTAAGATGCATCAAAATGGTAAAAAATTCTGAATGATATTTGAGAAGGATTATTTATAATCGATCACCGGATGCATAGAAGAGACACGACTTTCTGGACCGGATGCGTAGAAGAGTCGCAACTCTCTTCCAGTAGTTAATGGACACATTGTTTGGTGCAAACAGCTGACTGGAGTAGATGCAATCTTCTTGTGAGAAGCCAAGGGACGCGCACACTGTTTGGCGCGCTCAAATCCAGTAAGAGGCGCGCAGGTACGCGATCCGTGCACGTGGTAGCACGCCTAGTTATGTGACTTGCGTGCTGCAGCACGTATTTTTCGTGCACCGGCACGAGAGCTTCTGTTTTGATGCATCATGTACACCTTGTGCGCTGTAGCGCGTTTCTGACGCGCACCAACGTGGGTGCTACTGTTAACAAAATTTATTTTCCAAATAAATTTGGTCTAGCGCTCGTGTGTTTCATCGAGACTTAGCCTATCAGCATCTTCCCCCTCTTAAAAGCTTCTGGTACCCCTGGAGGCCCAAAACCTTAGCTCAAACTTGGAGCTTATAAGGGAGACCAAACTTGGATAATATTCCAATGTGGGACAACTCTCACTTTCTTTTTCTTTCACCACTATTCAATTATCCTCCAATCTTTCACATGAATGAAATTAACGCATGTGTCTAGATTCACTTGAAAGCTCTTGTGAATTATTATTGCATCAGGATAGGTAGTTTTTAACTTTGAACATTTTTTAGTAATATACTATAGAATTTACTTGTTGAGTAGTAACATGATGTCTTGAACTAGTCAACTGTTTATGTAAACCAAGTCAATAGTATTACACAACAATAATTCTAACATATTTTTGTTCTCATGTTGTGTCCATTTCGGCCCTGGATCATAACTTAGATTTATAAGTGTTTTCCATTGAAGCGGCCATTACTTCTCACTTATATAGGTGATCTCCTATCTAAAGTATCTTACCATACCCTACCTCTTAGGTATATGGATCATTAAAAAAAACATAACCTCACCACGTGTTGCAGGTCTTTTCTACTTGGATTTTATAGGAATGAGGCATCATTAATTCCAAGTACTCAAACTAATATTTATAACTCAGTCCTATTGAACTAAGGTCATGGAATCTCCAATCCACAAGATTAGGTTACCTCTATAAATATTTTATTTTGTGGGTTTTAAGCTCATTCTCGTAACAGTTTGTACATTTGATCTTTATTTATTCCTTTAGTAATTGGATCCGCTAGGTTTTCCTTTGATTTCACATATTCAACAGAAATAACCCCGTTTGAGATCAATTGTCTTATGGTATTATGTTTCCATCGAATGTGTCGAGACTTACCATTTTACATACTACTCTGTGCTCTTCCTATTGCCGATTGACTATCACTATGAATATTAATGGAAGACACTGGCTTATTCTAGCAAGGAATATCTTCTAGGAAATTTCTCAGCCATTCAGCTTCTTCTCCAACTTTATCTAAGGCAATGAACTCGGATTCCATGGTGGATCGAACTATACGTGTTTGCTTAGAAGATTTCCATGACACTATTCCTCCACCTATAGTGAAAACATATCGGCTAGTGGACTTAGAGTCTTTTGTGTCAGATATTCCATTGGCATCATAGTACCCTTCTAAAACTGCGGGATATTTCGTATATATCAAACCATAGTTCGATCTATATTTTAAATATCCAAGCACTCTGGTTAAGATTTTACAATGATATTTATTTGGATTACTCATGAACCTACTTAACTCGTTTACTGTATATGCAAGATCTGGACGAGTACAGTTAGTCAAGAACATTAGACTACCTATTACCCTTGCATATTCAAGTTTTGAGATGGGTTCTCCTCGATTCTTTGCTAAATGAAGGCCTAAATCTATAGGTGTTCTACCAGGATGATTGTTTAAGGTACTAAATCTATCAAGCACCTTTTCAATATAGTGAGTTTGTGATAAAATAATTTAATCGGATATCCTAAAGATTTTAATCCCTAATATAATATCATATAACCCCAATTCTTTCATATCAAAATATTTTTTCAACATTTTCTTGATATTTATAATCAACTCATAATTACTTCTCATAATCAACATGTTGTCTACATAAAGGTAGACAATTACATAAGCATTGCATTACCTTTAATATAGGGACATTTGTCATATTCATTGATTTTGAAACCATTCGACTTCATTGTAGTGTCAAAGTTTTCATGTCATTTCTTAGGTGCTTGTTTGAGTTCGTATAGTGAATTGACAAGTTTACACACATTATTTTCTTGTCATGGTACGACAAACCCCTCGGGTTGTTTCATGTATATTTCCTCTTCAAGTTCTCCATTCAAAAAGGTTGTCTTTACATCCATTTGGTGAATCTCAAACTTATGTAATGCAGTGATAGCTATGAGAACACGAATGGATGTAATCCTAGTAACCGGAGAGTATGTGTCAAAGAAGTCATATCCTTCCTTTTGTTTGAACCATTGAGCTAACAATCGAGCTTTGTATTTATCTATAGATCCATCTTCTTTATATTTTCTTTTAAGGATCCACTTGCATCCGAAAGAGTTACAACTCGGAGGGAGATCAGTCAAGTCCCAAATATGATTATGTACGATGGAATCTATTTCAGCATTTATTGTTTTTTTCCAGAAAGGAGCTTCTGGATTGGATAAAGCTTCTTAAATAGTTCTTGGTTCATCATCTAACATGTAAGTCAGAAAATCAGGACCAAAGGACTTTTCAAATCTTGCTCTCTTACCATGTCTTGGTTCTTCATTGATTTCTAACAAATCAACAGTACAAAGAAAGTTTGTTTCAAAGAATATTGCATTTCTTGATTCCATAATTGTTCCTTCATTAATATCAAGAATTGCTGACTTATGCACCAAAAATCTATATACACTAGTGTTATATGCATATCCAATAAAAATGCAGTCAACTGTTTGGAGTCTAATTTTAACTTGTTTTGGCTTAGGTATTTCTACTTTAGCCAAACCCCCCACAATTTTAAGTATTTTTAAGATGGTTTGTGACATTTCCATAATTCATATGGAGTTTCATCTTTTCCTTTGTGTGATATTTTATTAAGAATGTGGTTTGCAGATAAAATTGCTTCCTCTACAGGTTTTGAGGTAAGCCAGAATTTATCAATAACGCATTTATCATCTTCTTAAGAGTACGATTTTTACGTTTTGCAACTCCATTAGATTGAGGTGAACATGATGTTGTAGTTTAATGAATTATGCCAGGGTTTGTGCAAAATTCTTCAAAAGGAGTGACATACTCTCCACCTCGATCACTTCGAATCATTTTGATTTTGTACTCAATTTATTCTCAACCTCATTCTTATAATTTTTGAAAGCTTCTAAAGCTTCATCCTTACTTTTCAATAGATAGATGTAACAAAACCTTGTGCAATCATCAATGAACGTTATGAAGTACTTTTTCCCACCTCGAGTTTGCACAAGTTTTAAATCACATACGTCAGTGTGAATAAATTCAAGTGGTTTAGTACTTCTTGTCACATAATGGAATGAAGTTTTGGCCATCTTTGCTTCAACACAAATCTCACACTTATCTTCTGGATTCCTTTTAAATGCAGGTAGTACATTTAAATTTGCAAATCTTTGTAAGGTGTTAAAGTTAACTTGTACTAATCTTTCATGCCATAAATTAAAACTTTCAAACAAGTAAACAGAATCATCAAGTTTACTCTTCGCCTCGTGACGGATAACATTCATTACATTCATTTTCAAGAGACCATTGTTTGGTACCCTTTGCCAATAAATACACCATTTTTAGTTAGGACAAACTTGTCCGATTCAAACAAAAGTTTAAAACCGGCCTTAATCAACAAGGATCCAGAAACTAAGTTCTTTCAAATGTCTGGCACATGCAGCACATTCCTCAGCGATATCCCTTTCCTGAAAGTCATCTTCAATACCACTTTGCCAATCTCTACAATCTCAGACGTCGTAGAGTTTCCCATGAACAATGTCCTATCACTTACAGAAGTGTAGGATGAGAACATTTCTTTGTCAGCACAGATGTCGTTAGTGGACTCGGTATCTACCCACCATTCTCTTCGATTATCCACCTGATTGGTTTCAAATACAACTGCGGATAGATCAAGTTCCGATAGGTCTATTGGCACACGTCTTTCCTCCATGACATTGGCTTGCTTTAGTTTCTGATTCTTGTTGTCTTCCTTTGGAAGACTACAGTCTTTGGTCATATGATTCGGTTTGTCACAATTGTAGCAAGTTCATTTGAACTTCTTGGCCTGCCCTCATTTCTTCCCATTTTGTGGGCGCTTTCTCTTGTGACTGGTGCTTGATTCTGTCAGAAGGCCTTGGCCTCGACCTCCATTGTCTTTTTGTGTGTTTTGGCTTCAGAAGTTTGGCTATCTTCCTCAATTCGAAGCCTCACAATCAGATCTTCAAGTTCCAACTCCTTGTGCTTGTGCTTGAGGTAGTTCTTGAAGTATTTCCATATGGGTGACAATTTCTCAATTATAGCCGCCACTTGGAATGGTTCATTGATATTCATCCCCTCTGCTAGTAAGTCACGAATTATAATTTGAATTTCTTGTACCTGGCGTATCACATATTTGGTGTCCACCATTTTGAAGTCCATAAATTTGCCAACAACGAACTTCTTAATGCATGTGTCTTCTGTTTTGTATTTCTTTTCCAAAGAGTCCCAAATTTCCTTGCCAGTTTAACAGAACACTAGACATTGTATAATGTTTCATCGAGTCCATTGAGTACGTAATTTCTACAGAGGAAGTCACTGTGGTTCCAAGCATCATGAGCAGATCTTCGTTGGGTGTCAGTATCGTCTGCAGCAATAACAGGGGGATCCTCCTTCAGGAATCAAGACATTCTTAGTGTGGTGAGGTAGAAGAGAATTTTTTGCTGCCAACGTTTGAAGTCGGCACCAGAAAACTTTGGAGGCTTTTCACCGTGAGCAAGAGCAGCAGGGACAGTAGGCTCGAGAATGAATGATCCAGTCGACATTTTCAGAAAGAAGAATCAGAAACGAGAAAAAGAGATTTCGGCTTGCGATTGTGTTAGATCTTTCTCTCGGTTCTGAACAATGTGCACAAACAGCAAGTCGATGCAAGGATGTTCCTCTGTCCACCTTATGCTTTCGGAAACACTTGCTACTGCAACAGTGTGCTTCAGGTCTACCACTTTCCATTCTACTTCTGTGATTTGATAACAGATGTGTTTGCTTGGAAGTTGTGGTCCACCTTATGCTTTGTGTGGATTTTGTTAAACGGTTGATTGCCGGCTATATCTATGTATCGAGAGTGAAATTATTTTTTGCATAAAATCCTACCAAAATTTAGCTGAATTCACTTACAGAAGCTATTCGCCACGTGAAAAAAGAATGTTTTTTTGGGCTTTTCTTTACACTAAAGAAGAGTCTATTATTTATTCAACGGTTCAAGAACTTCCTAGATTTTCTTGAATAATCTTGTTCATTTCTACGCAGGCTCTTTATTTCTGTGTCCCATATCGTGAACAGTTGCTAGAATATTATTCAAATAACAAAAACCTTGATGCTGAAGAAAATCTTTTGACATGATTAGCAGACTCATTCGTACAGGTACATTGTCATTGAAATTGGCAGTACTTCCGACTGAACTAGTTTGTTACATCTGTTGATTGTACTTGTTTTTTATTTTTCAATTTTTGTTTTCCAGAATTATTTGTGTTCTTGAACTAGATTCATTCCCTTAGTGATTGCTCCTATTCTAAAAAAAAGAAACTGAAGATAGAGTCATGATGTAAAATAATGAGAATTGTTGAGAAAATATGTATCTTCTAGGTTGAATTTGGATCGATGGATTTGAAGTTAGGAATTTCAAATCCATAATAACAAATGCATTGGTTTTTATTTGGACAAATGCGCTTGACAAGGAATTTCAAATCCCAAATAATTGAGTCATTATGGAGGAGTTCAATTTCATCCCAACGTGGAGTCATTTCAAATCCCCTCAAATAATTCGTCAAATTTAAATCTTCAATCCAAACGCAACCTTAGTTATTTGATTAAGATGGAAATTAAAAATCAGGTATGAGCTATTTAGCCGGATACTTTGACTTATTATGTTAAATTTTTGTAATTATTTGCTGCTAGTGAATGATTCAAAATGTTCATGATAAGGCTTCAGTTGGATTTTATGTCTCCACACATGAATTGTACGACTCTATAAAAATTTCGTTGTTTTGTAAATTATGAAGGGATCATGTGCATATAACCCACAAAAAAGCCAGTCTTTTCCAAATCTTATGCACTTTAGCTTCCCTCTACATGATTATTCTTCATTTCATTTGTAGATAAGCTCACAAAAGAAAAAAACAGGTGTCATTGCTCCAAAGCGTTTTGTACAGAGATTGAAGAAGCAGAATGAAATTTTTCGCAGCTACATGCACCAGGTATGTAGTTAATGTGTCACTTGTGAATTATTCTGATGGCATGTTACAAAACATTGGCATTTCAAAAATTCCCTTGACTTTTTACTTAATTTAACCATAGAGAAATAGAAACTGAGATATAGATTGGGTTGATATTGACGCATTCGTCATTGCTAGTCAGCTGTAAACACTGACGGCAAGTATTATGTAAAATTATGTCTCAACTTTTATTACCCAACTGAAGTCTTTTTCGGATTCGAACAGTTTAATCCTTGGATGAATACCATAGGATGCAGAAGAAGAATTGCATCTTTTTAGAAAACTACATTTTGGGAGGATTTAGTCAGAATGTATTATGCAGCTGTGGTTGAGATGAGAGGATTTATGTGGTTGTAGAAGTTGATGAAAAGAGTAACTTATGGGTTTAGATGAAGGCCTTGCATACAGTGGTAATTTCATCAAATAATATATAGTAATTATGATTACCTGACTAGCTGACTATAGTAGGAGTTCGATCATCATATACCGGGATAATTTGATTTGTTTAACCATTATAAATGATCTTTTAACAAGGAAAGTTTAGAGATAGGGATTTCCAAACCACAATGGTTTTATAGTTTCCAAGCTTTTCTTTGGTTTAGCATGTTATGCCTTACATGTTAAGGTTTCATGTTATGCACAATCACTTTTCCATTTAAATACTTCTGTGCTATAACTTACAATCCATACCATTTATCTTCGTTGACATCTTAATTTACATATGTTGATGCTTTGGTACATTTTGCACTCTAGTCACAAGGTCTTGCAACAATTTGAAATCAGTGTATGTTGTATGTGTTTTTCTTGTGTAGGATGCACATGAATTTTTGAACTATTTACTAAATGAATTGGTTGACATACTGGAGAAGGAATCCCTGGCTTCTAAGGTTGATCAGGAAACTTCCTCTCCGTCTGAAAAGATTGCTAATTTACCAAAAAGTGTGTCTTCCAATGGTGTTCAAAAGGGACCATTGTTCACCTGGGTACACAAAAATTTTCAGGTGCCTTTGACTTGCCATTCATCCTCAATCTACTACTTCTGTCTTGTGTATAATGAACATTATGAAATCTGCCTCAGCCTGCTCTTGAAAATCCATCCTTGTTTGAAAGAGCGGGATTTCCACCACTTTTTTTACTTGTAGGAATGTCTCTTCTGTGATGACACAATAATGATTGACATGGGTCATCTCATTTTTGTCACCATCATGCAGCTAGTGAGATTTAATGGCATTACAGGCTTCTGTGGATACTTCTTTTCTTATTCCCAGTTTTCATTAATGTTTTAGGGTATATTGACAAATGAAACAAGATGTCTCTGCTGTGAGACAGTGACAGCAAGAGACGAAACGTTTCTTGACTTGAGCCTTGATATAGAACAGAACAGTTCGATAACTAGCTGTCTGAAGAACTTTAGCTCCACTGAATCTTTAAATGCAGAGGACAAGTTCTTCTGTGACAAGTGCTGCAGGTTAGTCATAGTTTACGTATAGATTATGGCTGTCGCTGTATGTTAGGATTAATTCTGTTACCTTTTCGTTGGTTGTGATATTACATTGGTAAAGATGGGTTTAGACTATGGTATAACTTGTTCTTTAGTCAAGCTATCTGTTTGGTAGAATTTTTTTGTTCGTCATAGAATTCCTCAAGACAGCCATCAATAACAGGTTCAGTGTTGTCATTTCCCAGAAATAAATTGGTAGGAACCACGAGATTGACTGTAATATCCGCAGACTGTTGGCATTTCCCAATAGAGAGAAGCAGCTAAGCGAACAATGGCTATGAAGTGGCTATTTCAATATGTCCATATAGGTTTTGCTAATTTTTTAATTTGTCTTTTATTGAATATATTAAATGATCTTACAAATATTTTATTCAGTTAAGTTCTACCTATTCCCTGAAAATCACTTTCGTCCCCCTCAACTATCATTGAGATAATGGGTTTGTAAATACAATAACTTGTTTTTGAGGTTTGGAGTGGAAGTTGCAGAAGAATAGCAGATGTTATTTTGTCTTTGAAATTTTTTGTTTTATTTTTTGTTATCCATGAAGTAAGCTTTGACCAATATTCAGCTTGCAAGAGGCCCAAAAGAGAATGAAAATAAAAAAGCCACCTCACGTATTGGTCATCCATTTGAAGAGATTCAAGTACATTGAACAGCTCAGCCGGTACAAGAAGCTCTCATATCGTGTTGTATTCCCTACTGAACTAAAGCTCAGTTTTACTGTTGAAGATGCAGATGCTGAGTATTCCTTATTTGCCATAGTTGCCCTTGTCGTCATGGGGTTCTCGAAGCGTGGAATGTTTCGAGAAACTGGAGCAGATTGGGGAAGGAACCTATGGGTAAGACTTCTATTTTTACTTCCCAAATTTTTTTTTTATGTATTTTGAATAATTAGTGAAATGTTTTTCAGTTGGCCATTGCTTTTAATTGTTTGCTCTTAGGTGTTTATTGCCGTGTATTTTCCCCGGCATCCATTTCAATATTGACGATTGCGTCTTATGTCGGTGTTTGGTCTGAGCATTGGTTGGTTAGAAACTAGTTATCGCAAAGCTTCCTGGTTGGCCATCCAACTGCTGTGGTTTACTCTCTAAAATTAATTTGCGAAACAAGGATTTCTATATTAACTGTTACAGATTATATTTATATGTCCCCTAATCCCGACTACAGTGAGATCGAGATCGAGAATCGCATCAAATATATTTGAAGAATAACGTAGGCGAAAAATAGAGTCAAGGTCTCAAAGCAATACTGATACTGTTGAGCATGGAAAAGAAAAAGAGTCAATGCTCATTCCAAATGTCCTGAGGACTTTTTATTCTGTTTTGTCCAACACAAGAAGAGAAAAGATCATTTAAGGGCAAACTTGTGTTTGCTTCCTTATTTGGATTGGATGGACAGGTCTGTCCAACGGTGTTTCAAACCATAAGAATTACTACCATCCAAACTTACCCGTGGGACAGAATGAAGTCCTACCTGTGAAGACCTGAATCTTGCAACGAAAAAATCTATATAAGTCATAGGAAATTTCAACTCATTTTGGCACAACATTTTTTAGTTCCATACAATCATAATCATGAAAATTTGAATAATCATTGTCCCTTCATTATTGACCATTTATCACCATATGAAAGTACACCAATCTTGGAAGAGATTCATGCAGCCAAAATCACTCTCCATTTGCACTTAAGGAAAACCAAAATCACTCATGAATCTCGGGTGTGTATCTTGAATCAAGAAGAGGCCACGTTCATTCGGGAGAGAAAAATGCAATCATCACGCTGATTAAGCAATCAGTGACATTCTTGGAGTGATACGGGCTTACCAGTTGATTATTCAAGTCTATATAAGAAGCAAACTCCCTCCTCATAACTTCAAGAATTCAAAATTTAGCAATTGCAGCATCCTAGTCGAAGCTCTACCGCAACCTTGTTCGAAAGAAGTTCTTTTAACATGTCCTTCTAGCACCTTAATCCAAACGAAATCAGGTAAGTGGGCTTTTGCTATGTATTTCTTTGTAACTTAGACTTTGTATAAGTATTTCATGACATACTTGTATGTGTGTCAAACCATTTTTCGAAAATGCTATTACATATTTCATAAAATCTCGATCGATGTACGATATGTTTCTTTTATTTCCGATGTTCTTTGATTCTGCTGAGTACATTCAAAAATTCCGATAAGTGTTGCTTGATACATCTGATTCTGTGGTGCACTGTTATGATTCGAGTGGGATATGGAACGACGATTGTAAATTTATATGGCCCCCATCAGTGGGTATAAAACCGTGTTTCGGCCCTCATCAGTGGGTATAAAACTGTGTTACTGCCCTCATCACTGGGTATAAAACTGTGTTTCGGCCCTCATCAGTGGGTATAAAACTGTGTTCCGGCCCCCATCATTGGGTATAAAACTGTGTTTTGGCCTTACCTCTTAGAAGAATAACATATTGGGGACAATTTGACCATGGAAAACGAGATGAATAACAGTGTTTTCGTTTGTTCTGATTCGTTCTGTTCTGAATTGTCTGATAATCTCTGTTTTGCATTTCGATTCCGATTCTGATCTGATATAAGATACTATGTTTTGAAAATCAGTTTGCAATATGGGTTTTAAATTATATTTATATGTATTTGTGGTAATCGATCGGCCCCCACTTGCTGAGTGTTTCCCAAACACTCACCCCTTACATTTCTCCCCAGATAAGAATGAAGATCAAGTAGACGAGGATGAATAAGACATGCTTTGGAGTTGGTAACGAAGTTTTGAGATATGAAGATTTCTCACTTATGTTCTTCCTAAGTTTCGAATCAAGTTGTACACCGCTTCCGCATATTTTATTTCGTTTTGGAATTTATCATTGTAAGACAAGATTATTTTGAGTTAATTATGAAATAGACCGGTTTTGGTTTATACTGAACTACGAGGCTTGTTGTTTGGCGATTATGTGATTGTTGAACAACGTCGGTGTCGACTAACCCCGGTCTCGGGGTGTGACATTTAAGTGGTATCAGAGCCGCCAGGTTCATAATCCGGCTGGGGATTTCGATAGAGAAAATTTGACGAAGTTAGATTTTGGTAAAAACTTAGTCATTCATATGAATCGAAATCCAAATCTGTCAATCGTTCATTGATCCTCATGAATTATTTTAAATTCATATGAAAATATTCTGACTTTTCTTTTCGAATATTCCATTGATTCTGCATCGAAATTTGTTATCTACATGCATAAGTATGTTTAAAAAAAAATAATAAGATATGATTTTTGGGAAATTGATTTGAGACTAATCTTTATATTAAATGGCCAATTGAAAATTTGAGATTTTTCGGATTGAAGTTAGATTAATTTTGGGACTAATATCTATATTAAACTATCGATATAAAGTTTTAAGTCCTGATTTTTCGGGTTTAAGTTAGATTGACAGTTATGTAAGAAGGTGATACTCATGATTAAATTTTTAACAATTATATTTAGGATTTTAAGTAAATATATCTATATCTATAAATATATGTTCTTAACTCGAAAATATATGTTCCTGATTTGAAACATCATTCCTGATTCTAATTTTTTTTGTCAAATAATAAATTTTCATTTGTTTTGATATGGTCTTAAAATATTACTAATTTTTTTTTTGTTTAATAGAATTGATTGCAATCAAATCATTTAACATATATACTAATATATCAATGTAATTGATCGAACATATCACCTTTCGGCCTTCAATCTCTAATTTAATTCTTCTTGAACAAAAGAACAATTCACATCTCAATTTTTTTGTCCTCATTTGTAAGCTGTCAATTATCTACTAAGAACTAAATATATAATATATTTCTTGGATGTATTATATATTGTGTCTCTTTTCTAAAATTGTAATTGTTCCTATACAATTCTACCCATATTTTAGGATTTTCATTCAATGATGCATCTTTTAATCAAGCCTCATCATTTACCTACCGTCAATTTTTATAATGTCATTATCGATCTCTAAATTCTTAAAGCCACCTTAAACATTATAATTTAGCCTTCACATTTACCTATAAAAGAAAAATAATGATAATAATAATATTTAAAAAAAAAATGAATCCACCGTAGCCTTATTTTCAAAAATCGTGTCCTACAATTAACTTGTGATTTAAGGCTTCTTATTTGTTTAAATTTAAAAACATCCATTGACCCAAAATTTAGCACTCAATTAAGTATTAATTATAACAATTAAAATGAATTAATGGCCAAAATTTTTTGTTACCATACATCTCACCGAAAGTAGTTATATAAATGAAGAATGTCACTCAAACACACACAAAAATCACAATCCCCTCATATTTTCGTGTCCCCCCGTCAAGCAAGATTCTCACTTTCGTGTTCGCAATGACGACGCAAGCCAGGACCGTTAGGGAACTCGAGCTCGAAATCGAGCAACTTAGGGGTACCATTACAAGTTTACTTTATGACAAAGAGAAGTTGAAGAAAGCTAGGGATCGCCTTGAAGTAGAAGTGGGACAACTCACTTTCGACAAAAAACTTTCGGAAAAACAAATCAAAGATTACAAGAAGAGTTGCAAGAGTCGCAAAAGTATGGTCAACAAATGTTTGCCACCTCCGAAGCTTGGTGCAACCACTATCACGCTAAGAAATGGTTTTCTGTCCAACTTGAACAGGAGTTCAATGCCTATCGTCATGAAATGGAAAACTATGTGCAACAACTTGAACTCAACAACCAAAACTTGAGTGCAGAAATCGCCAACCAACAAATTGCACTCGAACAGGAGCAACATCCACTAAATGCACAAGGAGAAGATGCTAACGAGGAGTTAGGAGACGGAAACGTTACTGATTAGATTAGGCTCTCATAAGTATTTTTGAATAAGGACACTATTGTCTATATTATTTCTTTTTACATCTCACTACTTGTGTTTTGAAACATATCGTATTCGTATTATAGAATTCAAGTTTAAATTTTTCTTTGAATCAATTGAACTCGAACCATAGATTATTCAACATGGATTTAAATTTCGAATTTATCAATCATTTCATATCTACATCGAGTTAACTCAAGTTTCGAGGACGAAACTTCTAATAAGGAGGGAGAGATGTGAAGACCCGAAATCTTGCAACAAGAAAATCTATAAATTTCAACTCATTTTTGGCACAACATTTTTTAGTTCCATACAATCATAATCATGAAAATTTGAATTATCATTGTCCGTTCATTATTGACCATTTATCACCATATAAAAGTGCACCAATCTTGGAAGAGATTCATGCAGCCAAAATCAATCTCCATTTGCATTTAAGGAAAACCAAAATCACTCATGAATCTCGGGTGTGTATCTTGAATCAAGAAGAGGCCACGTTCATTCGGGAGAGAAAAATTTAATCATCACGCTGATTAAGCAATCGGTAACATTCTTGGAGTGATACAGGCTTACCAGTTGATTATTCAAGTCTATATAAGAAGCAAACTCCCTCCTCATAACTTCAAGAATTCAAAATTTAGCAATTGCAGCATCCTAGTCGAAACTCTACCGCAACCTTGTTCGAAAGAAGTTCTTTTAGCATGTCTTTCTAGCGTTTTAATCCAAACGAAATGAGGTAAGTGGGCTTTTGCTATGTATTTCTTTGTAACTTAAACTTTGTATAAGTATTTCATGACATACTTGTATGTGTGTCAAACCATTTTTCGAAAATGCTATTACATATTTCATAAAATCTCGATCGATGTACGATATGTTTCTTCTATTTCCGATGTTCTTTGATTCTGCTGAGTTCATTCAAAAATTCCGATAAGTGTTGCTTGATACATCTGATTCTGTGGTGCACTGTTATGATTCGAGTGGGATATGGAACGACGATTGTAAATTTATATGGCTCCCATTAGTGGGTATAAAACTGTGTTTCGGCCCTCATCAGTGGGTATTAAACTTTGTTCCGGCCCCCATCATTTGGTATAAAACTGTGTTTTGGCCTCAACCCTTAGAGGACTAACATATTGGGGACAATTTGACCATGGAAAACGAGATGAATAACAGTGTTTTCGTTTGTTCTGATTCGTTCTGTTCTGAATTGTCTGATAATCTCTGTTTCGCATTTCGATTCCGATTCTGATCTGATATAAGATACTATGTTTTGAAAATCAGTTTGCAATATGGGTTTTAAATTATATTTATATGTATTTGTGGTAATCGATCGGCCCCCACTTGCTAAGTGTTTCCCAAACACTCACCCCTTACATTTCTCCCCAGATAAGAATGAAGATCAAGTAGACGAGGATGAATAAGACATGCTTTGGAGTTGGTAACGAAGTTTTGAGATATGAAGATTTCTCACTTATGTTCTTCCTAAGTTTCGAATCAAGTTGTACACCGCTTCCGCACATTTTATTTCGTTTCGGAATTTATCATTGTAAGACAAGATTATTTTGAGTTAATTATGAAATAGACTGGTTTTGTTTTAATCTGATGCGAAGGGTGCATTTGCTTGTTGAGAGAAATTCTTTGATTTTATGTTTTCTATTCTGAAGAAAAACTCTTGTGACAGTTCAAGCTTATCACACTAGAGATAATTATTGCATTTCGCTTCAATAATTAGATTGTTTCAGTTTTTTCTGTCTGTTTTGCTAACTTGTTTCTTAGTTATCATTTTTGTTTTCCAGACAAGTATACATGGCTAAAGAGAAGGATACTGGAGAAATTGTTGCTTTAAAAAAGATACGCATGGATAATGAAAAAGAAGGGGTATTTTTTTTCTTTTAAGTGATTATTTGTTGATGTATCATTGACAAATTTAGTTCTGATGTAATATTTTGTTTTGCTTTTCTCTGCAGTTTCCTATTACTGCCATCCGAGAGATCAAAATTCTAAAGAAGCTAGAGCATGAAAATGTTATTAAATTAAAAGAGATAGTAACATCTCCAGGTAGTTTTTTGTCTATCTAGGAGATATTTCCTTTCTTTTTGAGTTTTTATGCTTGTCTTCTCATGTGTTTCATGTATCCTAAATACAAATCAAGGCCGTGAAGCGGTTGGGCAAGGAAATCCTGGTATGTAGCATGATTTTATCTATCTTATATTTATCCGTCTCAGTAAATGTCTGCACTTAGGGAGCACATCTCCTTTTGTATTGTAGACGGTAATAAGTATAAAGGTAGCATTTACATGGTATTTGAGTACATGGACCATGACTTGACTGGCCTTGCTGATCGTCCTGGGTTGATATTTTCAATTGAGCAAATAAAAGTACTGTAAGCTTTCCTACATGGAAGAATAATATAGCATTATGTCTTTTAACACTCGAAAGTTTATTTGAATATTGGTTTGCAGTGTTATATGAAGCAACTGCTCACTGGTCTTCATTACTGTCATATAAATCAAGTGCTTCACAGGGAAATCAAAGGTTATCCTGTATTTACTTATGTAATGTGTGAATTTTAATACGTAGAAAATGGACCGAATTCACAGGATAGCCACTCTGCAGGCTCCAATCTTCTCATCGATAACCAGGGAAATTTGAAGCTTGCAGATTTTGGACTTGCACGTTCATTTTCATGACCACAATGCTAATCTAACAAATCGAGTTATTACTTTGTGGTACAGGTAAATTGTTTATTATCAGTTGGAAATTAATTGTTACTAATAACCTACATACCCTGCGTGTCATTTACGTCAACCATTGTGCAGCCCTCCAGAGTTGCTTCTTGGAGCCACAAAATATGGTCCATCCGTTGACATGTGGTCTGTTGGTTGTATCTTTGCTGAGCTTTTGCATGGAAAACCAATTTTACCTGGCAAAAATGAGGTTAGACCATTTGGGCCGTTAGGCTTTAATCCATTTTTGTTTAGTATGATGACTAGTAAAAGAAGATTATATGCTTGTTTTAATCTAAACCAGTGTGAGTTTCTTGCACTTACTTCGAATTTACTTGTCATGGTCTTCATTCATCTTGTAAATTTTACTCTTCAAGTTATTCTCGAATGGAGATTAATGTGAAACAAAGATTTTGTGCGAGCTTAGTGAATAAACATCATATTAGTCAGCTGTTATTCTCCAAGTGCAACTACACTGTCTGAATGGAGATTTGTGTCAAGCAAAGTTCTTGTGCAAGCTTAGTCGATAAACATCATATGAATCCGCTGTTATTCCTCCAAGTGCTACTAGTTTGTGTTAAATAAATACTAGCCTTTCATGAACAGACTCTTTGCATTCATAACGATTATGCATGAAACACAGAGTTTAGCTCCCTGGTTCTCCTATATAGTAGTGCTTTTATTCCTTGCATATAGTTTTTTGTATCTACCAATTTATATTCTCGATCCATTTTAAATTTTTGTGTGGATCTCTTCATATTATAATCCAGGTAAAATTTGCAGCCCGATAAGATATCTATAAGGGGGATTTTCACACTTCCTAAAAAATCCTACTTTCCAAGTTTGATATTGTTAAGAAAAGATCCGGATGTTTAAGCCTTAAGGATTTTTTTTACTGTTCCTGCTTGCCAATATTAAACCAAGTGTTCTGCATACTTAAAACATAAATTGAGGCAGAATACAATTTCTTGATTTTGGAGGAACAAGATGTACTTGTTGAAATCGTAATGATGGAGTCTTTGCAACTTCCTTGGTGATGAATACAGAGCTTTTACATAGTCATGGAGATGATATTCTAGTGGAAATTTGTTATTGTTGTTTGTAACCTGAAAAGGAAATGTATTCTGGTTCTCCGTGGGGGCCTATTTCAAGAAATTTAGCAATCCATTCCCAAAACATTATTTAGATGCCTGTAGATGACAGATTGCTTCCTCTTTGCTAAATGGTCTTCTCTCATTAAAAGGGGTGCCAGGTTCCAGTTTCTTGGTTAGCTCTACATCCAACCTATGAAATAAGTGAAATACAAGTTGAAATAACTGCTTTGATGAGTTAAATAGAATTCATGTTTGAAATTTTATCAGGCAATATTTGTGCTGTACCTGAATCATCTCCCTCTACTAGTGTTTTGAATTGATGTGTCAAATTGATATCTTGTCAGAAATGTATATTATTCTTCTCAAGTCTGCTTGCCGGTTTACTTTTGAAAATAAACCCCTATTAACCTGAGGGTGGTTTTATTTTCAAATTTTCTTAAAGCCTGAGCAATTGAACAAGATATTTGAGCTTTGTGGAACCCCTGATGAGGGTATTTGGCCTGGTGTTTCCAAGATCCCCTGGTATAACAAGTTCAAGCCTGCACGTCAAATGAAAAGGCGAACTCGAGAGTTTTTTAGACGGTTAAGCATATTCTCTAGTGTTGTGGAACGCTCTATTAAGGACAGCTTTTTTTATGCATAATATTATGTGTTCTGTTGATCATCTCTTCAGTTTTGACCGTCATGCTCTGGAGTTATTGGAGAACATGCTGGTTCTAGATCCGGCTAAGGTATTTACTTGTCTATGAACTTGGTCAATATCCTCGAATATAATTGCATGCATTTGTGTCTCATTTCGTGGGATTGTTCACCTTACAAACTAAAAAAGTCTTTAATTTTGCTTTGTTCAGAACCAAGGATTGAAACACAAAATTGTATAAAATAGCGGAGAACATGATTGGGAGATGCTACCTGCAGCGTGAGATAATTTATAGAGATATAGTTTGGGTGATTGATAGATGCAATACGGTCATTGTTGTGATTACAATGTATTAACAGCAAATTCATGGAATCGAACAATATAAGAAATTGGAACTGAATGACTGAGGTGTAGATTAAGAAATTGGAAATTAATATGAGAATCCTTAAACAGACAAGGATTTGCCATTAAAGCAATGGCTGTTGACAAGGGAGAAAACTCTAAAGGGCCTGCAGTTGAACCTTAAATCTGCCCTACCCCCAAATTTCTTTTCAAACCCTAAAATGCTTGAACTCTAGATTCGTATTGGCTAGCTACCTTTGGTGCACTATATCTCTGGATTAAAATTGCTACACAAGCCTGGCTAGCTATACGAGGAATTGTTTTCTTGATCCATCAAAACCATTGAACGGTTGGTCCTGTCATACTATCTCAAAATATTGTTTGGTCTCTTCCGAACCATTGAAGGTTGGCATTTCCATCCAGCTTAAAGCTTGTTTAAGTTATTCAAACCCCTCGTTTATACTATAGTTCCATGTGTTTGCATTGACTACTATTTAAATCTCTGCATCGTGCTTCAGATACTTTCCCTTGCCAGTGGCTCCTTAGGAACTCCCTGTCCAAAGTTTATCCTTCATCCTCTTCCAATCTTCCAGTGCTCCTGAGGATTTGTGGATACCTTCTAGTTGTTCTTGACTACTTTTCTCTTATTCATCCAACCTAGTCACCATTTTCCCAATACCTCAGTTTTTTCTCTGCTTGTGTGTTGATCATCATCGTCAAGGAGAATCTGACCGACTGTTCAGATTTTTTACCTAAATTTATGGAAAGTTTTTTGGCTTGGGAGTTGGAGTTTCAGTCTCAGCAAAAGCATCCCTCCTATCGAGGAAGTTGAGGACAATAAGTAAAACAGTGAACCCCAAAGGAGAGTCCAACCTGACCCCCAGAACAAGAATCGGCTAAGCCAATTGACCATGCTTCACTCCATGTCAATTTGACGTCAGCTCCTTTTCTTACCGACCCTTGCACCTTAAGCAGAATACCAGTTTTTAACCTGGCCGAAGAAGCAACTAGAATTGTCTTCTTTCTTGGACCAAGGGATCGTTCAGGACCAGTACGGAGCAATATCCTCTTAAACTTTTCCAAAGACCAATATACCTCAACGACTGAGAGCAGGGAGCTGCACCTTACTGTTGCCTGTGTGATAGAAAGTGATACATGCTGAAATTCTGTTGATTTGGTTGAGCTAGTAGGAAATGAAATCAGACACGGGATAGTTTTTTCCTGGAAGAGTATGGCTCAAATTTTCTAGCGCACCTTCTTGAACTAATTACATGGATATCCATTTTACTTTCCATTTCCATAGGTATTTTACTGGTCGTTTTTGAAGATCTAAATTGTTCACTTATGGTTTTTTTTAGACTGCAGTTGACCCCCAAAAGGAAGGAGTATCAAGCATATTGTTAATTTCAGAGCTTTATCATTTTATTTAACAATTATGTTAATCAGTTGTCAAATTCAATCAAGTTGCACCATGTCCAAGCTCTTGGTATCTACTTTAGAACATTTATATGCTTCATGATTTCATGTCTTCCATCTTAAACCTGAATTTTTACAGAGAATATCAGCGAAGGATGCTCTAGATGCTGAATATTTTGGACCGACCCCTTACCTTGCGATCCAAAAAGGTATGTCAGATAGCCCCTGTTATGCTTGTAGTATTGCTACTCTAATTTGCTTCCTAACGTGCTCGAACTTGTGCAATGTTTTTCTCATTCTAATGCCTTTTGAATTATGATATAGCTTGCCAAAATATGACTCCTCGCATGAATTCCAGACAAAGAAAAAAAGGCGGCAGCAGCGACAAAACGAAGAAATTGCCAAAAGACAGAAGTTACAGCATCCACAACAGCACACTCGCCTGCCTCCCATCCAACCGACGGGGCAACCTCATGCTCAACACTGGGCTGGACCTGGTCATCTGATGAACAATTCTCAGCCTCCTCTGCCTGCTGTTCCTAGTCATAATCCGTATGGAAAATCTCGTGGGCCACCTGGTGGACCTGATAGATACCCCCAAAGTGGGGTCACTGGTTCGTATTACCAAGATCATGGAGGTCAGAGTGGAGCATATAATAGTGGGCCATATCCCACGCAGGGACGAGGGGTCCCATATGCTGGAAATAGTGCTCCGCCTAATGGCCCTCAAGGAGCTTCAGGCGGATACGGAGCTCCCCCTAATTATCCACAGAGTGGTCAATATGGAGTTTCAGGTGGCAGAGGCCCAAATCCGATGGGGGGAAACAGAAACAAGCAGTTCGTCTGGCAACAGCAGTAGAATAGGCAAGTAATCTGTGCACATTAGATGGTGAAGGATTTTGCATTTTATGCAGCTACAGCTTTGGTAATGATGGGTTTGGAAATTTTGACCAGATATGTATAGTCGTTTGTGGGGCTCTATGTTTTATGAATTTGCTCGTTGAAATTGGATCTGTGTCCGGGGGACCGGTGAACATTGTTTGGAGAATATGCATCGGTAATAAAGTACTTCCCAACCTTGACACGAGTGGTGGCAGTTTTTTATTACCCTCCTGTTTTGACTTAATATGTTGGTGATGAATGAAATTTTGTGTGCTGCATAAAATTGAGAAGCTCTATTAACATAGCCTTGGTACTAAATATTTTGTGTGTGTGTGTGTGGATCAAGATTTCAAGGTTCTATTGGTTTCAGACTGGGTTGTAGTTGGGTAGGATGTGAGATCATGGTACGCGTTAACTTGTTTTTTGCATTTTAAATTCTATGTTATTCTTAGTATTTTTTTATCAACTGTTTGTGTTACGTCAATAATAGTGACTAATTATAGAGTGATTACATGTGGCTGGCGAGTGGTGACCAGTCCACATAAGTGACTGATGGTTTTCGCTAGAATTTATGTGCATCGGCTATCCAGATTTGTCAACAAGCTTATCAAGATACGAAATCTAAAACTTCTGTTTCCGATGATGTCACTTCGATATGGCATGATTGGTGCAAATAACTCGCGTAACGTACTGGTACTTGTCTGAAGGCAACGACAGATATCCTTTAGACCAGCCAGACTGTTAGTTTCTTAGGCACATGTTCAGGTGTTTGAGGTGGATGTTTAAACATAATGACAAATGCGATCCGGCAACCTCGACGCAAATGAGTACGTGACACCTTGAAGGAGGGAAATTATGGAATCAGTCTTAACCCTGCTATAAAAAAAAGTTAAAAATGAGAGAGCTACAGATGGAGCTAGTGAACCATCCCATCCTCGATGATAGTTAGCTTCATACTGTGTTAGCAAAAGATTTTTCCCTCTTAAGTCTGCCACAATCTTTGTCTACCCATTATTAATATCCATGCACTTGATATGACTCGAACTGAGCATATTTTCTAGCATGCACAGCCTCCTCCTCCTTGTTCTGCATGTAATGTGTTAGTGCTGGGCTTCAAATTCACATCAACCATGTCTTCCTGTTTTGTTGAGGAAAGAGTTTCCATTGCCGGTAATGCTGCGGCTATTTTCCTGAACAGAGGCTGCAATACAAGTTGAACCAATAAGCATACGCCAAAAGAATCACAACTTACATCAAGAAACTGACTTCAAAACAAAAAAGAAAAAAGAAAAATTGTGATGACAGAATAAGTATTTGTGTATGATCAAGGATAGCGCTTTCTGGGTAACTGCCCCTGCGTAAAAATAGTTACAATTTTCTCGAACCTTTTAATTTACTTCGTCATATTTATGAAAACCTTGCCCTCCACCCCAAAAAGCTTTGGGATTCCGAGAATCACAACAATGTATGAAATTAAACTGCTCAAGCAGTATCATACCTTTATGTTGAAACCAGCTTTAGCACTAGTTTCGATAAACATGATGCCAACTTCACGAGCCTTTCCATCTCCTTCTTCAATTGACACTTGCCTTTTATTCACTATAAGAAGCATAATCAAACCACAATAAGTAGTACATCATAATTAAGTTACATTTACTGCCTCACCTTTTGTCAACAAGATCAGTTTTATTCCCTACGAGAAAAATAATGACATCAATACCACGTTCTGTCCGCACTTCCTCAATCCACTTTGATGTATTTAGAAATGACTGTCGGACTGCAAAAATGGATATTGGATTAAAATCAATAACACTAACACCTTGCTTCCAAGTGTTGGGAAAAAAAATTTGAATTTGCATGATGGAAAGTGGAAACTCTTGCAGGACTTTCAATGTTCGTGGTGAGCAGTGTGGTTATGGATGGAAAAGGAAGAATGAGTATGTCACCAGGCATAGCAACTAAAATAACTTACTAGCTACATCATAGACAATCACTGCAACTGAAGAATCTCTGATGTAGCTTGGAATCAGACTCCTGAATCTCTCTTGACCAGCAGTATCCCTGTTAGCATCAAGTAATAATTTGTAAATGCTGTAAAACTGAAGTAAGCATCCAGAACTTGAACAATGATAATATGCAAAATATGAAAATTTATTCTTGGATAGCCCATGCTTAATAACATGAAATGAAATGAGTGGTACAATGTCGATGGCTACAAGACCTTAAAAGATATTTTTAAAACGACTTAAAAGACATAACTTTGATGCATGCAACTTGATCAAAATTATGGAGAAAGTGTTACCAGAGCTGCAATCGAACCGTTCGATCCTCAAGGTACATGGTTTTGGACAAGAAGTCAATGCCAATAGTAGCCTATGAAATCATTAATTAACAACAAAGCTTGAAATTGTTAGGGATTATAATTAATATAATTGATTAGAAGATGGTGAGAAGAGAATAATGGAAGGTAAAAGGATGGATCATTCAATTCATTCCAAATGGACATACATATTTTTTCATATAGAATGCATGAATGATCTCTTACATGATATATATTGTTGTTGAGCAAGAAATAGTCGGAAAAATTGAGATAAAGATTGGGAGACTTGCCTGATAAGTGGTGTCGAATTTATCGTACATGAAGCGGGTGATGATGCTTGTTTTGCCGACGGATTGACACGAGCTTATATTTGGCTAATGGTGAAACCACCGCCATTATGAACAAGAAATTATGACGATGAGATCTGAATGTGAGGAGAGAATTGAAAGGAATTTTATTCCTTGATATATTTACCTTTTTGCATCTTTAATATTTTGCCTTTCTAGACATGAGAATAATCTTGACATTAATGATAGGATGTCGTATAAATTCAATATGTGATATAAGACTATATTTGATATGACCAACAATATCTTTAAGATATGATATCCTAGTTTTAAAAGAGTTTGTTTCCTAATGAAATTGCTTTCCATGTTTATTTTCAGGACTAAGAAGAGAAGTGAGTATATAAAGGAGAGAGGAAGATACAGTGCGTGACTTTTGGAGATAGAGACGCATTCGTTCGAAGAAAGGTTTTCTGATTGAAGCAATCTCGCGTCGTTGATAAAGTGTTGCTGTGAAGTGTTGACAACATCTGAAGACAACACCTAATCACTGTTTTGATTAGTGCGCTGATCGTTGAAGACTTTTTCATTTCTAAGTTGATGCATCCTATGTATTTTGGTTTTACGATTTGTTAGAGGTTTAGGATGCAATTTGCTACTCGCCTTAATAAGGGAGTTGTTTTATTCTTTCACTAGTATTGGTTTTTTTAAACTTACAAGTTTTTCTAGTGAATTATTTTGCCATGAGGCACCACACAAGTATTTTATACTTGTGCATAATTTATATCTCGTATCTCGTATAGTTATCATTCAAGTTGCGTGTTAGTGTGTTAAACTATAATTTCCGATGCATGTTGTCGTGGGTATTATAACACCTGCGCACAACACCTACATTCTGATACATACAACACTCACCCTCGTCACACTCACACTGTGAGAACAGAACTTTCAATTGGTATCAGAGCCTCCACTTGACGCTACTAAGTGATCCTGTTTTGTTTTGTTTTCACAGGTGAAAAAGGATCATGGAAGCATCAACAAACACTGTTTTTAGACCTCCCGTGTTGGACGGATCAAATTATGCACTGTGGAAAGTAAAGATGAGGGTCTTTATAAAATCTATTGAAGAAAGAGCTTGGCTACGTGTAATTGATGGTTGGAGCCCACCAAAGATCGAGGATGCTGATGGAGACACTCGGCTCAAACCTGAAAGCACATGGACAATCGATGAAGTGCAAACTTCAAATTTTAATTCCAAGGCTCTCAATGCTATATTTTCATCTGTTGACACAAAGATGTTTAATTTAATCACCAATTGTGTCTGTGCCAAAGAAGCTTGGGATATACTTCAGAAACATTGTGAAGGATCCGAGAGCGTGCGCAAAACTAGGCTAAGGATGGTGACATCAAAATTTGAAAGCTTGAGGATGGAGAACAAGGAGTATATTCTTGAGTATGATAGCCGTTTGAGACAACTGTCTAATGAAGCTCACAGTCTTGGATATCCCATGCCCAATGAAAGATTGGTGAACAAAGTTTTAAGATCTCTACCTGAGAGATTTAATGTCAAAGTTTGTGCAATTGAAGAATCTAAAGACACTTCTAAAATCAATCTGGATGAATTAATGAATTCTCTCAGAACTTTTGAAATGAATCTTGATTTACAAAAGAATGATAAAGGGAAAACAATAGCCCTTGAAGTTTCAACCGACTCTTATGATGAAATCCTTCAAATATCTAAGGAAGTGAATGAGTCTGATTTAGGTGAAGATTCTATCTCTCTAATTACTAAGAAATTTGGTGATTACTTGAAGAAAATGAGAGAGAAGAAGAATACTAGACGAAAATCTGTGCTGCCCAACATCACCACTTCTACAAAAGTTCAAAAGTTTACCCATGTGAAAGGACAATTTCGACCACGGAATCAATTGGAAATACAATCAAATGTCCGAAATATGGATTCAGTGCAATGTAGAGAGTGTTCTGGATTTGGACACTATGCCAATGAGTGTGCCAATCGACTTCGGAGAAACAAAGGCATGGCTGTCACTTTGAGTGATGAAGAGTCTGATGATGATCAAGGATCAAATGAATCCGAAAATCACACATCGTTGTCTGTTGTGGTCAAGGAGAAATGTTTAATGCAGATCAATCCTCTGGGTATTGCCACAGGTGTTGCAATACCTGGTCGCAAAATCTCTTCAAATTCAGTGTGTCTTGACTCTACAACCCTTGGTGAATCAAGTCAGTCTGAAATCCAAGTAGATGATGATGAAGTCACTCTGGAAAGTGTGCAGACAATGTATGAAGAATTATATGAAGATTGGATCAAAAGAAATAAAGTGAATGCAATTTTCTTCAAAGAGAACACTGAGCTGAAGTCACAAGTATCACGACTTGAAGTAATCTTAAGCAAGAAAGATCTGAAATTATGCAAAGCTAAGGAGGAGCTTGGAGAAGCAACTCAAATTCTTGCTAAGCTTAATTCAAGTTCATCCAAATTGGATTCACTCTTGATGATTGGAAAGAATGACAAAGCTGGACTTGGTTATACGAATAACCTATTTGAAATTGGAGAATCTTCCAATACTGAAAGAAAACCAACTGTCTTTGTCAAAGAAAGTGCTGAAATCACGAATGCTACACACACTGAAAAAGGTGTTTCATAAAAAAGGAAAATATCTACTAAAAGTCCAAGTCCAGGAAACGCCACTTTATCTGCCACTATTGTTTTAGACCTGGACATATCAAACCCTACTGTTTTAAATTGAGAGATGACTACAAGAGATGGGAATCTGAACAGGTGTTGCCTCAGGTATTGTACAACACCCGGCGCAACACTGCCAATAGAAAACCGTCGGTAAAAAAGGTTTGGGTGCCAAAAGCCAAAATTCAATGTTCTGTTATCTATACTTCATTAAAGACTAACATTGCAGGAATATGATACTTTGACAGTGGCTGTTCACGCCACATGACAGGTTCCAAAGACCATCTGATTGACTATGTTGAACTGAGAAGTGGTCATATGACGTATGGTGGTGGTGCTAAAGGAAGAATTGCTGGGAAATGGACCTTAAATATTGATGGATTGCCTAACCTATACAATGTGCTTCATGTCGAGGGACTTAACTCAAACCTAATAAGCATAAGTCAACTTTGTGATGATGGTTTGTAAAGTTTTTGATGACACTAATACTTGTATTTTAACAGGTACAAGGTCTGCTGACAACTGTTATCAACTTCGAGAGGACCTTGTGTGCAATCATTCAAAGGTGAGTGAATTAAACCTGTGGCATCAAAAATTGGGTCATGCAAACTTCAAGACATTGAAGAACCTTGGTAAGTACGATGCCGTAAGAGGTATGCCTAACTTATCCTCTGGAATTCCGTATGTTTGTGGTGCATGTCAAAAGGGTAAGCAAACACGTGTTCCCCATCAAGTGTTGCAACACTTTGGGACAACACGGTGTCTTGAACTCTTGCACATGGATCTTATGGGTCCAATGGAAGTGGAAAGCCTTGGAGGTAAGAAGTATTCATGTGTTTGTGTGGATGATTTCTCTCGTTTTACATGAGTAAGTTTTCTTAGAGAAAAATCCGACACATTTGCTGTTTTTAAGAAATTACATGCTAAGATTACTAATCTACATGATTTGAGGGTTGGTAAGATAAGGACCGACCATGGTAAAGAATTTGAAAACTCACACTTTATATCATTATGTGAAAAGAGAGGGATAACTCATGAATTTTCTGCCCCTAAGACTCCTCAACAAAATGGAATAGCCTAAAGGAAGAATATGACACTGTAAGAAATTGCTAGGGTCATGTTGAGTTCAAAGAATATTTCAAAACGATTTTGGGCCGAGGCCTTAAACACAGCATGTCATATTTCAAATCGTGTGTACTTAAGGAGTGGTTCTACTATGACATCCTATGAAATTATCATGGAATGAATGACCGAGACCATCTTGCAAAGTTTGACTCTAAAAGTGACAAGTGTTTATTCATTGGTTATTCATCCAATAGTCGTGCATATCGCGTGTATAATCTCATAACAAGAACGACTATGGAATCTATTAACGTTGTTTTTGACGATCTTGCAGATCTAACGGGAAAAACAATCGAGGATGATATTGATGGGCTACTGAACGTAAGTGAGACACTACCTAACACAGATGTTGCACCCGGTGTTGTAACACCTGAGACAACACCTGCACTGGCAGAATCAATTGATGAACCAGGAGAGTATACTGAAAATGATGATGTTGTAACCAATGAAGGGATTGATATTCCCAGTAAGATTCAGAAAAATCATCCATCCTCTCAGATCATTGGAGAAGCATTTGGAGGATTGCAAACTAGAAGAAAGGAGAAGGTAGATTATCGAAAAATGATGGGTCTAGTATGCATGACTTCTGTGTACTCTCATGCAAGCCATTCTTGTTTTGTTTCACTCATTGAACCCAAAAATATAAATGAAGCCTTAAAAGATGAATTTTGGGTTGATGCGATGCATGAGGAACTTGAACAATTTATTAGGAATGGTGTGTGGGATTTGGTTCCCAGACCTGATAATGTGAATGTTATTGGAACCAGATGTATTTTTAAAAACAAAACTGATGAATCTGGAATTGTTGTGAGAAATAAAGCAAGGTTAGTTGCTCAAGGGTATACTCAAATTGAAGGAATTGATTTTGATGAGACATTTGCCCCTGTTGTCGGGATTGAGTCAGTACGACTTTTACTTGCTATTGCTTGTCACATGGACATAAAACTATATCAAATGGATGTGAAAAGTGCTTTTTTGAACGGCATTTTGAATGAAGAAGCTTATGTAAGCCAAGCTAAAGGGTTCGAAGATCCAAACCACCCGAACCATGTCTACAAGTTGAATAAGGCACTTTATGGACTTAAACAAGCTCCACGAGCATGGTATGGTAGGCTTACTGAATATCTGCTTGACTTAGGCTTCAAACGAGGTGAGGTTGATAAAACCCTTTTTATTCAAAAATCGAAGCATGATATTCTTGTGTGTCAAATTTATGTGGATGACATCATTTTTTGTGCTTCTTCTCAAAAGCATGTTGATGAATTTGTTAAATGCATGTCTACCACATTTGAAATGAGCATGGTAGGAGAATTAAGTTTCTTTCTTGGATTGCAAATTAAACAAATGCATGATGGTATCTTTCTGTGTCAATCCAAGTATGCCAAGAATTTGGTGAAGAAATTTTCTACCGAGAAAACTAAACACATGAAAACACCAATGGGGTCGACTGAAAAATTGTCCAAAGACGATGTTGGTGCAGGTGTTGACAACACCCAGTATCGCAGCATCATAGGCAGTCTTCTTTACTTAAGTGCAAGTCGTCCCGACATCATGTTTAGTGTATGTTTGTGTGCTAGGTATCAGGATGATCCTAAAGTCACTCATTTAAAAGCTGTCAAAAGAATTTTGAGATATATAGCCGGGGCAGTTAACCTAGGTTTGTGGTACACCAAAGAAACAAACACAAATTGTAAGGCCCAGGGCCGAAGAGGGCGGGGGGTGATCGCCGGTGCCATCAGTTGCACGGACAATGAGCGGCTCCTGACAGGCTTCTAGGTGGAGGGAACATGAATGAACCGACCCACACGGGAATGAGATGGATTCCGAGACTGTTCAATGTAATGGACTGTACAGTTGAAGAGGGCTTAAAAGATTTCATTTGTACTACTCATATCACAAAGGTACATCTTTTTTTCGGTAGCTCATCACATAAGAACTTCAAAGTTAAGCGTGCTTGGCTTGGAGCAATTTTGGGATGGGTGACCTCCTGAGAAGTTTCCCAGGGTGCGTGTGAGTGAGGACATAAGCACGCTGGAAAGACCCGTCTTGATACAGTGAGGACAGTTGTCGAATCTGAGACGTTACAAGTGGTATCAGAGCCGACCTCTCTTAGTACGGTGTGGTTCGAGGACGAACCAAGCGGAAGCTGGTGGGAATGTAAGGCCCAGGGCCGAAGAGGGCGGGGGGTGATCGCCGGTGCCATCAGTTGCACGGACAATGAGCGGCTCCTGACAGGCTTCTAGGTGAAGGGAACATGAATGAACCGACCCACACGGGAATGAGAAGGATTCCGAGACTGTTCAATGTAATGGACTGTACAGTTGAAGAGGGCTTAAAAGATTTCATTTGTACTACTCATATCACGAAGGTGCATCTTCTTTTCGGTAGCTCATCACATAAGAACTTCAAAGTTAAGCGTGCTTGTCTTGGAGCAATTTTGGGATGGGTGACCTCCTGGGAAGTTTCCCAGGGTGCGTGTGAGGACATAAGCACGCTGGAAAGACCCGTCTTGATACAGTGAGGACAGTCGTCGAATCTGGGGCGTTACACAAATCTAGTGGGGTTTAGTGATGCTGACTAGGCTGGAAATCTTGATGATAGGAAGAGTACCACTGGAGGATGTTTTTATCTAGGTAACAATTTGGTGTCATGGTATAGTAAAAAAGCAAAATTGTGCATCTCTGTCCACTGCTGAATCTGAATATGTTGCAGCTGCTAGCTGTTGTTTACAACTTTTGTGGATGAATCAAATGATTAAAGATTATGGATTCAACAGTGACACCCTAGTAGTATACTGTGACAATTCAAGTGCAATTGATATTTCAAAAAATCCAGTACAACACTCTCGAACAAAACACATTGACATTAGACATCATTTTATTCGAGATTTACTTGAGAAGGGTATGATTCGAATGGAATTTATTGGAACTGAGAACCAACTGGCTCCAAATTTCGCTGTCTCTCCCCGTACCTGGTGGGCCGGTACACAATGGTATGTGCTAACCCTCTCTCAGGTAGCCTAATTCTCCTTTCGAACTACGAGATTCGGGCTACAAAACCAATGGATTTCGAGAGATTTTCCAATCTTAGGAAGTCTCTCAGCTTGTGTGCACAATGATCGCTCACGGATGTTGTCCTGGGTGTTACAACAACTGTGGACAACACTCAGCATGCATGTGCATGATATTTTTAGGATGCTAGTCATATTGCATTCATTCTGTTTTGTGTGAAGCCTGTACAAGTGAATGATACTAAATGGTGTGCTCTCAGTTGAGAATCAAACTTTCTATCAAAATTTTCTAAAGTATGGAGTGTGCTCAATCTAAGTCATTAAGCTGTTGAGGATGTTCGTGTACCACATGATCTTGTCCAATGTAGAAAATGACTTAGAAAATTTTTGAGCTATAAGGTGAAAGATAGAAAAGAGGAGAAAGTGAACAAAAAAAATTGTTTAGAAGAAAATGGAAAAAGCTACCTAGAGGAGTCCAATGAAGACCGTTCTTCTAGTATGGGAGCTACCACTTCTAAGTCAAAATACAGATGGAAAACGCTACCTAGAGGAGTCCTATGAAGACCGTTCTTCTAGAGTGGGAGCTACCATGTCTGAATTAAAAATGTTCAAGAAAGTTTGAGTCCAACTTGTAAGTGTTGCCAAGAGGTATTGCCAACACCTAAGTACAGACTGATCACAGTTTGATCACATGCGTCTGTATTTCATTTTTGATCATATTTTAGGCATAAATTTAAGTCATTCATACTGCTGTTATGTGAATTCATCATGTCCAGTTGGCTATCAGTTTTTAATTCATGAAATACGAAGAAAACCCTAACCGACTTAATTTTGAAATTTCTTGATTTCTAACTGTTTGTGGGGTTAATCCGACGTGGTGTTTTATCCTGCCTGATTTCTTGAAATAATGATGGCACTGTTTCAGAAAGTTACCGTTGGGTGAGAGTAAAAAATTGAGTTGAAAAGGTGCTGAAGTTACGGCTCAACAGAATGTTACCGTTGGAGGGTTGTGCTTAAATAATTAGGAATGGATGAATAATAACTTTACTGTTTAGTATTTTCCCTCACATTCTAAAATTTCTCCTGCCCTCGCTATTCATTTTTTTTGCGTAAAATATCTCTGTTCTTCTCGATTTCATGTGTCCTTTGAACCAATCTACCCCTGTTATTCTTGATTTCGCAGATGACTGGCTTTGACCTTCACGACATTAGGAGTGAAATGGCTGCGAGCATGAGTGGAAAATCACCTGACACAACACCCACAGCCGAAACCAATGTTGAGGGGATGGAAATTGTGGGGGTGTCAGAAAAACTAACTCCACTGGAAATGATTGCTCCTGGTGAACCTGGGAACGAGATCAATGTCGAGAATCCACCGGACTTTGAAGTTTTGAATAAAGCGTTTCCCACTGCTCCTCTGCGCCGAAGGTCAAAGAGACAAGCAGGGTTCGATCCTGACTTTGTTCCAACCAAGAAACCACGGGCCTTTACCTCCTCAAATCTTCTGGACCCTGATTTCTCATCTGGAGACGAATCCAATGATGATGATTTTGAGTTGGTGGCTCGCCCCAAACCAACTGCTGCTGCAAAGAAACCTGGTTCTACTTCTGGTATTCAAAAGCAAAACCCCATCACAGATACTCAAAATGTTGCAGAAGAAAGAATTCCTGATGAGCCTGTAGAAGATGAACAATCTCTGGCCGAGTTTCTTGCTCACCTTAAGGAAGAAAAGGCTGCCCAGAAACAAATTTCTAAGGATGATGAACTTGATTCAGAAATGATGGAGTTTGAGAAAAACCGACCTGGAGCTTCTGATGATTCCTCTTCATCGTCTGTATCTGGCTTTGAATCTAAGGAACAGGGTGATGCTGAATCTGAGGATCTTGGCTCTGAAGCTAGTGAGTCTTCTGAAGATGTTGCTGCTACTGCTGCCGATGCTGAGGTGGATGTTGACAAAACCGAGCACCACACTGACTCTGCTGACTATGATTTAAGTAAGTCTTTTTCCCCCAAATTTTATTCTGAGGAGAACTTAAAAAGCACTATAGCTTTCTTGGAGTCAAGGAACCATTCTCTCTCCGAGCAGGTAGAAGAGCAACAATCCAGGGCAGAGAAAGCCGAGAGCGCCCTGTCTCTGGCTGAATATGATAAGGGTAAATGGCAGGCCTCCTTCCTTCAATCTCCTAAGTTTAAGAAAGCCGTTGAAGACCGGGCTTATCCCTTTTCCAGACAGGCTTTGAAAAGAGGCTGCGCTTTTACCTGGGGATATGGGAGATTTCCCGGACTTCGGCCTTGCTATAGCATCCCTTCCCAAGGATGGTGAAGAAGAGAAGGAGGCTTCAGGAGGACAGCCAGAGTTCTAGCCAGTAGACTTAGACTATGACTGTATTTCTCTTTATTTATTTCTTGTAATTCATGCCTTCGGGCTTTTATTAATGAAAAATTCCTTTTCCTTTAATAGTGTCTCGATTAATCTTCAAAGAACCGAGTAATACAATTGTCTTTATGCAAATAACCAGAAAATATTCTAAGTGTTGAGAACTGACCGGGATTTCTTAATAGACAATCGAGATAATGAACCATGTTTTCACAATGAATGAATGTCCAAAGTGTAGATCCTGCCAAGTTAAGAATAATTAGGGTGTGTTAATCCTTGGGCCGGGGAACATGTCCCGGGACTTGAGAATGGTCGAGGTGCGGTTCCCTGAGCTAGAGTGTAGTGCCCTGGGCTTTTAAGAACCAAAGTACGGAGCCTTTGGCCGGGGAACATGTCTCGGGGCTTGGGAATGACCGAGGTGTGGTTCCCTGAGCCAGGGTGTAGTGCCCTGGGTTTTTAAGAACCAAGGTACGGAGCCTTGGGCGGGAGAACATGTCCCGAGACTTGGGAATGGTCGAGGTGTGGTTCCCTGAGCCAGGGTGTAGTGTCCTTGGCTTTTAAGAACCAAGATACGGAGCCTTGGGCCGGGGAACATGTCCCGGAACTTGGGAATGGTCGAGGTGTGGTTCCTCGAGCCAAGGTGTAGTGCCCTAGGCTTTTTAACTAACCGGGGCTTGGTACTTCCCGAGTTAAGATACAAGAAACAATATATAACAATTTTCTCTGGGAAAAATAAATCTTTCATTATATCTTCAACCAAACAATTACATCTGTTAGGCATAATACTTCTTTAAATTAAATACATTCCAAGGTCTTTTGAGATAATGTCCATGTGCATCTTCTAAATAAAAGGATCCCGAGCTGACTCTCCGGGTGATTTTATAAGGTCCTTCCCACCGAGCTTCCAGCTTCCCAACATCCCCAGCAGGGTTGAATTTTTTCATGACTAGATCTCCAACTTGGAAGTCTCGGATCCGGACTTTTTTGTTATATGATTTCATAACCCGGCTCCTGTATGCCTCCATTCGAATGAATGATCGGTCTCTCTTTTCTTCTACCAAGTCCAATTCTATGGCCCGGCTTTGGTCATTGTTGTCTGGGTAAGATTCTACCCGAGAAGATGTTTGCCCGATCTCAACTGGAATGACTGCTTCAGAACCATATACCAAGTTGAAAGGGGTTTCTCGAGTAGGTGCCCAGGGAGTAGTTCTGTAAGCCCAGAGAACACTGTGTAATTCTTCCACCCAATCTTGTCCTTTGCCTTGTAGCCTTGTTTTCAGTGTTTGTACAATAATTCTATTGACAACTTCTGTTTGGTCATTATCTTGAGGATAGACAACAGATGTGAAAGACTGAGTAATTTTCATTTCCCGGCACCAGGACGTAATTCTTTTGCCCTGAAACTGTCTTCCATTATCTCAGATCAGTCTTCTGGGCACTCCAAATCGGCACACAATGCTCTTTCACAGAAATTTCAGAACTTCCTACTCAGTGATATTAGCTAAGGGCTCAGCTTCTACCCACTTGGAAAAATAATCAACAGCTACTAGCAAGAATTTCTTCTGAGCCCAAGCAATTGGAAAAGGACCAACAATATCCATGCTCCATTGATCAAAGGGGCAAGATGCCCAAATACGCTTCATGAGAGTGGCCGAAATGTGATGAAAATTTGAATGATGTTGACAGCCCTCACAAGCCTGGACCACCCGAGCAGAATCTTGACTAAGAATCGGCCACAAGAACCCAGCAAGCATTGTTTTCCGGGCCAAAGATATTCCCTCGAGATGCTCAACACAAAACCCTTCACGAATCTCGCGAAGGACATAATCCACTTCTTTCTCAGACAAGAATTTTAATAGAGGTTCCTTGAATGATCTCATGTACAAAACTTTATTTAAGAGAACAAACCTGGGAGCTTGTCTTTTAATTTTCTGAGCTTGAGCTTTGTCCTCGGGTAGTTCATTATTTCCGATGAACTTAATCAAAGGTGTCGTCCAAGAGTCCTTGGGTGCTGGTAATATCACTTCCTCGGTGGAAAGGATCAACCGGGAAATATGCAAAACTTCTCGGGTGCTAACTTCTGACAACGAAGCAGTCATTTTTGCCAGAGCATCTGCCTCGCCATTCTCCTCCCGGGATATTTGTTCAATACTCCAATCCGCAAATATTTCTGCCTGGGCTCGAATGAGCTGCAAGTATTTTAGCGTCCTGTCATCTTTAGCTTCATACACGTCCTTTATCTGTTGGGCGATTAGCTGTGAATCAGAGTACAGAATAATCCAGGAAGCTCCAACTTCCCGAGCAGCTCGGATACCAGCAAGAACAACCTCATACTCGGCCTCATTATTGGTCACCCGGGAATCAATCCTTAGTGCCAATTTGATCTTCTCTCCTGGGAGAGATACTATCACAACCCCTACCCCACACCCAGCAAGGCTAGACGCCCCATCCGCGAATACTCTCCATACTTCCTCTTCATCGGGTTGGACCATCTCGGATAAAAAAAATCCGACAGAGCTTGTGCTTTGATGGAAACCCGGGATTTGTACTCAATTTCATATTCCTCCAACTCCATTGTCCACTTGATCATCCGTTCGGATACTTCTGAGTGAGCCATAATCCTTCCGAGAGGACTATTGGTAAGAACAACGATTTGGTGCGACAGAAAATATGGTCGCAGCTTCCGGCGGTCACGATCAAAGCTAAAGCAATCTTCCCACTTCGCTGCATCGAAGATCGGGACCTCTTAGAGTATGACTGACATAGTAGACAGGCTTTTGATCAGAGCCCTCCTCTTTTATCAGGACTGAACTGACAGCATACTCTGTAGTAGATAGATAGAAAAATAGTTTTTCCCCGGGCTCCGGATTCACTAATAGAGGGAGCTCTGCAAGGTGAATCTTCAAATCCTGGAAATCCTGTTCACATTTCTCATCCCACCCGAATTGTTGGGCATTCCTTAGAACCTGAAAAAAGGATAGCTCATGTGTGCTGACCGGGATATAAATAGAGACAGGGAAGCAATCCTCCCGGTCAGCTTCTGTTCTTCTTTGACAGATCGGGGAGATGACATGCATAACACAGACTTGACTTTCTCCTGATTCACCTCAATCCCCCAGTCTGTTACTATGAAACCCAAGAACTTGCCACTCTTCACTCCAAATATACATTTTGCCGGATTGAGCTTGATTCCATAGTTCATCAGAGTAGCAAAAGTTTCTTCTAGATCAGTAATAAAGTCCGCAACCTCCTTAGACTTTCCCAGAATATCATCCACATAGACTTCCACATTTCGGCCCAGTTGCTTCTCAAAGATTCTGTTCATTAGCCGCTGGTAAGTAGCTCCTGTATTCTTCAACCTGAAAGGCATTAGAATAGAACAAAATGTACCTCCCGAGGTGATGAAGCTGGCTTTATCTTGATCATTCTTGGCCAGGGGGATTTGATGATACCCCTGGTATGCGTCCATGAAACTCAGCTGTTCAAAGCACGAGGTGGAATCCACCAGTTGATCAATCCGGGGCAGGGGATAATGATCCTTGAGACAAGCTTTATTGAGATCCCGGAAGTCCACGTACATCCGCCACTTTCCGGTGGATTTAGGCACCAATACCACATTGGAGATCCATGTAGGAAATTGAATTTCTCGAATGTGGCCGGCCTTTACTTGCTCATCTATAACTTTGTCCTTTTCAGGACCAAAGTTTCTCTTCTTTTGCTGCACCGGGTAAGATCCCTGGAGAATATTCAGTTGATGCTCCGATATCATGGGCGATATACCTGTCAACTCCTGTTGAGACCAGACAAACACATGAATATTAGCTTTCAAACATTTAATTAAACTCACCTCGGTGGATGTACTGAGGTCCCGAGCCACCCGGATGTGCTGGCCCGGTCCGACATTCTATCACCTTCTGCTCCTCCTTCGCTACAAAATGTACTTCCCATTTCTCCACTATTCTCCCTCCTCCATCTCTAACCTTTGCTTTCTTTCCTTCCCTCCTGGTTTTGCTCTGATCAGCCCGGACTGCCTCCACATAGAATTTCCAAGAAGATGACTGATCTCCCCGGACTTCTCCTACCCGGGCTCCCACAGGAAATTTTATCTTTTGATAGTAGGTGGATGCCACAACCCTTAACTCATTCATAGCCGGCCTCCCAAGAATGATGTTATATGATGATGGGGAGTCCACCACAGTGAAAGAAGTCATCACCATCTTTTTGAGATCCTGGAAGCCCAGAGTTAGTGGTAAGACAATCTCCCCTTCAGGGTAAACCACATGGCCAGCAAAGCCAAAGAGGGCAGTTTCCACAGCTTCCAAATGGTAACCCTGCAAATTCATCTGCATGAAAGCCTCTTTAAAGATTACATTACAGAGCTGCCCGAGTCAATAAAGACTCTCAAAATGTCATAATTTGCCACCCGGACTTGGATAACCAGGGCACTATTGTAGGACAGATTCACCCCCTTCAAATCTTCCGGCCCAAAACTGATGACCGCCTCGTTCCTCCTCGTCCCCTCTACCTCCATACACTCCCTCCTACTTCTTGATTTCCTCGCTCGATTAGAGTCTCCATCAGTGGAGCCTCTTGATATCATTTTAATCAACCCCGTAGCAGGGGGCGAATTTTTTTTCTTTCGGGCTCGGGCTCGGGCTCGGGCTCTCTTCTTCTCCCGATCTCACTCCTCGGACTACTCCTCATACCTCCTCCTCGGGTACTGGATCCTGGCTGCCGAGATGTCCAAGGTGGCAATCTCGGTCTCTTGTTGTCGTGAATGGGTCCCGGGGTGGAAGGTAAGACATAATTTCCCTTCAATGTTTTGAAATCCTCGGTGTTATGATAACACACTTTGTGGAGAGAGCAAAATCCTCTCTTCTCTGGCCGGGATAATTGATGGTCTGGGGCCAGGTCTCTACTGCATTCTTGGACTTCCCTCTCCCGGGGAATCTTTAGAGGCACGTGGTGAGAAAAGTGTCATGAATTACACCTCTTCTGTCCTCTCTCCTCGGGCTTAGACACCCGGTCCCCTCTCTCCTTCTTTACAGCCTCCCTCTTCTGTTTTTGAGCTTCTTCCATATTGATATATTTCTCTACCCGAGACAACAAGTCCTTGAAATCCCCGGGCACCTTCTTGGTTAATGATTTGAAAAATTCACCCTCCCTCAAGCTTTGGGAATGCGGTAGTTTTTGTTTCAGTGACACAAGTGGGGACATCCAGAGCCACTCTATTGAATCTTCTGATATAAGCCCTTAAACTCTCCTCCGGGCTCTGCTTGACCTCGAAAAGACTAAAAGCAGTCTTCTGTATTTTTTGCTACTGCTGAAATGGTGTGAGAACACCTTTTGAAAGTCTTTGAAGGAATGTATGTTTTGAGGGGCTAATCCCTCGAATCATTTCTGGGTAGAATCTACCAATGTCGTCAGGAACACCTTACACTTTATTCGATCAGTGTAACAGTGCAGCATGGCCGTGTTTTCAGATCTGGCCATGTGTTCCTCAGGGTCTGCATTGCCATCGTAGTCCTTTATTTTGGCAGATTTAAAATTCCCGGGAAGAGGTTCCCGGACAATTATCTCAGCAAATGGGCATCCCGTGGTGACTGCCCGGGAAGTACCCCGACTCTCCAACTGCCCTTCCAACACCTTCATCTTCTGTCTCAACTCCAACAACTCTTCCGCCGTAGTAGGAGATTTGGACCCGGCGCTGGACTCCTCGTCTTCTCCTCTTACCTCCTCCTCCTCCCTCAACTCCTGCTCTTGCTCCTACTCACGCTCTTGTCTATCTCCGGATGGTGTAACATGCTGAGAAACTTCTTTCCTGGTCATAGCTTGCTTTACCACGTCAGATACAATTTTCTTCAACTCTTCCGGGGTCATGGTAATGAGATTTGGTCTGGTGTTACCACCTTGTCTCAAAGTCTGTCCCCCGGCTTCAGGTGTCTGGGAATTATCCTGGTTAGTCTTTCTGGTGCGAACCATATCAACGTCTTAATCTCGTTTTCTCACAGACGGCGCTAATGATGTGATCTCGCTGAAATGGGTGAGCCGGGTAACGAGCTCCAATGGATCAAATCAACAATTTATAGTGTTTGGGAATTTTGAGTGAAGATAATGGCTTGGTTTGACACCTGCAAACAATAAAGTAACTCGTGATTAGGCGCCAGAGGAGTGCCCGACGTATCCACTCCGATGCTAAAGTTAGCAGGTTGAAGATGAACACAAGCAATATTTGAGAGAAAATATGTATAATGCTTGAGAGTTCATAGATTTCAGATCCATTAAATGACATTAATACCTGATATTTATAGTAAAAAATAGGATAGATACCTCGATTCCAACGCCACCTACTAAGTATGGCAAGTCGGATGTCCATACTCTAGCTTCTGATGACTTCTAGGACACTCCAAATCCAAATGGTTCTGACAAAATAGACGACATGTATCCATCACACTCGAGTATGGTGCAAATTTCGAGGTGACCCGGGTAGTAGAGTACCCGGGTGGTTGGTGGAGAGCCCGAGCTTATGATGATTGCCCGGGAAAAGTCGCAGTGCCCGGGAAGAGAAGATTTGCCTGGGTCTTTAGGAAAGTAACCGGAACATTCGCTATAATCTGGGCTATCTAAATAACAAACAGAGTTAATAATGACCGGATCCTTACGAGGGTATCAACACATATAAAGCCACCATAAAACCCTAACAATCAACTCAAAGATAGATATTATTTAAAAGCCAAAAATAATAACCAGAACCGAAGCCCAAAAATTACGATCAAACAGGCAACAATTCTACAAGAAGTTGGAGAAAATTTACAAACATAACACCAAATGAGAGTGTAGAAAACAAAAGCAGATTCCAAGAAGAATTTCCATGAGGAGGCGGGCGAGGCTTGGAGGGTTTATCAGAAATGGGGTTGAGTAAAACGGTGATAAGATCAGTTACAAAATGTGCTGCTTTGGTCTTCAAAGATTTGGACTGCTTCTTCATAATAATATCATCTTTTTCTTCCTGCTCCTGCTGCCTCCCAATCCCACCAAGCATGGCCGCTCTTGATTATCTTTCTTTTGTGCTCATTATTGAATTCTTTTTTTAAGGCATAATAATAAGTTCATCATTATAAATTCTAGTAAACATCATCTCGTATATATGTTAAAAAGAGATTGACACCTTGAATTTAGAACAAATATCCAATGATACAAGTAAATAAAATGCCAAACTGATTTCAGCATCCATGATACAAATCTAAAATTCTTAGATCACCAAGAGACTTGATATCAACTCAGTCGTGTGAGTAGCCATTGCAGCACTTGAGGCTAAACCAACGCGATGCTACTCTCTCCACCAGGGGGCTTGCGGACACCACCAAAGTAATCCCTCGACTCAACCTTGCCATCTTCAAATATGTTGCTGCCACTCATTTCTTTCAACTTGGCCTCACTCAATGGCTTCTCAGCAGATCCTGGAAGAACTTCTCCTCTGAATATGTCATTACCTGTCAACTCGGCAAACTTCTGGTCATGGATTTTCTTTGGTACCTTCACCTCAGCTTCCTCACCAAACAAGATGTTGCTTTGACCTCCAGCAGGCTGCAATTGAGAGATGAAGTTTAGTACTCCAGTTCTGCCAAGAATACATGAATACAGACAAGAAAAAGTGATCCATGGATGTGACAAGGAATGTGGATAATAAGAAGACAATATCCATGAGACTGGAGGTGATGTGTAATTAGGTAGATCATTAATGAATGTAATTTATATATCATTTACATCCACCAATTATAGGCCCAAATCTGTTTGTTAAAATAAAGTCTATGAGATTCGAAGACTACAGGTCCTGGAAAAATGAAAAGATTCAATTAGTAGTTCGAGGTCCGATGTGAAAGTTTGCAGAAAAGTTTATTGTGAGCGACTGAGTGATCGATGTGGAATATCTTTCATGCTTTTAGCTAGTCACAAAATTTAGTACCATGACTCGTGGTGAATGATTCATGAAGAAAGTAAGAGATTTGCACGAAACAAAACATAGAATATCTAATAAATTTTACTCACATTAGAAACTTTGACAGAAGTGCGTAAACTTCGTGGAGCGGGTTCGCCCATATCTCTGCTTTCTTGTGGTTCCACATTGCGTGCAGATGCCAAAGATCGAGGAGGAATTTTGGGAGGAGGGCCAAAGATGTTATTCCCACTAAGCTCCTTACATTTAGCATCAGACAGAAGCTTCTTGAGTTTGCTTTCTGACTCATTTTCTAGTGTTCCACTCAATTCACGCTGTTTCGCAACCTCATGGACAGAAGTTGGTTTCTTAGGAGAAATTCTTTCTTCGGTGCCAAATGATATCTGGCTTATTCCATTGGCAGCTTGCTGTCAGTGGAACAGGAAAAAATTAGTTTTGGTTTTCAGACTGCTCAACAGACACTGGTGTGGTTGGCATGATTTTTCATCCTCATATTCACAAAAATATGATTGCATCCCCTCCCCTCCCCTCCAAATTTTTGGAATTAACTTTCATCCCTGCGCCTCCTTTGTCAACGGATGCTGATATCTATAAAGTGACTATGGCTAAAACATAAAAAAAAAATGTATACCTGCACAATACGGACAGAAGTTCGGCCATTAAAATTACCATCAAATTTACCAGGTTCTGAATCACCATTTTCTCCATCAGTCGCAAATATTTTGCTTCCAGTCATCTCCTTCATTTTATAGCCCGAACAAGGTTTCCTGAAAGCAGCAAACAAACTTATTCCAACGTGTGAAGCATAACATTGATTTTTTTATTCCTCTTTTCAGTACAGACTACAGGGGCAACTAGTATTTACTTCAGTGCCAACTATTTTAATTTTTTTTAATAAATCTCTACTGTTAAATTAAAATTGAGTGCCCCGTAAAAACTACCATGGCATATGGTCCAACACTTTATTTACTTCCAAAAAATATTTCCTTTCTTTATTTAAATCTAACCTCTCCAAACCTTTTTATTTTTTTTGTTCATATTGGAAATTGAAAATGCATGTTGCCTTAATAAGGCGATAAATATCATTTTTTTAACTATAAAGTGAGAGCTTCCATGTATTCGAAAATTAGATTCATAAATTTGAGAAAACCTTAACCGAGTTTGCTCTTGTTGTATAATATATGACGCAAAAATAATATCATTTGTATTATGCATGCACAAAATGTGTGCCTCGATGACTGAAAACTGTAATAGAGCAAACTTCGATGAATGCATATAACCCAATTACCAAATGGAAAGCGAAATTATATGTGCTTGGGTGTAAGTTTCTTCCATGGTTTCCTCGTATTGGTTTGGATATTTTTGACAAAACAGTGCATTAATAACACCGAAACACACATTAGGACCCATTTGAACAGCATTTTCAAGGGCTATATCGGACACTGAAATTACTAGGCATAAAATAGTGCACTCTAATTACTGACACAAGAAGATCCAGCAAAGAACGTATTACCTCCGATTAAGAATTTCGGCTTCCTCTTCGCTGATCTGACCTCCAAACAACAACTTGGCAATTCCATCCGACGGCTACTCAAAGGAATATATGTATATGAGCTCAGCTAAAAAATAAACACCAGTGACGTTACATAAAGGGTGAAGAAAGTAATGCGGTGGTACCTGGTTAGGACGTGGGGCGGAGCGGGAAGCGGAAGAGTGGGCGGCGGCGGGCGTAGGGTCCGACCAGGAGAGCAGATCTGAGGTGGAAGTGGGAGGCTTTCTTCTCTCCATTGCTATTGCGCCGTTTGAGTTTTGAATTAAATTTTTGAAAATTGATTTGTTAAATAATTGTTTGAGCCAGTGTCACTCTTTTATAGGGTAATCCATCCCATCAATCCATTTGTAACATTTTTTGAATAATTTAATTATAATATTATAATATATATGCGTCAATTGCTTTTTTTTTATATATAAAAGACTATCTAGATGTGTTCATTCACGTTGAAAATTATAGGATTTTTTAGGAACTAATTTTAACAAATGTAAAAGAAATTTACTCGCACATTTGTATCAGTTACAATTTAAAATGAAAGGTGATCAAAGAAAAAAAATTAAATATTACATTAACCAGACCATCTTAAATAAAACTAAGTCTATAACGCTAAATCCATGCATAGATTTGTGAATAATAGACTTTTCATTTAACATACATAATAATTAAAGCGTGCTAGTCTTCCAAAGATGATCCCAATGTAAAAAAACTCATAATCTAAATAACAAGAAATACCATCCATGCAATTACTACATCCAATATCGACCCACCTTCTCAAACCTCGATCTATCACAGATTCTTGAATTTTCACAGCAATACGCACTGCTGCTGGCTTACAATCTTCATGAACACGTCCATTCTTAGGAATCATCGAAACACATCTCTCAATCTTCATATTTCCAGTTTAATCACTCTCTGTTTGTTTCCTGCAGGGAGATAGCATCTCACGAATAAGTCTCCCGACGATTTCGGATCGATATTTCTAGCTTCTATTATTCTCAGTTCAAAGTCTAGGGAAGAAGGATACTCCGAGTCCATGAGATGAATGGTGGCAAGCTTACTGAGGAATTATGCCAGTGCCACAAAGAATCCAAATGAAAACTTTATTTACAATGAAAAAAATCGAAATGAAAACTAGACTAGAGGAATGTAGTAGAAGACATGACTAAATATATATAGAGGCATTTTAGAAAATATAAAATACGAGGATAATTACAAAGGAATTCAAAGATAACGTTGTTCTAATTTCGACGATTGTAGTGGACATCGATTCCGTGAATAGTTGTTAAAGATTGATGTGCTTCACTGAGGTAGCTAAGAATTAATCCAGCCACCACTAGAAAACAGTACGTACACATACACGGATTTAGGTTATTATATACAGAAAACGGTTCTCCATCTATTTCAATATCATTAGATAATATGAATATCTGATATTTTTATAGAAATCACACATATATTGATAATCCAATAATTATGTTTGATAACTAAATAATTTTAATACTAATTTTTAACCAGAATCATTTTTATAGAACATAATCATCATCCAACTTAGTTTTGGATTTTATCGCATAATCTAAGTTTTAATAAATACATAAAACTAATTTTCAAGTCAAATGTCAAAAATCGCTATTTTTTAGTTTTTATTCTTATTCATATTCACGATGTTTTGTTCATTATAATTATATTTTATCCTGAAAATTGGACATTCGAATGAGATCTGATCTTACAATCTTTTAAAAGTTGAAATTTATATTTTGCACATAAACATAGAATGGGTTAGCTGACTCCAAAATCTAGAATAGTTGATCATAAACGTACAATCGAAACTTTTATTAGCTATATTTTAATAAATTACACAGTTTTGAACGGTAAAAAAGCAGAAGCAAAACTTTTATGCTTCTAGCCAATCCATAAAATAAATTTATAATATTAATTAAATAATAAATTTGACTAACTCTTTTTACCCTCTTCACCCCCCTCGTGTAAATAAGCCTTCTTCCTCCATTCAACCCTACCGAACAGACAAATCACCAGGAAACACGTGGCGTACAGGGAGTGGACCTTCCAACTTGTCTTTGGCGGTTGATGCAGCACCGCTCTATGAAACACCGTCATGTAATAATGCAGACCGACTGCGAAGCCCACAAATGTTTGTGCCAGGCCCAATACCTTGGTGGCCAGCCCAGTCTCAGTCGAGAACACAAGAATCAGGTACATCAACAGAAGCAGCAGGTACAATACATATGCAAGAGTCTGCAGCACCTGTACACACACATACGTGGACCGGGAGGTTGCGTAGAAGAACTTAAGCGGCTCGAGACCAGTGACCAGTGAAGATAAACAGAGTATTGTGAAGTATATCGAGAGGTAGACTTGGATGAAAATCAAGAGTTTTTGAAGCGAAAAGTAAGCTTTGATCCTATTGAAAATGAGTGACACGAGGATTAAAGGGATCAAAATGAAGGCGAACGAGACTAGAGAAGCAATGGTGGGTGCATATTTGTTGCCCACATATGGCTTGAATCCTTTGGTGAATTCTTTGTTGTATCTGGTGAGGTAAACTTGTGAGGTTTTGGAGATCTTTTCCAAGTCTGGCATTATCGTTTCTTGAAATTTCGATGGGAGTTCTCTGAACTCAGAAACCAGGTCGTCGTCATCTTCTTGATCGAGCCAACTAAGATTTGGCTGTTTTTGGGTCTTATTGGGTAGGTCTTTACCGGGGCTTTTGGATTTGGGGTCGGTGACACCCTTTTCCAACTCGGCTTTGGTTGTTTTGTTCTTGGATGAGGTCACCTTGGGTAGATCTGAAGATTTCTTCGTTAAAAGTGAGCTAGTTTTTGCGGTAGTTGAGTTTGAGGATGATTTTTTTGAGGTGGAATTAAGTTTCTGGAGCTGGGATTTGAGGGTTGAACCGGAATCTGTAATGGGATCCAAATTGGTAACTTTGGCGATCTTGGTTTTGTTGGATGAATCAGAGAGAAACTTGGAAACTTTGGTTTGGTTTTTGAATAAACCAATGATATTAGTGGTTTTGAGGAGCTTGGTTTGGTTCTTTAGTGAACCTGAAGATGGCTTGACAATTTTTGTTTGGTTTTTGGCTGTGCTCGGACTGGTTTTTTTCTTTATGATAGGCTGATCTTCATCCTCTGTCTCTGATAACATCCTTCTTCTACCAAGAATCTCAGATGTTTTTGGTTGGTTTCGAGTGTAGGCACAGACCAAAGTAGAAGCGAAGAAAATTAGGAAGAGTAGACAAAGAAAAGGTACCTTGTTGCGGTAGGATTGTTGGACTCGAGCCATAATAGCACTGAAATATGTGTCAGTTAGAAGATCCAGTGAGGTTTTACAAGAACTCCAGTTGGATCTGGACAGTTTTGTGAAATAGGGAGGGGGGAGGAAGCGGTGTAAATTAAATGCAAATAAACAAGTAGCCTAACTGCAAATACACTCTAGCTAGCATAGTCTAACTCTACGCGGTTTTACACTATTTCGTTCCCAAGAAAAAATAACCGGACTTTTTCTCGCGTCGGTGCAATAGATAGATTTCATATTGCACTTGCACGTTGGGTGTCTCCGTAACAAACGTATTTGTCCGACATTTGTGCAACGTTAAGTATATATACGATGCACGGATAAGAGATCAGTAATTACAGAAACATCATAATCGCGCCCAATTTCACAGGTTTGTTGGTTGGGTTATGTTTTCAATTATAATTCTTGGGGATGAGCCCAGTACTTCACATGACTTCATATCGTCATTGTTTTTAAATCTTTTCAAACTTAGTACTTAAATAATTCCATGCACCGACAACTCTTCACCTAAACTATTCTAATTTAAATATTTTTAAACATTTTATCGCACAAGATTACACTTACAGTTACCGGTTAGTTGATTTATATAAGTTCACCTCTTTCTCGTAAAAATAAATAAGTTAAACACTATATATTTTACTACCAAAATTACGCAAGACTCACACGTTGGAATTTTTTTCACTAAATTTATTCTATCCAATGCGTCGATAAATAATTAAATTTGAAAAAGTTTGTGGACATTTTTTTACCTACTAAAAATGGTATAGTTGTTGGAAATAAATCTCATGATTTCCCCACGCATGTTATTATTATTATTTTTTTCTAAAACTGTATTTATTCAAACATAATGGTTTGCCCTTTGTATTGGATTGGTATTTGTCGCTGTTTAGTTGCTCCCATGCACCAAAAAATATCAGTATTAATCCAGAATCTTTGGATCTGTGTTGTTGAAACTATTTATCACATGCTGTAGCCCTCTTCGGACAAATATACATGCAAGTCAACATAACTAATTAGAAAAAACTTTCATAATTATATCGTTTTATATTATATATAAGGGAAAAAAGAAACCAATAATAATATAAGTATGTATAATAAAATATCGGGGTAGAAATATTGAACCATTTTAAATCGCGGCCCACTTGTTCCATAGTTCATCGGATGCTTTTAATTTCTTTTTTCTCCTTAATAATTTACAATTTTAAAGTCTTTTTTATGTTTTGATTGATGAAGCAAATGATATAATTGTTGGTCCCACGTGCGGAATTCCGAAATAATAAAACCCGAAAATAAAGAATAAAATGGACACCGAGATTTACGTGGAAAACCCCTAAAAAATTATTAGGGTAAAAACCACGGGCAAGATGAAAAGAATTTCCACTATAATATTTTGTGGTGTACAACTCACTCACTGTGTTTCCAAAGAGAACACACACTCTCTTAATACAGGAGAACAAAACACCTCACAAATATTATAGAACTAAGCACTCAAATGCTTATAAGATGAGAGAAAACTCGAAGAAGGGATAATTTGAAATGAAGGAATGAGGCACCTATTTATAGTAAAGTTTCGAAGTGTGAAACCGCGTATAAGACGCGTTCCGTCTGAACATTTCATCCGAAATTTCAACGTGCACAGCCGAACATCACTATCTGCTTATTTAATGTCTTTGTCTGCCACATGTCTTCATTCATTTGCCGACATTTCTCCCACTTGGAGATTTGATTGAGAATCAAACACATCTCCACACATCCTTTCAATCTTGCCATTCCCTGCTGCTTACGTTTCCGCTAGACCACTTGAGGATCTACACCACTCAAACTTTTCAGTGTTCACTGGCTTGGTCAGAAAATCAGCTATGTTTTCTTTCGTATGGATCTTCTGCATATCCACGCTTCCTTCTTCTACTACTTCCCGCACAAAGTGAAATTGTACTCCAATGTGTTTCGTCCTGGAATGAAAGGCTGGATTCCTTGCGATGTGCAAGGCACTCTGACTGTCACAAAACAAAGGAACACTCTCTTGTTTGTGCCCGATCTCCTCGAATAACCTTTTAATCCATATTGCCTCCTTACAACCTTGAGTAGCTGCCATGTATTCTGCCTCTGTTGTCGATAACGCCACAACCGTCTGCAGTTTTGAAACCCAGCTTACTGCTCCTCCTGCAAGTGTAAACACATAACCAGTAGTAGATTTCCTCTTATCAGGATCACCTGCATAATCTGAATCGACATAGCCCCTGAGTGTAAAATCCGATCCTCCATAACATAATGCAGCATTCGAGGTACCCTTAATGTATCTAAGGATCCTCTTAACAGTGCTCCAATGCTCTCGTCCAGGATTCGCCATATACCGACTAACTGCTCCCACTGCTTGAGCAATGTCCGGTCTTGTACATATCATGGCGAACATCAAACTTCCCACTGCTGATGCATACGGTACTCGAGACATCTCCATCCTCTCTGCTTCACTGCTAGGACACATCTCGGAGGATAACTTGAAGTTAACAGGAAGAGGGGTCGAAATTGGCTTACTATCTTGCATGTTGAAGCGTTGCAAGATTTTCTTCAAATAATTTTTCTGGGAAAGCCAAATCTTTCTGTTACTTCTATCTCGGTGAACTTGCATCCCTAGAATCTTGTTTGCTGGTCCCAAGTCCTTCATATCAAATTCCCTAGCCAACTGTGCCTTCAATCCTTGGACCTGATCTTTGTTGGGGCCTGCTACCAACATGTCGTCCACATACAACAGCAAAATGATATAATCATCACCAGACTTCTTGAAATAAGTACAAGGGTCTGCACTCAGTCTGTTGTATCCAAGGCTCATGATATAGGAATCAAATCTCTTGTACCAACACCTCGGCGCCTGTTTGAGACCGTACAGAGATTTCTTCAACCTGCAAACCAAGTTCTCTTTGCCTATTTCCGCAAAACCTTCTGGCTGGAGCATATAGATTTCTTCTTCAAGATCTCCATGAAGAAATGCTGTTTTCACATCTAGCTGTTCTAGATGTAGGTCAGACACCGCACACAATGCCAACACTATTCTGACTGTTGTAAGCCGAACCACAGGAGAAAATATCTCATTGAAGTCAATGCCTTCTTTCTGAGCATACCCTTTTACCACCAATCTAGCACGATACCGCTCCACTTGGTTATTGCCATCACGTTTGATCTTATAGACCCATCTGTTTCCAATGGCTTTCCTTCCTCGTGGTAGTGTAACAAGATCCCAAGTTTTATTCCTGTCTAAAGCCTCCAACTCTTCTTGCATTGCTATCATCCATAAGGATACATCCGAGCTTTGAGTAGCCTCGTGGAAACTCGATGGCTCACCATCCTCTGATAATAGACAATATGCAATGTTGCTTTCAGTGACATAATCTGAAAGCCAACCTGGTGGTCTTCTGTCTCGAGTTGACTGCCTCACATTGGAAACCTCAGACTCAACATGTTCTTGTTCTTCGTGCTCTGGTACTGCTTCACAAGAAACTTGACCTTCGTCTGTCTTATTCTCTACCTGAAAAATAGTAGTTTCTGAATTCTGTGTGCCTTTGTCTCCCTTTACTTTATCTTCCTCGAAGATAACATCCCTGCTGATGACAAGCTTGTGAACAGTAGGATCCCACAAGCGAAACCCCTTTACTCCATCAGCATAACCCAAGAAGATACATTTTTTGGATTTCGAATCCAACTTCGATCTTTCTTGCTCATTGTACAGAACGTACACCGGACTTCCAAATGTATGCAAATGAGAATAATCTGTCGGCTTCCCGGTCCACATCTCCATCGGAGTCTTCAGATCAATCGCCACTGAAGGAGAACGATTGATAATATAACAAGCGGTTTTGACTGCTTCTGCCCAAAATGACTTTTCTAGACCTGCAGTCCTCAACATAGCTCTTGTTCTGTCCAACAAGGTCCTGTTCATCCGCTCCGCCACTCCATTCTGTTGAGGTGTGTAAGCCGTCGTGAACTGTCTCTTGATGCCCTCATGTTGACAAAATGCATCAAACTCGTCACTGGTATATTCTCCTCCATTGTCAGTCCTCAGACACTTGATTTTCTTTTCAGAATCAAGTTCAACCCGCGCTTTGAAATCTTTGAAGATCTGGAAAGCATCTGATTTCTTCTTGATTGGATACACCCAACATCTCCTAGAGAAATCATCAATAAACGAGACAAAGTATCTCGCTCCTCCTAGGGATACAACCGGTGCTTGCCAAACATCCGAATGAATCAGCTCCAATATGCTTTTGCTCCTGGCAGTAGAAGTGCCAAACTTTAATCTGTGTTGTTTACTGGTAACACAGTGCTCACAAAAGGGTAGCGACACTTTTGTAAGTCCCGGCAGCAGCTTCCGTTCTGAGAGAATTTTCAACCCTCGTTCTGACATATGCCCGAGCTTTCTATGCCATAACACTGTTAATTCTTCTCCTGAACCAATTGATGCAACAGCTAGTTCTGCCTCTTTGTGTGTTTCTCCCAAAAGTACATACAGATTTGCAGCAACCTTTTCCGCCTTCATAACCACAAGCGCGCCTTTTACAATTTTCATGATCCCTTTCTCGATCCGAGTTTTGCACCCGATGTCATCCAATTGCCCCAAGGACAAAAGATTTTTCGCCAGTCCTTTCACATGTCGTACCTCCTGTATGGTGCGAATGGTGCCATCAAACATTTTAATTTTGATAGTACCGACCCCAGCGATTTCCAAGGCATGATCATTTCCCATGAATACAGATCCTCCTGAGACTGGTTCATAATGATCAAACCATTCTCTCCGAGACGTCATATGCCACGTCGCTCCTGAATCCATTATCCATGTGTCACAAAATTTGTGTCTGCCTTCTGCAACAGTTGCTGCTTCGCTGAATAATATTTCACCACTGTCTGAAGTACTGGCCACATTTACTTGAGAACTTTTATCGATACTCGTACACTCTCTCTTGAAGTGCCCTTTACCGCCACATTTAAAGCAGTAAATATTTTTCTTCTTACTTCTCGACTTTGATCTACCGTGCCTGTGGCTCCCACTGGAGTCACGTTCTATAAACCTCCCTCTTATCATCGGTAAAGCCTCCGCCTGCTTCGAAGTCACCAACCTATCTTCCTTATTCTTCCGCCTGCTTTCTTCTCCGAGAACCGCCGTTAAGACATCATCGAATTTTAGCGAGCCCATACGGATGTTGTTGGTTAGGTTGATGATAAGTTGATCATATGAATCTGGTAGACTTTGAAGTAGAAGCTCCGCACGTTCATTTTCCCCTATTTTATGCCCCATGGAAGTGAGTTGGGCAAATAGAGTATTTAGTGTATTGATATGGTCGGTCATCGATGAAGATTCCGCCATCCGAAGAGTATAAAGCCTTCTCTTTAGGAAAATCATGTTGTGTAGCGACTTGACCTCGTACATCTTTATCAGAGTATCCCAGATATCTTTTGCCGTTTTTATCTCGGAGATACTTGACAATACTTCGTCTGCTATGGCCAAGTGTAAATTGGCAACAGCATTATCACTCATCTCATTCCACTTTACATCGTCCGCCATTTCCTCCGGTCTATCTCCAATAGCCGCCAAACAATTTTCTTTTCTTAAAATTGCTTGCATCTTTATTTTCCACAACAGAAAATTACTTCCATTGAACTTTGTTATCTCGTACCTTCCCGCCATTATGTCTACAACAATTTTAGTAGACCGGACAAAATAATCCCGCCTTAAATAAAAAATCTCAAAAAATCTTTTCTGATGTGGAAGATCAGTCTAAGCTGCAACCACAGAGCATACTCAGAATTTTAGGAAATTTTAAACCAAGGCTCTGATACCACTTGTTGGTCCCACGTGCGGAATTCCGAAATAATAAAACCCGAAAATAAAGAATAAAATGGACACCGAGATTTACGTGGAAAACCCCTAAAAAATTATTAGGGTAAAAACCACGGGCAAGATGAAAAGAATTTCCACTATAATATTTTGTGGTGTACAACTCACTCACTGTGTTTCCAAAGAGAACACACACTCTCTTAATACAGGAGAACAAAACACCTCACAAATATTATAGAACTAAGCACTCAAATGCTTATAAGATGAGAGAAAACTCGAAGAAGGGATAATTTGAAATGAAGGAATGAGGCACCTATTTATAGTAAAGTTTCGAAGTGTGAAACCGCGTATAAGACGCGTTCCGTCTGAACATTTCATCCGAAATTTCAACGTGCACAGCCGAACATCACTATCTGCTTATTTAATGTCTTTGTCTGCCACATGTCTTCATTCATTTGCCGACAATAATTTCATTTGAAAAAAATATTATGAATCAGTAAGCATCAAGTAGAGTAGGTCAAATTAAATTCTAAATAGGACCCTCCCGAGGAGACCTAGTCAATGAAAAAGAAAGCAAGGACCTCACATGCAGCATTGATTTAATTGATTAAAATTTTAAGTAATGTTTTGTAAATAATTCAGAGCGATGAAAAGGTTTATTTCTGGAGATGAGATCTATTTAATAGAATTGGCACTTGCATCCAGAACTCTGTTCTGTACCATACCTCTTCATTATTTCATTGCCGTAAAAATTGGGCTGGGCTTGCTTCACCTAAAGCAATAGCTAAGCCTGACGTACCAATGAGGTAAGATGTGTATTCTTCATTTGGGGTTTTTTTTTAAAATAATTTAAATTTTAAAATTAATTTTAAAAAAAAAATGTGTTGCAAAACTAATGCAATCCGCGTTTACGAAGCGCGAACGCTGCTCACGTGGAGCAGCGTCCGTGACGCTGCTCCACGTGAGCAGCGTTCGCGCTTCGTAAACGCGGATTGCATTAGTTTTGCAACACATTTTTTTTTTAAATTAATTTTAAAATTTAAATTATTTTTAAAAAAAACAGGTGGAGCCATGTATGCGCGACGGAATTTTTAGCGACGGAATATATTCGACAAACCGTCGCTAAAATTAAATCCGCGACGATTAGCCATAACCGTCGCTAAAATTATATGTACGGCGGTTTATAACCGTCGCTAAAATGGAATACACCGTCGCTAATATTAGCGAGTAAACCGTCGCGGTTTCTAAATTTTGGAATTTTTCTTCGACGTAGTACATTGTTGTTTGTTTAATTAATTTAGACATTATATTTAAATATTTCACTAAGAAAATACGTAAAAAGTTAACATATTATATTTTACAATATATTTATATTATTAATTTATGTGAAACAGTCTCACGAGTCTTATTTTCTGAGATATGAAAAAAATTCATGTGAAACAGTCTCACGAGTCTTATTTTTTGAGACATCTATCTTATTTGGATTATCAATTAAAAATAAAAAATATTATTTTTTATGCTAATAGTATTATTTTTTATTGTAAATATCGATAGGGTTGACGCGTCTCACAGATAAAGATTCGTGAGACCGTCTCACAAGACCCTACTCTAGAGATATTATGCACGAAATTTATTATGTTTCTTATTATTATTACTTAAAAAATTTTTAAGTTTTTAAATATAAAATTATATATTATATCTATAGAATAATTACCTTCGAAACACAATCGTTTTTATCATCGAATTAATCTCTTTTTGAAAAAATAAAATAAAACAAAGCTTTACTATTCAAACTGTTATTTTCAAGAACCTCTACTATTCAATATAGAAAAAAACAGACAAGAAATTCAGTCATCCCTGAATCACTGAAAGAACCAAGTTGAATAGTAGAGGTTACGGAAAAAAAATTTCGTGATGAATTTTTCTTTGTTTTTTCTCTCTCTCTTCACTACTACAAAAATGGTTTTTCGCAGCGCGCAAATTCATTTTCCGCAGCGCACATTGCATGCTGCAAAGATGCAAGCCGTTCAAAGTTCAAGATTATTTGCGGTGAACATGTGCACGCTGTTAATACTATTATCTGCGGCATGCATATGCACGCTGTTAATACAATTATCTGTAGCGTGCAATGTACTACCTTAAAGAAAATTCCAAAATTTCGAAACCGTGACGGTTTTGAAACCGCTGTTAATACTATTATCTGCGGCATGCATATGCACGCTGTTAATACAATTATCCGTAGCGTGCAATGTACTAACTTAAAGAAAATTCCAAAATTTCGAATATCAATTCAGCTTCAATATCAATCGATCTCTCAGAAAATTCACTACTATCCAAATCTATGTCTTTATTATTCTCGGTAGATACTTTTGAACTTCTCGATAAAACATCTCCTTTCAACAAATTTAGATCGGTATATCGGCTAGGTGAGACGCGGACATGCTTGACAGTATCTTTATCGCTCAAACTATAACTCTCGACCCCACTCTTCTCTCTTTCAGAAAATCCTCTTTTACCTAGCCGATTTGTAACATCACCTAAAACCGACATCGATTTATTAAACCCACCAGCATCATTCCTTTCGGACATGATCGGAACTCACTCGATTCAGCGAAACACGACCTTTTTCCCTCCGCAAACAAAGATACACCCAGATTAACGAAAGTTATTACACGAAAAAAGATATAATGCAAGTGCGAGAAAAGTAAAATGAGCAGAGAAATTTGCTAGGGTTTTGAGGGAGGGAAAATTGGAGATGCTATTGTGGGAAAATGGGTAGACTTTCCGCTTTGTTTTTTGAGTCCCGAAATTTCGGCGGTAGCACATGTCTGGCCGAGGTGGGCATTCGGTTATTGAATACCGATATTCAACTCCGAGACGACCCAAACGAATCAAGTTTCTTTTTGGAAAGCAGGGGATTGGATAATTCATAATGGTTGTACATGTCCAGACTCATGATCCGGTTGGAAAGCCTACCCGGATTATACCAATAATAAGTTATAGTATATATAAAAAAATTCAATTATTTTTATAGTCGTGTTATAATTCAGATAAAAAAAAATTATATATATAATGGTATTATAGGAAATATTACATGAATTGTTAACGACGATTTTTTTATCATGCTCGTTCGTTTTCCTACACATGATTAATAATTTTGATAAATATTATTTAAAAAATCAATTTATTATTATTTTTTATGGTGAAATCTCTTGTAATTTATTAAATAAGATAAAGATATTTAATTACAAGATTAATAATATAAAAAAGAAAATCTCCACGCTTCCAAATAAATGGGGAAGGGGAGGAACAAGCAAAAAAAAAACAATGGAATGAGCAACATTATTTGCAGTTCGTCGAACATGCCTTAAGGATGGGCTTCCCAAAAGGATATCCGAAGCAAGGGCCCCGACATAAATGCGATTCTCTTCTCCACCTATGACTGTTTGCACAGCGAGGAGAGAGTCTGTTGTGATAAGATGAATCCAATGTTGTGTTCCTTATAAATGACTCCAATTTGAATGGCAAGAAGTTCAGCAAACGTAAACGATGTGGGTTTCTCAATCTTTTTTCCAAAAGCAAGAATTGGTTGTCCCTCGTGATTTCGGATTATCCCACCAAGTGCGTAGCTATTAGTGCCTTCATAATAAGACGCGTCAACGTCTAGGCGTAGAGTATTCACAAGTGGAGCAATCCAGGATTCCGGAGAGCATAATGGTTCATGGTCGGGAGCTAGCCACAGAGCCTTGCGTGCCGCTTGGAAGTCTTCCAGAAGGCTAGTGCACCACTTCTGTAAGGACCGTGTATCGTATTATCGTAAATCCTATGTTGATTATCGATAAATTATGAAATTGTCATGTGATTATGTATATGATGTATATCATGACAATGAAAATGAGAAAATAAGTATTGGATATGAATTGACGTTGTAAGAGCTCGAGTGGAGAAGTCGGACACCAATAAGTACAAAACCAATATTTTGGTACAGAATGTGTGGCGCCCGAGCGGTAGAATATTATCATCCGAGCTCCAGTGTAGAAAATGTTAGTATTCGGGCAGAACGTTCCGCGCCCGAGCGGTATTTTTTGACCGCCCGAGAGAGGTGTAAGTAAAACTCGAGGGCAGAACCTCCCGCGCTCGGGCGCGAGAATTCTACCGCCCGAGCGCGAGTGCGGTTGTGATAAGAATGAATTTCTCTCTTCAGATATTTCATTTGCCATTCATCAACTTCGAGAGAATTGAGAGGAAATCGATTTCCTTCGCCTGAATCGACTTCGAAACGCTGTCTAAACGCGAAACAAATTATATATTCGGAATCTTCGCGTCAAGAGCTTTCTATTGAGGTAAGTTTCTTCCAGTTCCAGCAGCTCTAAATATCAAAGTGCTGGAATAGCATGTATTTGAAGTCGAGATTCTTATGTGTGGTAGAATAAGCGACAAGAAACTCGTATTCGAAGTCGGAATTGAATTATGTTATGATTTGGATTTGATATGAATTTTTGAAGTTTCAAAAGATATTTGAAACTCATATTATTGATTTTGGATCATGTTATTGATTGAAATGAATATGTTATTGATGTAGATAGATTATTATACTGATATATTCAAGCTACATCAACTTGAACGAAGAATTGAGGTATGTTGCGACCGGGTAACATACGACATGTATCTGTATTATATGATATATGTTGGATTGGTCTGATTGAGAATATGTGTCTATATGCCTTATGTGATGATTTAATGTGGCATACATGACATTGTGATTTGAATATCGATGTATAAAATAAATGTTTTGTTAACACACATCGTTTGATATATACATCGATACGTGACATGCTCGTTGAGCTATGATCCTTGGATACCCTAATATGATTTGATTGGATTCTGGGGTTTGTGAACACAATGCTATGTTTGATATTACATGACCCTTAAAACATAGACATTTGTGGCCCTGAAGATTGATTGAGATTTGATGGCGTTTTGTCGACGCTATCATACGAGTATCCCTGATTGAGGCTGGTGTGCTAGCTCGAGCATTGATTTGATAGCGATTCGTTTGATTCTGACATGTGCTCAGTGGATGGGCATTTGACCTGATACCTCCACGACATACATGCATTGCATACCATATATCATTGTTTAGATACTTGTGGTATATATGATGGTTGTTCCATACGGAGCTTTGCTCACTCCCAAGGGGGGGCTGTTGTTGTCTTTGTGTGTGGACAATGGCAGATACTCCAGGATATCAGGAGGCCGGAGAGGGTACTTCTGGAGGGAGTCACAGTTTGGGATGAGGTTTTATGTTTTGTTTCCAGTATATATATGTATCTATATACCGGGACATATCCCGAGGATATGAGTTGTTTGTATGTAGTTGGATTTGATTACGTGTGGGGATGTTTATGATGTGAGATGAAATACTATATTTTTAGTATTCAAATTATAGAAGAAATATTTTGGGCTCATTGTCAAGAAAATTTAAACTCGTTTTCCACTGTAATTAATTAACCCTAATCAGATTGTGTTGTAATAACGATAGGAACTAAGGGCCCCACAACTCCACATTGATCTCAAGAGGGTAGTCATTTCGGAGGTGAGTAATTCGAAGTCTCTCACTCCAAATAGCCCACGAGCGCATCACAAAGACTTCATAATCTTTCTTACTCAGCTTGTCTTTCATCCAGAGTGATATGTCTGTAGCATCCAAATGTCGGGATTGTTTTAAGATCTGCCAAAAACCAGTTCCTTTCCAGCAATCCTTTATGGCCGAGCAGGTGAACAGAGCGAGGGAAGTGGAGTCGCAAGCATGATGACAAAAAAGACATGAGCCAATGACTGGAACATGATGAACCAATAAATTATGATTTGTGGGAATAATATTCTGGAGAATCCTCCACCAAAACACTCGGACCTTCAGAGGGATTTTAAGAGACCATAGAAAACCCCACCCATCTATAGAATGGTGGCCCGAGCTCGAGGGAGGAGAATCAAAAAATCCGACCTCCGCCTTATAGCCATTCCGAACTGAATATTTACCTTCCGGATCAAGAGCACAAAAACGAAGATCTTCTTTTTGAGTTGGAAAGAGAGGAATAGATAATATGTCCTTGGCTAGATGTGAAGAGAAGAGGTTGTAGATGATGTCCTATTTCCAAGTCTGTCCGTCGATGAGAGATCTAATTGTAGAGAAATTCTCAGAGTTAGGAGGGAGGGGCACTTGGCTCAACGTTCTTGGAATCTAAAGCTCCCCAAATGTAGCAATTTTCGAACCATCTCCCACTTTCCAACATAAACCTTTTTCCAGCAGCGGCTTACTCCATAACAACGATCACCAAATGTCGGAAGGGTTGCTGCCAAGAGGTGAATCCATAATATCATGGTGCCGAAAATATCGAGCTTTCAATACTCATGCAAGCAAGGAACCCAGATCAGTAATAATACGCAAAACGTGTTTGGCCAATAAAACTTTAATGAAAGTCTCAAGGTGGCGGAAGCCCAAGCCGCCCATGCACTTTGGCCTATAAAGTGCTCTCCAGCTTTTTCAATGTAAGCACATCCTCCCTTTTTCCATTCCCCAACAGAAGTTAGTGCAATATCGTTCAATCTCCTCACAAATAGATTTTGGGACACGAAAACACGACATTGCATAAGTAGGTATGGCTTGGAGAACAGATTTGATCAAGGTCTCCTTACCTCCCACCGAAAATACATATTTCCCCACCCTTGATTCTATTCACAACCCTTTCCACCAAGTACCGGAATTGCAGCTTTTTACTACGATTAGAAGAAACATGTAGGCCTAATACACCTCGTGTCCCTGTACCATTGGTATCGCTAGTGCCAATTTTATCTGATCTCCCACTTGGTCAGTAGTGTTAGGACTGAACGATAAAGAGGATTTTTCAAAATTGATAAGTTGCCCTGAAGCCCTTTCATATAAAGATAGATAGTTGTGAGTTGTCATACAATCCTCTATTGTCGCTCTGAAGAACAAGAGACTATCATTAGCAAAAAAACTGTGGGAGATAGTCGAGCTAGAGGGAGCAAAACGCACCTCATGTAAAAGTCTCATGGATTCAAGAGATAAAAGAGACCATGAGCACATGACACAAACAGGTAAGGGAAAGTGGATCTCCTTGTCGCAACCCTCTACTCGGAGTAATATTGCCAATCAGATCGCCATTTAGTAAGACAGAGTATCTAAGAGATCTCACACACCGCATGATCTTCTCTACCTAAGGTGACACAAATCCAGTAAAAATCATCATATCCTCAAGAAAACACCACTCAACTCGATCGTACCTTTGCTCATATCAAGTTTCAGTGCATCATATCCTTTATGGCCATGTTTTCTACTTCTGATCCAATGTAGTGCCTCAAAACTTAGAATAATATTATCTAAAATGAGGCATCCGGGAATGAATGCACTCTGAAACTCATTAACAGTATGCCCGAGTACTGGACCGAGCCTGTTCGTCAGAGCTCTAACAACTATTTTATAGCATACGTTGTGTAAGGACCTCGGATCGTATTATCGTAAATCATATCAACGATGTTAAAATACTCAAACTTCTCTCAAGATTAGATTTGACATTCGTTACGGTCTCTATTTATTTTTTTCTCAAAGTCTTACTTTTTCCACCCATTTAAAGCACGAGATTCTTCAAGTATATATACATACGAGAATTTTTTGGGGCACATCAAATGAAAAACAAGTTGGAGGAAAGATATTGTTTTGGTTTTTTTCTAAATCAATCATTGTGCTTTTAATTTGTATAGATATAATATACCCCAATATATCATCCCTGATTTGTAAAATTAAATGTAGAAAAGGGAAACACAAACAAATATATATAATTCTCCAATGAAATGGATTCATTGACACTGATCCAAATTTGATTGAGTCGGCTAGCTTAAAGATATTGCACAGTATACAGGTCTACTGTCGACACAACTTTCATACAAATAGAACTAATAATGCTATATAATAACTTCACCATATAATATAAATTTCCTCAAGTTGTTTTTTTTAATAAACATACTTTCATTGTTTATGAAGAGAAATACATGTAATTGCAAAATACATTTGATATGTTGTAAATCGTTGAGAATAAGAGATTAAGTATTGAAAATAAGAGTTGTAAATATTGAAAATTAGTGTGTGATGATGTATGTAATGATTTATTTATTTTTAGATTATTTCCAAAGAAATTTTATAAATAAGTCTATCATTTGTGAAGAAAAACACAATTGAGTAGACAAAATTTTATAAAGTATGTAGTTTAATATATTTTGTATGTTTGAAAATTTTATTTTTTAACGTAAATTTTTACTTTAACACGTTATCAATACGATACTTGAAGGATCTCCATATTTTTCCAAGCTAAAAATTACAAGAAATTTTTTACAATATTCAAAAGTAAGAATATTTATTTTACTGTTTATTTATTTTTATTGTATATATATTTAATATATAATATTTATATAAAAAGAATATATGACAACTCATTATAATAACGTGATGTGATTGTTGAGGATCGAAGTTGAGTTTAGAGGGGGGGGTTGAATAAACTCTACTCGTTTTTCGTTCTGATGAAGTACTAGAATCCTGTTAAGAATAGTAGTTGATCTTGTGCGTGTACTTTCACCTGATTACAATGAAAATGTGCGGAAACAATCTGATGAAGTAGTAGAAAAACAGTAAAACAGTGGGCAGCAGTTGTTTATGGAAGTTCGAAGATAAACTCTTCTACGTCTCCCCTTCTTCTGTTTCCAGAAGGTATAACTAAAAGACTTTGGATATTACAGTACAACTCTTGTACACACCCACTTCAGAAGGACTTACACTTCAGCCTACTGAAACTCTTAGTTTCTCAACTCACAAATGTGCGTAACACAAGGTTCTGAAAAGACTCTTTTCAGATTACAAACTCTTCTTGATGAAGTATAGATAGTGTAGTGATAGTGAAGAGTGTGATGATCAGTAGCACAAGATGATCTTCAAATGATCAGATAATTGCTATGAAGCGTGTGCTACTTTTCTTTTTGTTGAACTTTAAGAGTGATTTCGATGTAAAAGCTTTGATCCTTGAAAATCGGTTTTCGTAACCTGCTTTTGAGTAAGGTTTGTTACCCTTATATAAGAGCAACTGAGTTCAACGTCCATAAATCAGAATAGTCTTCAGATAGTCTGATAGAGTCAGCTATATTGCCAAAAGAAGTTCCTGCAACAAGACTGTAGAACAATCAGTTCTGTTTTATACCAAAATGGGTAAGGTGCATTAAATGATTCAGTATAGCAATTAATGCCGCAATTAATACTAGTACTTGGAACCCTTAACGGTAACATTAAAGAAGTAACGTTAGGCAACGTCTTCTACTGGTTTTGTATAACTATCTCTTCTACTGATTTAGTTTTACTAGAACAGCAGCTACTGATAAATTAGACGTTTGATCTGGTCTGCTGATCTACTGGTTTTAGTTATCATCGCCACAATACAATTCATGTCTAATCAATTTCCCCCTTTGTGGTGATGACAAAACCTAATCAGTAGAACGTTGTTAAATAAAACAGATAATCATATAAACTGAATGATAATTGACAATAAGGATTTAAAAGTATCAATTGATTCCAATATCCCTGAAAATAATTTCTTCAGACGGAGGCTCTTGATCTCTTCTGTCAGAAGGTTCAGCCTCATCTTCTTCTTGATTTCCTCCTTGATCTCCTCTATCTGCCCTATTCTTCTTGATTTCCTCCTTGATTTCCTCTATCTGCCCTATCTTCCCCCTTTTTGGCATCAGCGGCAACCACATGAGCAAAGAGGTCATTCAATCGGCCTGAGATATTGTGAATGCCATCGGTTAGCATTTCCAGATACGGGGTCTGAGAAGAAATGCTGATTATCCAGTGTAGCGATAGATTGATTTTGAGAATCAATCTTGGAATTTAAAAGTTCCACAGAAGTAGATAGAGATCGAAAGTGATCATCATGCTCAGTGAGTCGAGTAAGAATATTATTTTGATCACTGATGAGGGTGGCGTAAGATCTCGATATAGCTTGTCTGAAAATGGAAGTTTCAGCATACATCTTGTCTGTGGTCTCCTTAGTGAGATAGAGGTGTTTACCCATTGTTTCTCGGAAGGATTTAGCACCAGTGAATTCCGCAAGGTTTTCACAAGACATACGCTTCACTAGCTCAGAGATGTTGTTGAGATCGTTTTGCAGACATAGAATTTGATGTTCGAGATTGAATGCATCGAATTCCGGGGAGGGAGTGCGTGCAACCATGCGTTGTTTGATTTCAGAGACATTCAACGCAGTAGAAATGGGAGCAGCATCCAACAAAGCAGTAGTAGGAGCAGGGTCTGCTGTGCTTTCTGCTGGAGTTGCAGAAAAAGGAGGATCAACAGCAACCAGAGGAGTAAATTCTGCAGTAGAAACGGCCAAGACAGAGGCCAACACTTCTTCCGGTGGTACAGAAACATCCTGTGAGACTGAGGGACCTTCAGTAGAAGGAGCAAGCTGATGATTCAGAAGAGCTGTCATCTCGACTTGATGAGCAGCAGAGAATACCTCTAAATTCGGTAGCAAAGAGGGAGCATCTGAATCTGCCAATTGTTGCCCTGGAGTAGGAAAGTCAGAAAGTGGCAACGAAGTAGCCGGTGCTGCTTCTTGAGTGGTTGAGACTGAAGGTATAATAGATTCAATGACTTCTTCAACCGAAGCCAATTCATGCACGGACAGCAGTGATGATGTCGGGATGTGTCGAGTCGGAGATGCAGGAGTACTGAGAGCAGAAGCCTTTGGGGAGGCTGTAGTCCTTTCCTCAACTGACTGTTGAAATACTGGAATAAGGCCGACATGATAAACAGTGGGCTCTCCAAAGCCTTGTTCTTGAGCAAGAAGTTGCTCATTCATCTGCTTCAATTTGTCAGAGAGAATCATGATAACATTTTGATCCTGAACATCGTTAGGAACAGCAGGATCAAAATTGGATTGAAGAATTTGCAGAACTGATTCTAACTTCTGACATTTCAGCTGAGCGAAGACAAAATCCCTTCTTCGCAAGGCCTCGATGATATTTTCTGTTTTGGCCAGCTGAAAAACCTTCCTTTCTGCATTCATCATTTTGGCAAAATTTCCTTTTGTCTTGAAGTAACTCAAGGAATGGAATAGTCTCACATGATGACATTCATCAAAAAAATTCATGTCATCATTAGCAGAGGTCTCAATCTCTGCGAGATGAAGATCAACGCCAGTAGCCACAGTGGTTTTGTGACTAATAACAGGTGGTTCTTCCACCATTTTTCCCTTGCCTTTGTCAGAAGATGACACAGGCACGATTGGTCGGAAAGCAGAAGACCCGCTTGCTGGTTCCCGAAAAACAATTCCAGATGTTGGCTTAAAAACTGGAGCAGAAGGAGGTGCTGAAACGGACATAGTAGCAAGTGCAGTTGAAGAAGCAGTGGTCCTAGCAGAAGGGACCGCTTCTGGAAAGACCTGTCGAATAGGTACTTTCTCAATCTCAGACAGTGCTGCTGTCTTCTTAATCTTAAGAATTGTGCGAGATTTCTTCTTAGCTGGGGTTGGCACTGCTGTTTGAACACCAGCAGCAGACTCTTCTGGTGCTGTGTCATCTGAATCCAACGAAATGATCAATCGTTTCTTTGATATTTTCTTCTGAGGTTTTGGAGCCTCAGAAGCAGTGTCCCCAATTTCCTTCTTCATCGCCACAAATTCTGCCACTGTTGGCTTAGGCCTTAAAGCCAACACATTCGCTGCATCAATCATGGTGATGGGAGTCGCATCTAGATCACTGGTGGATGCAAAGCCAGCATCATTGAGCAAAACGCTAATTTGAACCGTGAAACCAGAACTTCGCCTGACAACCATGTCCTTCATGATTCTGAAAATAAAATGACTCCAATCCACCTTAATCCCCTTGGTGATGGCAGTCATAACTTGAACCTTTTCCTTAGTCAACTTGTCGAATGTTCCAGCCTTGATCAAAATAGCTTTGGCCACAATATCGGCCAGAATTTGATACTCGATTTTTAGCAATTTCTTGTGACAGGAAGGAGACAGTTCTTCTCCATAGGCTGAGAAAGAACTAAGCGCAATAGACATATCCAGCTTAGAAATGTCAGAGAGTTCAGAAACACCTGCAAGTGGAAGGAGGAAGACTGCTCCTAGATGAGCGGCATCAATGGAGATAGAAGCATCTCCTTGAGTATAAACAATCCTGCCTTCATGCACTGTGGCTTTAGCATAAAATTCCAGTAAAGCATTTTTGTAGATGACTGCTGGTGCTTCCAGGAATTTGCGGAGTCCCGATTGCTCAAGATCCTGAAACATTTTCAAGAGATTCTCATCCTTGATGTTGAGAACCGAAGCAAAGTTAACTAGATACGCGTTAAGAGTGTAAGCGTTAGCCATTCCTGTATGCAGATGAGATCAGACAAATTTGCAGTAGTTAGTGAAAGTAGAGAAAGCAGTAGCTGAATAGCGATAGATATGAAACAGTAAAGGTAAAAGGTTAATCTAAAGAATATACAGCCGTCAGATAAACATAAAGACACGTGTCAGTATGTTCTTGGTTGAGTGTTCGAAAATTTTGCAGAAACTATCAGATATTCAAATAATTTGAAAATTTTGAAAATGAGCGGGCTGTCCAGTTGGTTACTGAAAATCAGAAGGGGATTTGTCATTTTATGATAACGTCTGCTGGAAGTTTCAGGGTACTGAGAATATTTCAGCACTTTGACAAAAAAACAGCAGACTCGAAGTTTTATCGAAAAGACAAACATCCTATCTGTTTTCTGAAAAGACGTCAAACTCTCAATCTGACTGAGAGACTGTTCCCCCTCGGTAACTGCAATTAATAAATGGTCATAATTGCGATAAGTGACGCTTGGCCATCTTTCAATCTGAGCCGTTGAAACTGAACAGTCGCAACTTGCGATTCACAAGAGTCTTTGTTCCCTCTATAAATACCCTGCACATCTTGAACGAAGCTAAACAGATGAATGTAAAATGAAAACTCAAGTAAAGAAAGAGTTAGGGTTTGATTCAGGAGTCGAAGCAAAGCTGTTCAGAGAGGAGTTTGAAGATGTCATTCTTCACGTAATGATCCTTGAAATACACTCCTGGATTTCCAGTATCCACCACCAGACGGATTTGATGCTTTCATTAGTATGGATATGTTGCATCCATTTCTTCCAGAAGCATGCTGATGCAATTAGAGAGTGCTGGTGGATTGATGATGATGAAATCCCCTCTGATGCTCTGTAAGGCATCTAAAAAATAGATTAGTTCTAACAAGACCCAAGCTTGTTAGATTCTTTCTAGGCCTTTCTTTGCTTAGAAAGTCTTGTTCGTGTTGAAGTGCTTATTAAGCAAATTACAGAGAACTACTGAAGTCAAAAGCTAAAGATAACGCTACTGGATAAATAGCATTTCAGATCTACTGTTTTTACTTTTGCATGATGTAATGTACTGGAATGGTTTCTAATAAAATTTCATTTTCAGCACTTGACTATACTCTACTGCTTTTCTTCAAGTTCAGTACGATGAATAAGCGAATAATAAAAGTTAACCAAGATAATCAGAAATTAATTAAGTTAAATCTATTAAACCAAGAGAGTTACGAAAGTAAGAAAACTTATTCTCTGGTAAGGGTTTCGTGAAGATATCTGCTGTTTGTTGATCAGTAGAGACATATTCCAGACGAATGTTCTTCTTCTGCACGTGATCTCTGATAAAATGATGTATGATGTCTATGTGCTTCGTTCTGGAATGAAGTACTGGATTTTGAGTGATTGCAATTGCACTGGTATTGTCACAGAATATAGGTGATTCGGAGGCTTGAATCCCATAATCTCTCAACTGTTGTTGAATCCACATTATCTGAGAGCAGCAGCTTCCAGCAGCCAGATATTCTGCTTCTGCAGTAGATGTGGCTATGGAAGTCTGTTTCTTGCTAAACCAGGATATCAGCCTATCACCAAGAAATTGACAAAAACCACTTGTGCTTTTTCGATCTAGTTTGCAACCTGCATAATCAGCATCTGAATATCCAATAAGATTTAACGACGAGTCATTGGGATACCATAAACCAACATTTTGAGTTCCTTTTAAGTACTTCAAAATACGTTTAGCAGCAATATAATGAGATTGTTTGGGGTTAGATTGAAATCTAGCACAAATGCAAACAGCAAACATGATATCTGGTCTACTGGCAGTTAAATATAATAATGAACCAATAAGACCTCGATACTGAGTTACCTCTACTGGAATACCACTTTCATCTTTATCAAGCTTAATAGATGAGCTCATTGGAGTAGAAGCAGCAGAACATGCTTCCATTCCAAATTTTTTCAGAAGCTCCTTGGTATATTTGGCTTGATTTATAAAGATTCTAGTTTCTGATTGCTTGATTTGTAGTCCTAGGAAGAATGTTAATTCTCCCATCATACTCATCTCAAATTTATCCTGCATCAATTTTCCAAACTTTGCACATAATTTGGGGTTAGTTGACCCAAAAATGATATCATCAACATAGATCTGTACTAAAAGAGTATGCTTATTCTTGACTAAAGTAAACAAGGTTTTATCTACTGCTCCAATGGTAAAATCATGATCAATAAGAAACTGTGATAGAGTGTCATACCAAGCTCTAGGTGCTTGTTTTAGACCATATAGTGCTTTGTGTAATTTAAATACATGATGAGGAGAGAAATGATCGATAAAACCTGGAGGTTGTTCCACGTAAACTTCTTCTTGTAAAAGACCATTGAGAAATGCACTTTTCACATCCATTTGATATACTTTGAAATTTTTGAAAGCAGCAAAGGCTAAGAATATTCTGATTGCTTCGAGCCTTGCTACTGGTGCATAAGTCTCATCAAAGTCTATGCCTTCTTCTTGTCTGAAGCCTTGAGCCACCAATCTAGCTTTGTTTCTGACCACTGTGCCTTCTTCATTAAGTTTGTTTCTAAATACCCACCGAGTTCCAATGACAGCTTGGTGAGATGGTCTAGGTACTAGAAACCAAACATCATTACGCTTGAATTGATTCAGCTCTTCTTGCATGGCTTCAATCCAACTAGGATCCAGAAGAGCTTCTTGAATTTTCTTTGGTTCATCCTGAGATATAAAAGCAGCATGCATATATTCATTAAACATTTGCCTTCTGGTTCTTAAAGGCGCTGCTGGATTACCAATAACCAATGATGGAGGATGGGACTTTCTCCAGATAAACGGATTTAACTGAGCATCTTCCTGATTTGATACATTAAGATTGTTTTCCACAAAATCAGTAGTAGGCTCTAGAACATCTTCTGCTGGTATTGGTAGATCCAAAGTCTGTACTTCTGGTTCCACTAATGGAATGTCTGGTTCTGGATTTTGAAGATCCTTGGTATTAGCTTCTACATCATCTTCGCTGTCAATTTCCAGATGAATCCTGTCTAACCCGTTACTTAAATCAGATATGTTAGAGATTTCAGCACTGCTGTCTTCATCGAAGACAACATGAATCGATTCTTCAACATTAAGAGTTCTATTGTTGAAGATTCTAAAAGCTCTGCTTACAGCAGAGTAACCAAGGAATATCCCAGCATCTGATTTAGAATCAAATGCAGTCAAATGATTTTTGCCATTATTTAGTACAAAACATTTGCAACCAAATACATGAAAGTAAGATACGTTAGGCTTCTTCCCTTTCCATATTTCATACGGAGTCTGGTTGTGTCTTTTGTTGACCATCGATCTGTTTTGCGTGTAACAAGCAGTATTGATAGCTTCAGCCCAGAAGCGCTGAGAGATGTCTGCATCTGCTAGCATTGTTCTAGCTGCTTCTTTTAGAGTTCTATTTCTCTCTCAGCTACTCCGTTTTGTTGAGGAGTTCTGGCAGCTGAATATTCATGATGAATTCCCTGTTCATTCAAATATAGCTCAAGATACTTGTTAGTGAATTCAGTGCCCCGATCACTTCTGATTTTAATGATGGTGGTAGATTTTTCATTTTGAATCCTTTTCAGAAGCTTGATCAAGAGACTACTGGTCTGATCTTTTCCTGCGAGAAAGATTACCCAAGTAAATCTAGAAAAATCATCAATAACAACAAGAGTATACTTCATTCCCCCTAAGCTCATGATGGGAATTGGGCCAAATAGATCCATATGCAGTAGTTCCAGACATCTTGAAGTTGATTTGCTATCTTTGGTCTTGAAGCTGGATCTTATCTGTTTCCCAAGCTGACAAGCAGAACAAACATGATTTTTAACAAAATTAATGTCAGGTAATCCATCAACCATATTCTGCTTTTTGAGATAATTGATTGACTTGAAATTCAGATGATTCAATTTCTTGTGCCATAGCCAATGTTTATTGCTAAGAGAAGCAACTAGGCATGTAGGATTATTGACATGATTTGAGTTCCAGGAGACTCTGTAAGTGTTGCCTTCTCTCTTTCCGGTTAACACAGTAGTTTCAGCAGAATCTCTAATTATGCATGAATGCTTCTGGAAAGCTACAGAATAACCATTATCACACAGTTGACTAATGCTGATAAGATTGTAACAGAGGTTGTCAACTAGTAACACGTCATTTATAGTGATGTTACCATGGATAATCTTACCCTTACCCATGGTTCTACCTTTTGAGTTGTCTCCAAAAGTTATCTTTGGTCCAGTACAACTCACTATCTCAGAGAGTAGGTTTTTCTGTCCAGTCATGTGTCTGGAACATCCACTATCCAGATACCATGTAGAGTTACTGATTTCTGCTTCCTTCTTCTGTTCCTGCAAACACAAATTTTAGTAACTGGTACCCAAATCTATTTGGGTCCAAGCCTTATCAGTCCTTTGGGAACCCACATTTGTACAACTCTTGGGGACTTTGTACTTCGGATATCCAAAGATGTGTGTGCAACAGAAGATCTGTTATTTCTAACGGTATGCATATCAAAATGGTGTTCTTCCCTTCTGTTTCTGTTTTCCAGTCTGTATCTCTTCTGAACAGGCTTAGAGTTGTAGTACTGGTAGTTTTTAACCTTCATAGGATGTTGTCTTCCAGAGTTGAATTCTCTTCTGAATCTGTAAATCTGGTCAACTTTTTCCTTAGGTTTAACGTAACCCAGACCATAGTGCGTTCTTCTGTTTGTTAGATTTACATTCCTTTCAACTGAAGCAGTAGGTACTACTGGTTCCTGTACCATGCTGGATTTCACAAAATGAATATATTTCCCTTTGCACATATCCAGTTTTGGCTTGGTATTCGTTTCAGAAGATCCTTCATCATTACAAAATCCGAGACCACTCCTGTCTCCAGACTGTTTTTGTAATTCTTGCATCTTTTCCAATGAAACAGAAGACTTATTCCAAGCATTTACCAGTAGCGAAAACTTCTGGTTCTCAGAAAGCACCTTCTGGTAATCTGCTTTGGCTCTTTCATTCTCAGTTATCAATTTACTCATCTCAACTTGTAAATCATTACAGCTGTCTACTTGCACGCAAGTTAACTTACTGTTCTGATTCTTTAAGTCCTGATTTTCGATCTTAACTTCCTCGAATGATTGAGAAAGTCTAGAATACTCTTCTACCATGTCATGTAAAGCATTAATCAGATCAGTTCGTGTAAATTCGTCGGAGTCAAAATCAAATACCTCTCCAGATGTCGAGGTTGAGTCAGTGTCTGCCATGAGACATTTTACTTCTTCTGAATCACTGTCACTTGAATGGCTTTCTGAGTCAGATGACTCAGAGCTAGAGTCCGCCCACTTGGATTTGCTTTCTTCTGCAATCATCGCTTTTCGATCTCTTCTGGACTTTTTGTCATTCCTTTTGTGATCCTTTCTCTTTTGGTCATCCTTCTTTGGTTTAGGACAATCTGCAATGAAATGACCTATCTTTCCACAGTTAAAGCATCCCATATCACCAGATGGTGAGTCTTTCTTGAAGTTGCGATTGGGACCCTGATAAGTTCGATGGTTCTTCTTCATGAACCTGGAGAATTTCTTTACAAACAGAGACATAGCATCACTACTGATTTGTTCAGAAGTCTTCTCCAGAGTATTGTCAGTGATCACAGTCGGTAATGCCTGAGGTACAACTACAGCAGCAGTAGAAGAGGTAGAGGCAGTAGCAGTAAAAGCAGTAGCAGTAGCAGCAAGAGCCTTGGTTGGTAGGCTTGAAGGCTCTTCTCCACTTCTCACTTCCAATTCGAACTCGTAGGCTTTCAGATCTGCAAATAAATCGTGCAGCTCAAATTTGTTCAAGTCTTTGGATACTCTCATAGCCATTGTTTTAACATCCCATTCTCTAGGTAATGCTCTCATCACCTTGAGGGCTATTTCCCTGTTGCTATGCTCTTTACCCAGAGCAGCTAGCTCATTGACCAGGCTACTGAATCTTTCATCGAACTCGTTTAGAGTTTCACCAGCTTTCATTTTTAGATTTTCAAACTTCTGCATGGCTACAGACAGTTTGTTTTCTTTTGTTTGCCCATTCCCTTCGCATATCTGGATGAGCTTTTCCCAAATATCCTTTGCAGTAGAACACATCTTTATCTTGCTGAAGGTGTTCTTGTCTAGAGTTTTATACAATATATCTTTCGCCACATTATCAAGATTGGCCTTTTTCTTATCTTCACTGGTCCATTCACTTCTTGATTTTTCGACCATCTGTGGTGCTCCGTCAGTGACAGCAAGAGCTGTATTAGGCTTTAAGATTCTCAGTGGACCATCTGTGATGACATACCACGTGTCATCGTCTTGTGCTGCAAGATGTGCTTGCATTCTTATCTTCCAGTCATCAAAATCTTCCTTAGAGAACATAGGGATCTTGCTGAAATGTGCCATTTGTTGTAGTTTTTCACAAACAAGAATAACCCGCTCTGATACCAATTGTTGAGGATCGAAGTTGAGTTTAGAGGGTGGGGGTGAATAAACTCTACTCGTTTTTCGTTCTGATGAAGTACTAGAATCCTGTTAAGAATAGTAGTTGATCTTGTGCGTGTACTTTCACCTGATTACAATGAAAATGTGCGGAAACAATCTGATGAAGTAGTAGAAAAACAGTAAAACAGTAGGCAGCAGTTGTTTATGGAAGTTCGAAGATAAACTCTTCTACGTCTCCCCTTCTTCTGTTTCCAGAAGGTATAACTAAAAGACTTTGGATATTACAGTACAACTCTTGTACACACCCACTTCAAAAGGACTTACACTTCAGCTTACTGAAACTCTTAGTTTCTCAACTCACAAATGTGCGTAACACAAGGTTCTGAAAGACTCTTTTCAGATTACAAACTCTTCTTGATGAAGTATAGATAGTGTAGTGATAGTGAAGAGTGTGATGATCAGTAGCACAAGATGATCTTCAAATGATCAGATAATTGCTATGAAGCGTGTGCTACTTTTCTTTTTGTTGAACTTTAAGAGTGATTTCGATGTAAAAGCTTTGATCCTTGAAAATCTGTTTTCGTAACCTGCTTTTGAGTAAGGTTTGTTACCCTTATATAAGAGCAACTGAGTTCAACGTCCACAAATCAGAATAGTCTTCAGATAGTCTGATAGAGTCAGCTATATTGCCAAAAGAAGTTCCTGCAACAAGACTATAGAACAATCAGTTCTGTTTTATACCAAAATGGGTAAGGTGCATTAAATGATTCAATATAGCAATTAATGCCGCAATTAATACTAGTACTTGGAACCCTTAACGGTAACATTAAAGAAGTAACGTTAGGCAACGTCTTCTACTGGTTTTGTATAACTATCTCTTCTACTGATTTAGTTTTACTAGAACAGCAGCTACTGATAAATTAAACGTTTGATCTGGTCTGCTGATCTACTGGTTTTAGTTATCATCGCCACAATACAATTCATGTCTAACAGTGATTATATTATTACACTGCTTACATAATTTTATTGTGTTACTGTTTATTTATTGTGTATATATATATATATATATATATTATTTGAATAAAAATATCATATTACTATATAAAAGAAGTCTATGACATCTCATTATAATAATGTGATGTGATTATTTCACTGTTTATATATTTTATTGTGTTATATAATAATCATATGTATATTTGTATAATGTCACAGTATTACATAAAAGGAGTACCCTATTATAATATTGTGATGTGATATACATAATTATTTAAATATGATTAACATTATATACATCATAATATTATCATTAAATTATATATATACATTTATTTTTAAAAAAATTTGTAACGATCATAAACGGCTAGTTTTTACTATATAAATATGAATTTATAAATACATTCAACAACTCCAAACTTACTCTTCCTCCCTAAAAATTTTCTTCATCAAAATTTTCGAAAAAGAAGAAGATGGTTATTTCAATGTTATTTTATATAATTATTTTAGTTATTATACTCACCAGTCTTGTATTTATCGAAGAATATCCGCCTCGCGTTTTTTCTTTATTTTTAAAAATGCTTGTACTTATAATTTATCTATTACTTTTTATTATCATATTAATAGATTTAGAACTTAATAAAATGCATTGTTATTTTTCTAGTACCACCATGTCAAATTTTGCAAAACTCGAATTTATTGCGCTCGACATTACGAGAAAAAATTATATGCCATGAACTCTCGATGTAAAAATGCATCTTAAGTCCTTGGGCCTAAGTGAGACAGACCATTAAAGAAATGGTATATCAACATCACAATAAAAAACAAAAGCTATAATATTTTTACGTCGACATCTTGATGAATGATTAAAATGTGAATATCTCATTGAAAAATATCCAATGGCTTTATGGAAATGATTAAAAGAAATATTTGAACATATAAGGGAAGTTATACTTCCGAACGCTCGTGATGAATGAACTATGTTACGATTATAAGATTTTAAGAAAAATCATTTGTTACAATTCAGCGATGTATCGAATAATCTCGCAATTAAAATTTTGTGGACATGGGGTTACAGAATCGGAAATGCTTGAAAAATTATTTTTCACTTTTAATGCATCAAATATAACTCTACAACAACAATATAGAGTGTGTGGATTTGCGATTACGAACTTATCGCATGTCTTCTTGTGGCGGAAAATAACAACGAGCTACTAATGAGAAATCATCAGTCCCGACCCACTGGATCAACAACATTTTAGAAGTAATATGTTGTAAGTAAAATTGATTTTAAACTTGAAAACAAAAATCAAAGTCAAGGACAAAGTTTTGGTCGAGGTAGAAATCGAGGTCGTGGATTGTGGACGCAGAAGTGGTTGTGATCGTGGTCGCGGCCTTGGTTCTGAAAACAATTGAGATAGTTACTTCTGTAACTCATCTCAAAAGGGTATCACGAAACACCCACTGAAAAGAAATCATGAGAACATGAGTGTTAATGAAAATCACTCAAAACGATTTGAAAGTTCTTATTTTAGATGCGACACTCCAGGACATTGGTCTCATATTTGTCGAGCCCCCGAGCACCCTTGAAAGATCTATAAAGAATCAATAAAGGAAAAAGAAAAAGAGACCAACTTCATTGAACACAGTGGTCGTTTGAGTAATTCAACTCATTTTGATGCTACATATATTCTGAATGATTTCTCTGAAAATTATCAATATATTGGTGGAATTGAAAGGTAAAATATTTTGTTTTTCATGTGCTCATATGCTAATGTTTTATTGTATAATTATGATATGCCTTATATTTTTTAATAAATTAGATATGTATTGTCAGTAAATTTTTTCATTGTATATTTTTTTGAAGTTCAAATATGGAAACTGCTATGAACAAAGCTAAATAAGGAACTAATCATATAGAAATTTGGATACCTGATAGTGGTACAACACACACTAATCTCTGAGATAAAATATATTTCTTGGAACTAAAACCAACAAAAACAATGGTGAATACAATATCAGGTCATGTAGACTTGATTAAAGATTGTGGTAAAACATATTTTTTTGTTACCTGATGGAACAAAATTTCTGATAAATGATGATTTGTTTTCATCACAATCAAAAAGAAATTTATTGAGTTTTAATGACATATATTTCCATTGTTATGATATTCAGACAATAAATGAAGAAAATGAGAAATATATGTATCTTCCACATATAAACCAGGAAAGAAATATGTAATTGAAAAACTAATAATGTTCCCTACTGGATTGCATTATACACATAGAAGTCTAATTGAATCAAACATGGTAGTTGATAATTCTTCAATCTTAATCAATTGGTATGATCGATTAGGACATCCTGGTTCAACAATTATGCGAAGAATTAGAAAATACACATGGTCATCCACTGAAAGACCAGAAGATCTTTCAAAATAATAAGTTCAATGTAAAACATGTTCTCTTGGAAAACTTATTATATGACCATCACCAACTAAAATCCAAACTGGATCATCTATGTTTCTTGAACGTATTCAGGGTGATATTTGTGGGTCAATTCATCCACCATGTGGACTATTTAAATATTAATGGTACTGATCGATGACTCCAACAGATGCTTACATGTATGTTTATTATCAGCTCGTAATGTGACATTTGCAAGATTACTTGCTCAAATAATAAAATTGCGAGATCAATTTCTCGATCATACAATCAAGAAAATTAGACTTGATAATACTGGTGAATTTACTTCCCAGGTTTTCAATGATTATTGTATATCAATGGGAATAACTGTTGAGCATCATATTGCTCATATACATATACAAAATAGATTAGCTGAATCATTGATTAAACGTACAACTGATTAATTCGCATCAAACCAAGTGCATATCATGAATACTCTCATTGCAGCTTGCCTTCGGTAAAGAACCAGATATTTCTCATCTGAGAATTTTTGGATGTATGATATACATTCCTGTTGCACCTCCTCAACTAATAAAAATGAGACCTCAAAGAAGGATCGGAATTTATGTTGGTTATGGTAGTCCATCAATCATTCGATATATTGAACCTCAAACATGCGACCTATTTATAACACATTTTGCTTATTATCATTTTAATGAGAAAATCTTCCCAATGTTATGGGGAGAAAAAAGACATATAGAAAAGGAAATTACATGGTATACATCTTCATTGTTACATCTGGATCCAAGAACTAAACAATGTTAAAAGATGTACAACAAACTGAACTTGCAAAGAATAGAAAATCAAACACTAGATGCATTTGCGGACAAAAAAAAAGCTAACTAAATCATATATATATATATATATATATATATATATATATATATATATATATATATATATATATATATATATATATATGATGTAAATGCCCATACTCGAATTGAAAAATAAACAAATTGAAGACACTTATGATGTCATTAAATGTTTGAAGCGTGAAAGGCCAATCTGTTCCAAGGATAAAAATACTCAAAAAAGAAAAAGCGTAGAGAAACACGATGATCACAAAATAGAAAATGATATTCCGACAAAAATACATGATGATGAAAATGTTCTGTTAGAACCACAAACTGATGAGAATCGTTAAATCTCTATCAATTATACTAATACTCGGAAAATATGGAACCAAAAAGATATAAAATAAATTAATGAGATATTTTCTTACAATGTGGCATTTGACATCATAAATGACAATGAAAATCATGAACCAAAATCTTTTGATGAATGTAAAAATCGACAGGACTGGATAAAATGGAAAGACATCATCCAGGTTGAATTGAATTCGCTAAATAAATTTAACGTTTTTGGACCTATAGTCACACCTAAAGGTGTAAAACCTGTTGGGTACAAATATGTTTTTATTCGAAAGAGAAATGAGAATACTGAAATAATAATATATAAAACTCGACTTATTGCACAAGGTTTTTCTCAAAAGCATGGAATTGATTATGAAGAAACGTATTCTCTTGTTATGCAATTACGTTTCAGTATTTGATTAGTTTGGAGGTATCTGAAAATTTAGAAATGCGTCTTATAGATGTTGTCACAACTTACTTATACGGATCACTCGATAGTAAGTAATTGCAAAGATCTTTAAGACGTCTGAAGGTTTTAAGATGTCTGAAGCACAAGGTTCAAAACCCAACGAATGTTATTCTGTGAAATTGCAAAGATCTTTAAGATGCTTGAAGCACAAAGTTCAAAACCCAAATAATGTTACTCTGTGAAATTGTAAAGATCATTATGTGAGTTAAAGCAATCCGGTCGAATGTGGTATAATCGGCTAAGTGAACACTTAATGAAAAAAGAATATGTAAACAATTCAATATGCCCATGCGTTTTCATTAAGAAAACAACATCTGGATGCCTAATTATTGCTGTATATGTTGATGATTTAAACATCATTGGAACGAATAAGGAAATTCAAGAAGTTGTATCATACTTGAAGGAATAATTTGAAATGAAGGACTTTGAAAAAACAAAGTAATGTCTGGATTTGCAAATTGAACAAGAACAATATGGAATATTTTTTCACCGATCAAAATGTATGATAAATCAAATCCTTTAAGCACTCCAATCGTTGTTAGATCATTAAACATAGAAAATGATCTATTCCGTTCATGTGAAGATAATGAAGTTATTCTTGGTCCAGAAATACCATATCTAAGTGCTATTGGTGTCCTTATGTATCTTGCAAATTGTACAAGACCTGATATATCTTTTGCTGTAAATTTATTGGCAAGATTTAGCTTATATCCAACAAAGAGACACTGGAACAAAATTACACATATATTCTGTTATCTATGAAGAACGACAAACTCGAAACTTTTGTATTCAAAAGATACCAATCAAAGAAAAATTGGTTATGCTGATGCTGGGTATTTATTTGATCCACACAAGACACGTTCCCAAACCGGATATGTATTTACGAGGCACTGCAATTTCTTGGCGTTTATAGAAACAAACACTCGTAACAACTTCATCAAATCACGCAGAGATTGTTGCACTCCATGAAGCAAGTCATGAATGTGTGTGGCTAAAATCAATTACCGAACATATCCAAATCTCATGCGGATTATCATTCGACAAGAAGTCTGTGACACAATATGAAGATAATGCTGCATCTGTTACTCAAATAAAAGGACCATACATAACAAGCGATAGAACTAAACATATTGCTCTTAGGTTCTTCGCATTTAACCAAGAGTGTAATAGCCGAGCCTGGTGTACGGTACAGGTTTAAGTTTTGAATGTTTATTGGGTTATGTGATTTAGATGTTTAGAGTTGTGTTTATGGGTTATAGTATAGTTGGTATTTTTGTTTTGTGGTATGGTTGATGTTCATGGATGGTGGATGTTTAGTATCAGCGTTTCGGTTCGATTTTAGTTGCATTAGATTTTGTTCTTGGCCGTGTCCAGACCGCACCCGCGGTAGTGCAAGCAGCACCCCCGCGGTCTACTGTTCAGTATTTTTGATGGAGTGTCCTGTAGCCACACCGCACCCGCGGTGCAGTACCGCACCCGCGATCAAGTTAGGACCGCACCGCGGTCGTCGATTTCAGAATTTTGGTTGGGAGGCCGTGAGCTCAGCGCACCCGCGGTAGAGATAGGAGCGCACCCGTGGTCGCGCATTTCAGTTTACTGTTCGAGATTTTAAGTGATGTTTTGACTCACTTTATTCATTTCTTTCCTCTTTCTTCTCGTTTCTTCTCTCAAGAGACTAGGGTTTCCTCATTTTCTTTCACTTCCTATCTTTGATTCAAGCTTCTAGTTGGATTTTCGAGTTGAGATCGAGGTTCTTGATTGCTCTAAGAAGCTAAGGTAAGCTTTTGGTATAGTTATTTCATGGTTTTGAGGTGAGAGATGATGTGGGTGTTTTGAATGCGTTGGTTTATGGATTAATTGGCATGGGTTCTTGATTATTGAGTTGTTGATGGTGTTATTTATGGATTATTGTTGTAGGATTTCAACCAAGAGATTAGTGAAGGTGTTCTAGTGGTTTGTAAGTGGAATTTCATCCCTTGTGCTCACATGATTATATATGTATTGTGTTTCAAAGGTTTTATTGTGTTATTCCCTTCATTTGATTCACTATTATGTATTGATACCTTTGTTGTATATTGTGGAGGCAATTGATGTCTCAACTATGAGAAGGGAATACATAAGAGAAAGAATATCAAAGTGTTTGATGAAATGTCCCAAAGAAAGAGTTTAAATGTTTTATGGATTGATAGATACATAGTCAGAGATTGCATGCAATTAGTTGATCAACGACAATAGGCTTATATCCCTCAGAGTTGTCGATTTATATCGATGGGATACGAGCACCACAGATAGAGTTACTATTGATATCAATCCACCATAGTAAAGAGAAATACCATCTCATTGTTATGCTATGGCTATGATATTCATGTTTCAGAGTTGATGGTATTTAATGATTTCAAAGCCATGTTTTACAGAGTATATTATGTATCATTGCTATGTAAGAGTTCCACTTGCTGAGTTTTATACTCATTTCAGTTATTTCATGTGATGCAGATAAGAGCGACGGACCGGGACGTTGATTGTGGCCCGGAGTCATATGCATACGAAGTTGGAAGGAAGATGTTATTTTGCAAGCATTTTTGGAACATGATCATAGGAATGATATTTTGTATTTTTGTTATATCATTTGAATGATCATGTATTTACCTTTAAACATTTTATGGTAATGTATTTTGAAACTCCTTCCATTTGAAAGAAAATTTTAAATTCCGCTGCTATTTTATTGTAAACGGGTCGAGGTGTCACATTTAGTGGTATCAAAGCACCGTTCTTCGGACCAATGCATATGACTTCGTCTACTTTCAACTTCCGGGTATGTTTTCTTTTGCATCTATCCATTGTTATCTATTGATATGTCTTTTCTGAGCACATTGTAGAGTATGCCTCCTAAGCGTAAGGCGTCAGAGGGTGAGGAGAGTTCTTCCTCGAGAGCTGTCGACGAGTTCGACAAGTTGCTTAAAGAGCAGGCCAAAGTCCATAGCGAGCAGATTCAGCAGATGCTTCGATCGCAAGGAACAGGACAAGGTAGAGGTCAAGTGAGAGGCCAAATAGCTCAGGCAGTTGGCACTGATGACGTCTTTTCTGCTTTTAAGAGAATGGATCCACCGGAATTCGCAGGTAGCACTGATCCATTAGTGGCTGTCGAGTGGGTCAAAGCGCTTGAAGCAATCTTCGACCATCTCCAGTACGAAGATAAAGACAGGATCAGCTGTGCAGTATTCATGTTGGTAAAGGCTGCACGTATCTGGTGGAATGCCACTAAGGTTGGTGTCCATGTTTCCGCTTTGAAGTGGCAAGAGTTCACAGACCTGTTCTATGACAAGTACTTTCCCGACGCACTTCGAGCTAGGAAGGTGACTGAATTTCTGGAGCTTCGACAGGGAGGCATGAACGTTGATGAGTACATTCTCAAGTTCGAGGAGGGTTGTCTATTTGCTCCGTATATTGCTTCAAACGACAAGGACAAAGGTGCTCATTTCATTCGAGGTCTTCGTGCAGAGATCAGGAGAGATATCAACATGTCCAAAGCTGTGACTTTTAAAGAGATCGTGTCTAAGGTGTTGTTGGCCGAACAAGACGAGAAAGATATCGCCAGAGAGAGGTAGGAGAGGCATCAAGATATTGTTCAGAGAGGCCAGGGCTCGAATCAGAGGGGCAAGGATCGTTTCAAAGGGAAGGGCAAGATGGAATCGAGTCCTAGACCACCGCCAGTTCCAGTTGATCCTGAGAAGCCGCTATGTCCTAAATGCAGCAGACATCATCGAGAAGAGTGCAGATTTGGCACTCATATTTGTTATCGTTGTGGCACTGCAGGCCACATTGCTAAAGATTGTCCAAGGGGAGCGAGCAAGGATAAGGTGCAGGGTCGCATCTTTACGATGACGAAGGAAGGTATAAACCATGATTCTTCTGTGATCTCTAGCACTATTTTAATTTCAGGCAGAGTAGCTACGACATTGATTGATACAAGGTGCTACTCATTCTTTTATATCTGAATTGTTTTTGAGATCTTTGGGTATAGTTCCTTCTGTTCTTCCCCTCCAGTTCAATGTTGTTTTGCCTTCGGGGGATGTGTTGTGCCCGACGTCGATTGTGTATGCGTGCTCTGTTCGTATTGATGAGCGAGTGGTCTTTGCTGATTTGATTGTTATCCCTATGGTTGCATTTGATGTTATTCTTGGCATGGATTGGCTTTCGACTTATCGTGCAGTGATTGATTGCGTTGCTAAGACGATGTCATTTGCAGATGATAGCAATAGGGAAGGTATGCTCGCCAGTGCAGGTACTTCGCTGGTCCTTCCTTTTATTTCTTGTCTTGAGGCTGAGAAGTTGATGTGTAGAGGTTGTGATGTATTTCTGGCTTCTATTGTGGATGTGGATAGAATGATTAAGTTGAATATTGATGATATCGATGTTGTGAGGGAGTTTGCTGATGTGTTTGAGGATGATGTGCCGGGTTTGCCGCCGGACAGGGATGTTGAGTTTGTGATTGATCTAGCTCCAGGTACGGTTCCTATTTCTAAGGCTCCGTATAGGATGGCCCTACCGAGATGAAGGAGTTGAAGACGCAGTTGCAGGATCTTTTGGACAAGGGTTTTATTCGACCGAGTTCTTCACCTTGGGGAGCTCCGGTTCTGTTTGTCAAGAAGAAAGATGGGTCGTTGCGGCTGTGTATCGACTATAGGGAGCTCAACAAAGTAACTATCAAGAACAAGTATCCGTTGCCACGGATTGACGATCTATTTGACCAACTTCAGGGTGCCACTGTATTTTCGAAGATTGATCTTCGGTCTGGCTACTATCAGTTGAAGGTTAGGGAGTCTGATATCCCTAAGACAGCGTTCCGGACCAGGTATGGTCACTATGAGTTTCTTGTGATGTCTTTTGGTCTGACCAATGCTCCTTCAGTCTTTATGGATCTGATGAACCGTGTGTTCAAGCCGTATTTGGATAGCTTCGTCATTGTCTTCATCGATGACATATTGATATATTCCAAGACCAGAGAGCTTCATGCAGAGCATCTTAGAGTGGTCCTTCAGTTGTTGAGAGAGAGGAGACTGTTTGCTAAGTTGAAGAAGTGCGAGTTCTGGTTGGAGCAGATTTCTTTTCTAGGCCATGTTGTATCGAAGGATGGTATAGCTGTTGATCCAGCGAAGATTGAGGCGATTCAGAAGTGGCCTATTCCTACTACTGTATCAGAGGTACGCAGTTTTCTTGGTTTGGCGGGTTATTATCGTCGTTTCATTTCAGATTTTTCCAAGATTGCCCTGCCATTAACCAATCTGACGAGGAAGACTGTGAAGTTCGAGTGGTCCAATGATTGTCAGAGTGCATTCCAAGAGTTGAAGGAGAAGTTGACGACAGCTCCTGTTCTTTCATTGCCCAGTGGTTCAGAGGATTTTGTTGTGTATATTGATGCATCGAAGAAGGGTCTTGGTGCAGTGTTGATGCAGCGAGGTAAGGTCATAGCCTATGCTTCTCGCCAGTTGAAAGACTATGAGAAGAATTATCCGACGCATGATTTGGAGCTAGCAGCTGTGGTTTTCGCCTTGAAGATTTGGAGACATTATTTGTATGGCGAAAAGTGTGAAATTTCACAGACCACAAGAGTTTGAAGTATCTGTTTTCCCAGAAAGAGCTCAACATGCGGCAGAGGAGGTGGTTAGAGCTTGTCAAAGATTACAATGTGACTATCAGTTACCACCCAGAGAAAGCGAATGTTTTAGCAGATGCTTTGAGCCGTAAGTCGAGTTCTTCCTTGAGTTCGTTGATTCAGAAGCCGTTGTTGTTGGACTTGCAGCGAGAGGAGATTTCTTTGGTAGTCCCTGGAACCATTGCTCGCTTTTCAGCGTTGGTCATTCGGGCTACATTGACGGACATGATCCGTAGAGAGCAGACTGTTGATGTTCAGTTGACAGAGATGAGAGCTAGAGCAGAGGAGAGAGGTAACTCAGAGTTTGGATTGAATGGAGACGGTTTGGTGACTTTCAGAGGCCGTATTTGTGTTCCCGTTGGTGATGATATTTGGCGAGACATTTTGACAGAGGCACATACCGCGCCATATTCGATACATCCAGGCAGCACTAAGATGTATCAGGATCTTCGTAGACTCTATTGGTGGCCAGGTATGAAAAAAGATATTGCCATGTTTATTTCTCAGTGCCTAACTTGTCACGAGGTGAAGATTGAGCACCAGAGAACTGCTGGGACATTGCTATCTTTGCCGATTCCTCAGTGGAAGTGGGAGCATATTACGATGGACTTCGTGACTGGTCTTCCCAGAACGCAGAAAGGTTTTAACTCTATTTGGGTTATCGTTGATCGATTGACCAAGTCAGCGCATTTTCTCCCAGTCAAGACGACGTATTCCATGAACCAGTATGCCGATGATTATATAGCAGAGATTGTTATACTTCACGGTGTCCCTGTGTCGATTGTGTCTGATCGTGACCCTAGATTTACCTCAGAGTTTTGGAAGAGTTTGCACAGAGCTATGGGTTCACGGTTAGCTTTCAGTACAGCATATCACCCTCAAAGCGACGGTCAATCAGAGAGAGTTATTCAGATTCTCGAGGATATGCTTAGAGCTTGCAATATTGATTATCCAGGTAGCTGGGATTCCAAATTACCTCTTGCGGAGTTCACGTACAATAACAGTTACCAGGCGACGATTGGGATGACACCGTACGAAGCACTTTATGGCAGGAAGTGTAGATCTCCCTTGTATTGGGATGAGATTGGTGAGAGGAAGATGTTGGGTCCAGAGTTGGTCTAACAGACTGCTGATGTTGTTGTTGTTATTAGAGAGAGGATGAAGACAGCGCAGTCGAGACAGAAGAGCTATGCGGATGTACATCGTAGACCTTTGCAGTTTGAGGTTGGCGATCACGTATTTCTGAAGATAGCACCTCTCAAGAGTGTGATGCGGTTTGGCAAGAAGGGCAAGTTGAGTCCGAGATTTATTGGTCCCTTTGAGATCTTGTACAGAGTTGGTGATCGAGCCTACAAGTTAGCCCTACCGCTAGATCTTGACAGAGTCCATAATATTTTTCTCGTATCGATGCTCAGGAGGTATATTGCGAATCCTTCCCATGTTCTTCGCCACGAGCCATTGGACTTGACGCCGAATTTGACGTACCAAGAGATTCCGGTTCAGATTCTGGACCGCAAAGTTAAAGTTTTGAGGAACAAAGAAATCGGCATCGTTAAAGTTCTTTGGAGGAACCATCTGATCGAAGAGGCCACGTGGGATCCAGAGGATGAGATGAGAGAGAAGTATCCTGAGTTGTTCGTGCAGTGACGTCAATTTCGAGGATGAAATTCCTCTAAGGAGGGGAGATTGTAATAGCCGAGCCTGGTGTACGGTACGGTTTAAGTTTTGAATGTTTATTGGGTTATGTGATTTAGATGTTTAGAGTTGTGTTTATGGGTTATAGTATAGTTGGTATTTTTGTTTTGTGGTATGGTTGATGTTCATGGATGGTGGATGTTTAGTATCAGCGTTTCGGTTCGATTTTAGTTGCATTAGATTTTGTTCTTGGCCGTGTCCAGACCGCACCCGTGGTAGTGCAAGCAGCGCCCCCCGCGGTCTACTGTTCAGTATTTTTGATGGAGTGCCCGTAGCCACACCGCACCGACGGTGCAGTACCGCACCCGCGGTCAAGTTAGGACCGCACCCTGCGGTCGTCGATTTCAGAATTTTGGTTGGGAGGCCGTGAGCTCAGCGCACCCATGGTAGAGATAGGAGCGCACCCGCGGTCGCGCATTTCAGTTTACTGTTCGAGATTTTAAGTGATGTTTTGACTCACTTTATTCATTTCTTTCCTCTTTCTTCTCGTTTCTTCTCTCAAGAGACTAGGGTTTCCTCATTTTCTTTCACTTCCTATCTTTGATTCAAGCTTCTAGTTGGATTTTCGAGTTGAGATCGAGGTTCTTGGTTGCTCTAAGAAGCTAAGGTAAGCTTTTGGTATAGTTATTTCATGGTTTTGAGGTGAGAGATGATGTGGGTGTTTTGAATACGTTGGTTTATGGATTAATTGGCATGGGTTCTTGATTATTGAGTTGTTGATGGTGTTATTTATGGATTATTGTTGTAGGATTTCAACCAAGAGATTAGTGAAGGTGTTCTAGTGGTTTGTAAGTGGAATTTCATCCCTTGTGCTCACATGATTATATATGTATTGTGTTTCAAAGGTTTTATTGTGTTATTCCCTTCATTTGATTCACTATTATGTATTGATACCTTTGTTGTATATTGTGGAGGCAATTGATGTCTCAACTATGAGAAGGGAATACAAAAGAGAAAGAATATCAAAGTGTTTGATGAAATGTCCCAAAGAAAGAGTTTAAATGTTTTATGGATTGATAGATACATAGTCAGAGATTGCATGCAATTAGTTGATCAACGACCATAGGCTTATATCCCTCAGAGTTGTCGATTTATATCGATGGGATACGAGCTGTGACACCCTGACCCGTTACAATAAAAATACAGCGGAATTTAAAATTTTCTTTCAAATGGAAGGAGTTTCAAAATACATTTCATAAAAATGTTTACAAAATAGCAATATATGATCATTTAAATGACATAACAAAATACAAAATATCATTCTTATGATCATGCCAAAATCTTCCTTCCAACGGTGCATGCATATGACCCCTATCCACAGTCAACGTCCAGGGCCTCCACTCTGATCTGCATCACATGAATAAACTGAAATGAGAATAAATCTCAGCAAGTGGAACTCTAACATAGCAATGATACATAGTATACTCTGTAAAACATGACTTTGAAATCATAAATACCATCAACTCTGAAACATGAATACTGTAGCAATAACTGTAGCAATAGCATATCAATAAGATAGCAATAAGATGGTATTCTCTTTTCTCTGGTTGGATTGATATCAATAGTATCTCTGCTCTGGTGCTAATATCCCTATCGATATAAACTGATAACTCTGAGGGATAAAAGCCTATGGTCGATGATCATCTAATTGCATGCAATGCTCTGAATATGATTAATCAATCCAATAAAACATTTGAACTCTGAATATCATTTAAAGCCGTCATTTCACAATCTCATGTTTTCTCTTGTATTCCCTTTTAACAATAGTGAGATATACAATACCTCCAATAGATAATCAATGAAATCAATACATAACAATGGATCAATGGAAGGGAATATCACTTTAAAATCTTTAAAACACAATACATATAATATCATGTGAGCAAAAAGGATGAAATTCCACTTACAAACCAATAGAACACTTCCAAACTTAGCTCTTGGTACACCACCTACAACAATAATCCATAAACAACACCAATATCAACTCTATATCCACAAATACAAGTCAAATAATCCATTAACCAACTCGAACATCAAGCCCAAGTCAACCCTTAACTCAAAACCTTAATAGAATCGCACCAAAAACTTACCTAAGCTTCCTTATACCACGGAGAACGTCGATCTCAAGTCGGAAATCCAAATAAACCCAAGAATCAAAGGTAGGAAGCTAAAGAAATTGAGGAAAACCCTTGGTAAATGAGAGGAAATCTCGAAAAAGGTAGATAGGATAGGATAAGATATGGCCAACAACTCCAAAAAGTAGCTAGATATCTCGCCCATACTTACACCGCGGGTGCGGTCACACAAGCACCGCGGGTGCGCTAAGCTCACGGCATTCCAACAAAAATCCCATGCACGATCACCGCGGGTGCGGTGCTACAATTACCGCGGGTGCGGTCTCACCGCGGGTGCGGTGCTTACACTGCCGCGGGTGCGGTGATGCCACGGCCTATCAAAACCAAAATGATGAATAGTACACCGCGGGGGCACTCCTCTAAGAGCGCGGGTGCACTCTTACTTCGGCAATGAACAGTACACAACCAAATAAAATCGAACCGAAACACTGAAACGAACAACCAACAACATCTAATACCTCAAGATAACATTAACCAACAATACTATAGCCCAAAACACAACTCTAAACATCTAAATCATAACCCAAATAACAAGTAAAGCTTAAACCGTACCATACACCGGGCTCGGCTATTACACGAGCACCACAGACAGAGTTACTATTGATATCAATCCACCATAGTAAAGAGAAATACCATCTCATTGTTATGCTATGGCTATGATATTCATGTTTCAGAGTTGATGGTATTTAATGATTTCAAAGCCATGTTTTACAGAGTATATTATGTATCATTGCTATGTAAGAGTTCCACTTGCTGAGTTTTATACTCATTTCAGTTATTTCATGTGATGCAGATAAGAGCGACGGACCGGGACGTTGATTGTGGCCCGGAGTCATATGCATACGAAGTTGGAAGGAAGATGTTATTTTGCAAGCATTTTTGGAACATGATCATAGGAATGATATTTTGTATTTTTGTTATATCATTTGAATGATCATGTATTTACCTTTAAACATTTTATGGTAATGCATTTTGAAACTCCTTCCATTTGAAAGAAAATTTTAAATTCCGCTGCTATTTTATTGTAAACGGGTCGAGGTGTCACAAAGAGCTTGAGAAGAATAAATATTGATATTCGTAACATTCAGTTAAGTGAAAAACTCATCAGATCTCTTCACAAAGATACTTCCTACGACAATATTCATAAGGCATATATATAAAATTGAGATGCACAATCTACTTAATTTGTGAAGAATCGTTCGCATTAACATGATGGAAAATTCACGTGACTATAGTTTTTTCTTTTATAATGGTTTTTATCCCAATGATTTTTCTTAGTAAAGTTTTTAACGAGGCAATATACAAATACATAATGAAGGCAATCATTGTATCACGATCATCATCACAAAGAAGATTGTTGAAAATAAGAGATTGAGTATTTAAAATAAGGGTGGTAAATATTGAAAATTTAGTGTGTGATGATGTATGTAATGATGTATTTAGTTTTTAATTATTTCCAAAGAAATTTTATAAATACATGTCTCAATTTGTGAAGAAAAACACCATTGAGTAGACAAAATTTTATAAAGTAGGTAGTTTAATATATTTTGTGAGTTTGAAATTTTGTTGTGAAAAAGTAAAAAATTATGGTAAAAAGTAAAAATCTCAAACTCTCAAAATTTACCAAACTACACACTTTATAATATTTTTCTCTCTACTCAATTGTGAATTTCTTCACAAATGGTGAGCCTATTTATAGAATTTCTTTACAAATAATCCAAAAATAAAATACATCATTACCTACATCATCACACACTAATTTTCAATATTTACAACTCTTATTTTCAACATTCAAATATTCAATACACACATTTTAAATAATAATTTTCAACACTCCCCCTTGTGATGATGATCATAATGATTGTCTTCATTACGTGTTTTTGTACTGCCTCGTTAAAAACCTTGCTAGGAAAAACCCATTGGGATAAAAACCATAGTAAGGGAAAAAGAGTGCAGTCACGTAAACTCCCCCTGATGTTGACATGAACAATTCTTCACAAATTTCGTAGATTGCGCATCCCAATATTATATATGTACTTTCTGAATATTGTCGTAGGAAGTGCCTTTGTGAAGAGATCTTATGAGTTTTCACTTGATTGAATGTGACGAACATCAATACATTTATTCTTCTCAAGCTCCTTGGTGAATGCGAAGAACTTAGGAGAAATATGTTTAGTTCTGTCGCTTTTTATGTATCCTTCTTTCATTTGAGCAACACATGCAGCATTATCTTCATATAGTATCACAGGCTTCTCGTCGAATGATAATCCGCATGAGATTTGGATATGTTGGGTCTTTGATTTTAACCACACACATTCACGACTTGCTTCATGTAGTGCAATAATCTCGGCATGATTTGATGAAGTTGTTACGAGCGTTTGTTTCTGTGAACGCCAAGAAATTGCAGTGCCTCCACGAGTAAATATATATCCAGTTTGAGAACGTGCCTTGTGTGGATCAGATAAGTATCCAACATCGGCATAACCAATTATACTTGGATTAACATCTTTTGAATACAAAAGTCCCAAGTCTGTCGTTCCTCGTAGATAACGGAATATATGTTTAATTCTGTTCCAGTGTCTCTTTTTTGGATATGTGCTAAATCTTGCCAACAAATTTACGGCAAAATATATATCAGGCCTTGTACAATTTGTAAGATACATAAGGGCACCGATAGCACTTAGATATGGTATTTCTGGATCAAGAATATCTTCATCATCTTCACATGGACGGAATGGATCATTTTCTATGTTTAATGATCTAACAACCATTGAAGTACTTAAAATATATGATTTATCCATATTAAAATGTTTAAGGATCTTTTCTGTATAATTTGTCTGGTGAACAAACATTCTGCATTCTTTTTTTTTTTCAATTTGTAAACCCAGACAATACTTGGTTTTTTCAAGATCCTTCATTTCAAATTCTTCCTTCAAGTATGACACAACTTATTGAATTTCCTTATTCGTTCCAATGATGTTTAAATCATCAACATATACAACAATAATTACGCATCCGGATGTTGTTTTTTTAATGAAAACACGAGGGCATATTGAATTATTTACATATCCCTTTTTCATCAAGTGATCACTTAGTCGATTATACCACATTCAACCGGATTGCTTCAACCCATATAACGATCTTTGTAATTTCACAGAATAACATTCTCTGGGTTTTGAACTTTGTGCTTCAGGCATCTTAAATCCTTCAGGGATTTTCATATATATATATTACTATCAAGTGATCCATATAAGTAAGCTGTAACAACATCCATAAGACGCATTTCTAAATTTTCAGATACCGCCAAGCTAATCAAATACTGAAACGTAATTGCATCCATCACGGGAGAATACGTTTCTTCATAATCAATTCCAGGCCTTTGAGAAAAATCTTGTGCAACAAGTCGAGCTTTATATCTTACTATTTCATTTTTCTCATTTTGCTTTAGAATAAAAACCCATTTGTATCCAACAGGTTTTACACCTTCATGTGTAAGGACTATAGGTCCAAAAACATTACGTTTATTTAGCGAATCCAATTCAACCTGGATGGCTTCTTTCCATTTTATCCAATCCTGCCGATTTTTACATTCCCCAAAAGATTTTGGTTCATGATCTTCATTATCATTTATGATGTCGATTGCCACATTATATAAAATATATCATCGATTTCTTCTATATCTTTTCGGTTCCATATTTTTCCCGTATTAATATAATTGATAGAGATTTCATGATTCTCGTCAGTTTGTGGTTCTGACAGAACATTTTTATCGTCATGTGTTTCTTCAGGAACACCATTCTCTATTTTGTGATCATCATGTGTTTCTTCAGGAACATCATTCTCTATTTTGTGATCATTGTGTTTCTCTATGAATTTTCTTTTTCGAGAATTTTTATCCTTGGAACCGACTGACCTTCCACGCTTCAGGCATTTTACGACATCATGACTTTGTTCAATTTGTTTCTTTGAAATTTCAATTCGAGCAGGAGCATTTACAGCATGTATATATGATTTAGTTACCCCTTTTGCATCTGTAAATGAATCTGGTATTTGATTTGCTATTCTTTGCAAGTGCACAATTTGTTATACATATTTTTCACATTGTTGTGTTCTTGGATCCAGATGTAACAATGATGATACATACCATGTAATTTCCTTTTCGGTATGTTTCTGTTCTCCCCCTAACATTGGGAAGATTTCCTAATTAAAATGACAATCATCAAAACGTGCTGTGAACACGTCGTCTGTCTGAGGTTCAAGATATCGAATGATTGATGGACTATCATAACCGATATAAATTCCAACCTTTCTTTGAGGTCCTATTTTCTTTCGTTGCGGTGGTGCAATAGGCACATACACCATACATCCAAAAAATCTCAGATGATAAATGTCTGGTTCTTTGCCAAATGCAAGCTGCAATGGGGAGTATTTATGATATACACTTGGTCTGATGCGAATTAATGAAGCAGCGTGTAAAATTGCATGTCCCCATATAGAAATAGGTAGCTTTGTTTTCATAATCATTGGTCTAGCAATCAGTTGCAGACGTTTAATCAATGATTCAGCCAATCCATTCTGTGTATGTATATGAGCAACATGATGCTCAACAATGATTCCCACAGAAATACAATAATCATTGAAATTCTGGGAAGTAAATTCACCAACATTATCAAGTCTAATTTTTTTGATTGTATAATCGGGAAATTGATTCCTCAATTTTATTATTTGAGCAAGTAATCTTGCAAATGCAACATTTCGAGTTGACAATAAACATACATGTGACCATCTGCTGGAGGCATCAATCAATACCATGAAGTATCTGAATGGTCCATATGGTGGATGAATTGGTCCACAAATATCACCCTTAATACGTTCAAGAAACATTGGTGATTCAGTTTGGTTTTTGGCTGGTGATGGTCTTATAATAAGTTTTCCAAGAGAACATGCTTTACATTGAAACTTATTATTCTGAAAGATCTTCTGGTCTTTCAGCGGATGACCATGTGTATTTTCTATAATTCTTCGCATCATTGTTGAACCAGGATGTCCCAATCGATCATGCCAATTGGTTAATAATGAAGAATTATCAACTACCATGTTTGATTCAATCGGACTTATATGTGTATAATGCAATCCAGTAGGGAGCATTGGTAATTTTTCAATCACATATTTCTTTCCTGATTTAAATGTGATAAGACACATATATTTCTCATTCCCTTCATTCATTGTTTGAGTATCATACCCATGGGAATATATATCATTAAAACTCAACAAATATCTTTTCGATTGTGGTGAATATAAAGCATCATTGATAAAAAAATTTGTACTATTAGGTAACAAAAAATGTGCTTTACCACATCCTTTAATCAAGTCTACAGGACATTGTTAGTTAAGAATTTAATGGGGTGGGACCCACATTAAATTAAATAATACAAAATAACGTATCCCACATCGAAAGAATTTACAAAACTGAACGAATTAATCAATTATAAATAGAGCTCAATTCCTTCAGTTATTGTATCCCAAAATCAAAAGCTTTTCAGCTTTGATAAAAAGAGAGTGCATAGAAAAAAAGAGTGTATTTTTTTCTTGAGTGCGGGAATTCTCTTTTGTGAGTTTGAGAAATTATTTTCTCGGTATACTCGGGGTTGGGATCGTGAGATATTGAGTGTATTGGTGTATACACTTGTTGTAACATTTCTTCCGGTTAAAAAAGTTGCAGTGCTCCGTGGACGTAGCCTATATTGGGTGAACCACGTAAATCTTTGTGTTCTTGTTGGTTGTTTTATTCTGCAATTTTTGGGATGCTATTATCATCGTGATCGGCATCGCTTCGGTGTAATTCCCCAACAACTGGTATCGGAGCAATGTTGTGAAAATTCTTAAAAATTCTGAGTATGCTCTGTGGTTGCAGCTTTGTCTGATCTTCCACATCAGAAAAGATTTTTTTGATTTTCTGTTAAGGCTAGAGAAGTGATGGCCGGAGATGACGGATCGGGGCCGGGAATCAACAAGTTCGACGGAACAGATTTTTCGTTCTGGCGGTTACAGATAAGAGATTATCTGTACAGTAAGAAGCTACATCAACCTCTATCAGGAAAGAAACCAGAAAAGATGGAGGATGATGATTGGGAGCTTCTTGACCGACAGGTTTTAGGTGTCATACGATTGACCCTAACAAAGAATGTGGCACATAACGTAGCGGAGGCAAAAACCACGGAGGAGATGATGTCTATTTTATCAGACATGTACGAGAAGCCATCAGCAAACAATAAAGTACATCTCATGAAGAGGTTATTCAACTTGAAGATGGGAGAAGGTGCTTCGGTGGCAAAACACATAAATGAATTCAACACGATTGTCTCTCAGCTGACATCGGTGGACATCAAATTTGATGATGAGATTCGGGCACTTATTCTTCTGGCGTCTTTACCAGATAGTTGGGAACCGATGCGGGCAGCGGTTAGCAACTCTGTTGGAAAAGGGAAACTACAACTCAATGATGTTAGAGATCAAATCCTTGCTGAAGAAGTTCGCAGGAAAGACTCGGGTGAAGCAACATCATCGAGATCTGCTCTAAATCTTGATAACAGAGGAAGAGGCAGGAGTGGTGAAAGGAGTTCCAACCGATGGCGCGGTAGATCCAAGTCAAGAAATGGTAAAGACAAAAGTAACTTTGAAAAGAATTTGAAGTGCTGGAGCTGTGGTGAGACTGGTCACCTGAAAAAGAACTGCAGATCAACGAAGAATAATGCAAATGCTGTCACTGAGGAAGTACATGATGCTCTGTTGTTATCCATGGAAAGCCCTGTTGATTCTTGGGTTATGGATTCGGGAGCTTCGTTTCATACCACTGGTGATCGCGATGTGTTTGACAATTACATCGCTGGCGATTACGGAAAAGTTTTCCTGGCTGATGGAAAACCCTTGGAAATTGTTGGTATGGGTGATATCCGGATGAAGATGACAAATGGATCTGTCTGGAAAATCAACAAAGTAAGGCATGTACCAAAGTTGATACACAATCTGATTTCAGTGGGACAGCTTGATGACGAAGGTCATAAGGTGACCTTTGGTGATGGTTCTTGGAAAGTGAAAAAGGGAGCCATGATTGTTGCTCGAGGAAAGAAAACTGGAACACTTTATATGACTTTCAGTTTGAGAAATAAATTAGCGGCTGTGGATGCTGGAGCTAATTCAAGTCTATGGCATAGTAGGCTTGGGGATACGAGTGAGAAGGGAATGAAAATGCTTGTTTCTAACGGAATGCTACCGGAATTAAAGATCGTTGAACACAAGCTGTGTGAAGCTGTATTTTTTGGAAAGCAGAAAAAGGTGAGCTTTTCAAAAGAGGATAGAGAACCGAAATCAGCTGATTTGGAGCTGGTACATACTGATGTATGTGGACCATCTCTTGTGACATCCCTTGGAGATCACTCAAGATATTATGGCACTACTGTTGATGATTCGAGCAGGAAATTTTGGGTTTATTTTTCGAAAAATAAATCGGATGTTTATGAGACCTTTAAACAGTGGGAGTTTGCCATGGAAGATGTGATGGATTCACTGTCATCCAATCACATGTGGGAGTTGTCAGAACTTCCTGAAGGTAAAAAGGTTTTACATAGCAAGTGGGAGTACCGGTTAGAACATGATGGTAGCAAGCGGTACAAAGAAATACTTGTTGTAAAAGGTGAAAAGGAAGTCATTGGATACACTGATATTTTCTCTCTGGTGGTAAAGTTAACTACTATCAGGACTGTACTTGGATTGATGGTAAAAGAAGATTTACATCTGGAACAGTTAGATGTAATAGACGACGTTTCTTCATGATGAGCTTGATGAATAAATGAATCAATCACAGGGATTTGAAGTACGAGGGAAAGAGAAAATGGTGTGCAAACTTCAGAAGAGCTTGTATGGTCTCAAACAAGCTCGAAGACAGTGGTACAAGAAGTTTGATGGTGTAATGAATAATGATGGTTTTCTGAGATATCAGGCTGATCACTGTTGTCATGTGAAGCTTGATGGTTATTATATCATACTACTGATATATGTAGATGATATGTTGATAGCAGGAGCTTGTCTGGAGGATATTGATAAACTCGAGAAAGAGTTATCAAAGGAATTTGCTTTGAAGGATTTGGGTGCTGCAAAACAAATCCTTGAGATCCTGAGAGATCGGGTGAATGGAGTCTTGAAGCTTGAGAAGATTCCTGGAAGCAAGAATCCAGCTGATGTGCTCACAAAGGCTGTTATCATTGAAAAACTGGAGTTGTGTTTGACTTCAGTTGGTCTCCTGGACTAACAAATGAGGTATGAGCTGCTGCATTGATGGTGTAAAGACATGATTGGAATCAAGTCTTCAAGTGGGAGAATTGTTAGGTAAGAATTTAATGGGGTGGGACCCACATTAAATTAAATAATACAAAATAACGTATCCCACATCGAAAGAATTTACAAAACTGAATGAATTAATCAATTATAAATAGAGCTCAATTCCTTCAGTTATTGTATCCCAAAATCAAAAGCTTTTCAGCTTTGATAAAAAGAGAGTGCATAGAAAAAAAGAGTATATTTTTTTCTTGAGTGCAGGAATTCTCTTTTGTGAGTTAGAGAAATTATTTTCTCGGTATACTCGGGGTTGGGATCGTGAGATATTGAGTGTATTGGTGTATACACTTGTTGTAATATTTCTTCCAGTTAAAAAAGTTGCAGTGCTCCGTGGACGTAGCCTATATTGGGTGAACCACGTAAATCTTTGTGTTCTTGTTGGTTGTTTTATTCCGTAATTTTTGGGGTGCTATTATCATCGTGATCGGCATCGCTTCAGTGTAATTCCCCAACAGACCTGATATTGTATTCACCATTTTTTTGTTGGTTTTAGTTCCAAGAAATATCTTTTATCTCAGAGGATAGTGTGCGTTGTACCACTATCGGGTATGCAAACTTTAGCTTTTCTCATAGCATTTTCCATTTTTGAACTTCAAAAAAATTTGAAATGAAATAAAATTACTGACAATATATATTTAAATATAACACATATCATAAGTATACAATAAAACATTATTATATGAATACATGAAAAATAAATTATTGTATATTTATATTCTACTACTATATTGTTCATTTTCAAATAAATCATTGAGAAAATCTGTAGCATCAATATTGTTCTTTTCTATCCCACCAACATATTGATCATTTCCAGAGAAATCATTATAAAATCACCAACATCAAAATGAGTTGAATCACTCAAACGGTCGCTGCGTTCAGTGAAGTTGGTCTCCTTTTCTTTCCCCTTTAATGATTCTTTATAAAGTTTACAAAGATGCTCAGGAGCTCGACAAATACGAGACCAATGTCCTGGAGTACCACATCTGAAACAAGAACTTTCATATCTCTTTGAGTGATTCTCATTAACACTTGTATTCTCATGATGCTTTTTCAGTGGACGGTTTGGGACGCTCTTTTGAGATGAGTTATAAAAATAACTATCTCTATTGTTTTCAAAACCACGGCCTCGACCACGACCACGACCACGACCAATTCTACGTCCACGTCCACGACCTCGACCAAAATTTTGTCTTTGAATTTGATTTTGGTTTCGAGGTTTATATTCATTTTTACTTACAGCATTTATTTCTGGAAATACTGTTGATCCAGTGGGTCGAGACTGATGATTTCTCATTAATAGCTCGTTGTTCTTTTCCACCACAAGAAGACAGGCGATGAGTTCAGAATATCTCGCAAATCCACGTACTCTATATTGTTGCTGTAGAGTAATATTTGATGCATGAAACGTGAAAAATGTTTTTTCAATCATTTCAGATTCTGTGACCTCATGTCCACAAAATTTTAGCTGCGAGATTATTCGATACATCGCTGAATTATAATCACTGACTTTCTTAAACTCTTGGAAGCTTAACATATTCCATTCATCAAAGGCGGTCGGAAGTATAACTTCCCTTATATGTTCAAATCTTTCTTTTGATCTTTTCCACAGAGCCATGAGATATTTTTCGATGAGATATTCACATTTTAAACCTTCATCGAGAAGTCGACGCAAAAATATAATAGCTTTTTCTTTTTAATGTGATGAAGATATACCATTTTCTTTAATGGTCTCGCTTAGACCCAATGACTCAAGATGCATTTCTACATCGAGAGTCCATGTCATATAATTTTTTTCCGTGATATCGAGCGCAAAAAATTCGAGCTTTGTCAAATTTGACATTGTGGTACTAAAAAAAATTACGATGCATTTTATTAGTTAATGAATATTTCAATACAAAGTAATGGATAAACAACAAGTACAAGTATTTGTAAAAATAAAGAAAACACACGAGTAGGATATTCTCCGATAAATAAAAGACTCGTGAGTATGATAACCAAAATAATTAAAAATAACCTTGAGAAATCCATCTTCTTCTTTCTTCGAAAATTTGATGAAAAATAATTTTTAGAGAATAGGAGAAAGTTGGAGTGATTGAAAGAGTTTGTGAGATCATATTTATAGGGCAAAAACTAGCCGTTTTGTTACCGTTTATGGTCGTTGGTGTACAAAAAAATAAATGTATGTATTTGTATAATTTTATGGTAATAATATGGTGTATATATTATTAATCATGTTTAAATAATTATGTATATCATATCATATTATTATAATGATGTGTCATAAGTTATTTTGTTTAAAAATCTTATAGGGTTTTATACTTGTCGTATCCCTTACCGGGAGTGTGGGATGTCGTCTTAACATCCTCCCAGGATTTATAACAAGTTTTCGAAAAATTTATTTTTATTATTTCTAATAATAACATTATATTATATATTAAATATATACACAATAAATAAATAACAGTAAAATAAATATTATTACTTTTGTTACTTTTTTCTTCTGTTTGGAGCTTGGAAAAGTATGAAGGACTTTTAGAGCTTCGTGCTGATAACGTGTTTTGAAAAAGTAAAAATCTCAAACTCTCAAAATTTACCAAACTACATACTTTATAATATTTTTCTCTCTACTCAATTGTGAATTTCTTCACAAATGGTGAGCCTATTTATATAATTTCTTTACAAATAATCCAAAAATAAAATACATCATTACCTATATCATCACACACTAATTTTCAATATTTACAATTCTTATTTTCAATCTTCAAATATTCAACATTCAAATATTAATACACACATTTTAAATATTAATTTTCAACAATTTTTATTTTTTTACATAAATTTTTAGTTTTTAACACAAAGGACTTTACTTACAATAAATTTAACACATTTCTTTTTCAAAAAATATTGATGTGATCCTCAATTCCTTCCTTTACTACTTTCCCACATATAATATAAGCCCTAATTTCTCCTCTCTCTCACACACGCAGCATCTGTAAGACAAGTTCATCATCTCATCTTCTCAAATCTCCCAATTACAGAAACCCTAATTGACACCCCCATTTCCCCCAAAACCTCAAATGTCCAACCCCTAACCGTCTACTTTCCCTCACTCCCTCTCACTAGATGACTATCCCTCCCACTGTCTCTCTCACTCTCTTCCTCACCTTCCACCTGCTCCTCCCTCACGCCTACGCCGCTGAGGAAGAAGTTCGATCGCTTTTAGAGTTCAGAAAAGGCATTAAATCTGATCCCTCCAATCTCATCTTCTCCACTTGGATGCCTCCCTCCAATTACTCTGCCTGCCCTGCTGCCTTCCATGGGGTTGCTTGCGATCCCTCCGCCGACTTGATCGTAGCCATTTCCCTAGACCAGCTCGGCTTATCTGGAGACCTCAAATTCAGCACTCTCGTTCCTTTAAAGTTCCTGCAAAACCTGACTCTATCTGGGAACTTTCTTTCCGGCCGCCTCGTTCCAACTCTAGGTCAGATGTCGTCGCTCCAAGTCTTGGATCTCTCAGGAAATCAGTTTTATGGGCCTATTCCTGCTCGCTTGAATGATCTCTGGGCGCTGCATTTTGTTAATTTCTCAAATAATCATTTTTCTGGGGCGTTTCCGTCTGGAATTCAGAATTTGCAGCAGTTGAAAGTGTTGGATTTGCATTTGAATAACTTCCATGGGAGTGTGGGGGAGTTGATTCTTGAACTGAGGAATGTGGAATACTTGGATTTGAGCAGGAATGCGTTTTCTGGATCCTTGGAATTGAGTGTGGAGAATGTATCCAGCTTAGCTAACACTGTCAAGTATGTAAATTTAAGTGGGAATGGTTTAACGGGCGGGTTTTGGGGGAGCGATGTGATGATGTTGTTTCGGAACTTGAGAATTTTGGATTTGGGTGACAATGGGATCGGTGGCCAGTTACCTGACTTCAGGCAATTGCCAAATCTTCAGATACTGCGGCTGGGAAATAATGGGCTTTATGGGTCGGTGCCAGAGGGTCTCTTGCAGGCGGTAGTACCGTTGGTTGAGTTAGATCTCAGTCTTAACGGATTTTCAGGTCAGATTTTTCATTTTAAATAATTTTTTACCCTTTATTTTCAACGTTTCCCACCTTTTGCAGTGATTTTAGTTACTTTAACGTTGAAAGAACCTTTACACGATTTTTTTGTTTTTTTGTTTTTTGCAGCATTCACTGCCTTCTACATTGATAATTGTGGTTGTAGTCGGGAAGTTGGAACTTTTATGGATCTTTTAGTTACATATGGAACATAATATTTGCTTATTTGTTCGACTCTATCCCATTATCAATATTGCAGGCGTTGGTTTAGTTGGAATTCTTCTCAAGTTAGAACTTCAGCCTCCATTTAATTTTGTCTGCTAACTGGCTGAGAAACTAGTATCTCCATCATATGGTTAAACCTCGACCTTGTGGTCCTCACTCTCAGAATTAGTTGGAAGACTTTATTTAACGATGAAGTTTTAAATTTGTAAATTTCGAATTAAGTTTAGGGCAACCTAGGGTATATATGAATCAAGTTGTATCTTACTCTAGATTAAAGGCTCATTTGGATACGTAATTCTTGACATAAAAAACACTTTACTAAGGTCAGCTTCTTTAACTGTTTATTTTTATTCTAGAAAAAGACGAACAATTTTATTGTTTGGATGCGATAGTGAAACAATTCTATTTTTGCCGTTTTAAGAGGGAAATAGAAGCCCAAAAGTCCCAATTTATGGATTCTGGATTTTGGCTTTTTAAGCACTTTTTGGGAAGAGTTTCTCCATCTAAATGCATTGTATGGCTTGTAGCTTGGTCTAAGGAGAAATCTGTTGCCCTATCCTACCAGACTGTTCCCATTTGTTTTTAAGGTTATCCTGATCTCTCACTTACATTACAGTCCGAATCACAATCTTCCATAAGACGAGATACATGGACCAGAACCGAAGCCAACAGTACCTGCTTGGTGATCCAACTCTCACTAGGCACTACTCGTAGTCGAGAGCCAATGTTAACACCATCACCGGAGAGCTTGAATCAAAACACTATAACCATATTTACTTGGGTGCCAAAGTCAATTCATTTAAAATTTTTACGAATATGATTTCAAATCCAATCTAACATATTCTTTCTGAAATTTTCAGTCAAATTATTATACTAGTAAATTGGAAATCAACCATTTAAAGACTAATAATATACAATTGACACATTTTTTGGTTCAAGTCTTCAAAATATCATCGGTTTATTTTACTTGTTTGTTTACCGATTATTATTCAATATTACTTCTTTACGTCCGACTTTCATCCAAATATAGTCTCAAGAAACTACCAACCTTTTTCACTGCATGTTATATCAGTATCACTTTGAAAATATTTCAACTTTCAATATCACTTTGAGTGTACAACTCTTTTTGTCCAAGTTTTTTAGTAGGATCGAGTTGATAGCTAGCCGAAAGTCACATTTTAATCTCTAATTACATTGTTTTTTTTTTTCACTCCAATTTCACCATCTTCGTTCTATAATATTGATGTCTTGAGTTTATGAAACATTTCTAAGAACAATTATAAGAATGATTATGACGGAACACTATCTCTGTTGTTGAGAAATTTGAGTATTCTCTAAAATTTAACCGCCTGATTTTCTTTTCTGTTCATAGGAATGTCATACTGGACTCCGGTAGATATGTGGCTGTTTATGGTAATTTGGGTGCATGTGGATGATAGAGTACAGAATTTTACTTGCGTCCTGAAAAGAATATCGTGTTCTTGCTAATTGCATTGATTATATGCAATTATAGTTATATTATATTTCCAGCTCACATCTTTAATTAAACTATAAAATCCTTCCCTGCATAAATGGTTTGATGTCTTTTATAGCTGTATTTATTTCTTCAAGTTTCCACATTTTCCCTCTCCATGACATATTTGTTACCGTTCTTTCATCTGAAGAAATTCTGACAAATTTATGTGTTTAGGTTCCATTCCAAAAATCAATTCGACAACTTTGGATATCCTGAATCTTTCATCAAATTTAATCTCAGGCCTGTTGCCACCATCGTTAGGAAATTGCAGAATTGTTGATCTGAGCAAAAACCTTCTATCTGACGACATAACTGTTCTGAAAACTTGGAATGCCTATTTGGAAGTTTTAGATTTGAGCTTCAATAACTTGACTGGAAGCATTCCCAATGTGACACAGTTCCAAAGATTGACTGTTCTTAATGTAAGAAACAATTTTCTATACGCTAATTTACCTTCGACGTTGGGTTCATATCCAAAGATCACCACAGTTGATCTCAGCTCTAACAGACTTGATGGTCCTATCCCACCGAGCTTCTTTACTTCTACAACCTTGACAAATTTGAACTTATCAAGCAATCAATTGACAGGATCAATTCCTCTTGAAGGTGCTCATACAAGCGAATTGTTGGTTCTGCCATCTGTTCCACCTATGGAGTTTCTCGATCTTTCAAATAATTTATTGATGGGTGAGTTGCCTTCCGATATAGGAAACTGGGGGAGGCTCAACTTACTGAATCTTTCATATAATAATCTATCTGGACTATTACCAAATGAATTGAGCAAACTCAGTGGCTTGGAGTACCTTAATATATCCCACAATAACTTCAACGGTCGTATACCTGATAGACTACCATCCAGTATGAAGTTGTTTGACGTGGCTTACAATAATTTGTCAGGAAACATTCCCGAAAACTTGGAAAATAGGTTTCCCATTTCATCATTTTATCCTGGGAATGGGCTTCTTGTATATCGCAACGGCTTTCTGGGTGGCAATAATGGTCCTGTTGGAATTCAAGATAAAGGAAGGAATCACAGCTCGAAATCGAGTATCAGAGTTGCCATTATTGTTGCTTCTGTTGGAGCTGCTGTTATGATTGCATTTGTTCTTTTAGCCTATCACCGGGCACGTTTTCAAGAATTCCGCGCTCGAAGTGGATTTTGTGGCCAAACCGGTGGTAGAGATATAAAAGCCGGAAGGTTTAGTCGTCCTCCACTTTTCAGTTTCCATAGCAACATGGAGCATCCTTCGACTTCATTAAGCTTTTCTAATGATCATTTATTGACTTCAAACTCAAGATCATTGCCTGGACAAATGGAATCTTGTACTGAAATTGTTGAGCACATAATACCTGAAGGAGTGGCAGCTGGTGCGGTGTTCATAAGTCCAAGTCAACAAGCTAACCATCCAAAATCATCTGGAAGAAAATCTCCACCAGGGTGTCCAATAGCATCCTCACTCCATGTGGTTGACACAATAGAACCTGTTTCACTGGATGTTTATTCACCTGATAGATTAGCTGGTGAGCTGTTCTTCTTGGATGCCTCGCTAAAATTTACAGCTGAAGAATTATCTCGAGCTCCAGCGGAAGTACTTGGCAGAAGTAGTCACGGCACAATGTATAAAGCAATGTTAGATAATGGGCATATGCTAACTGTGAAGTGGTTGAGGGTTGGCTTGGTCAAACACAAGAAAGAGTTTGCGAAGGAAGTAAAAAAGCTAGGATCATTGAGACATCCAAATATCGTTCCTCTTCGTGGTTATTATTGGGGGCCTAGAGAACAAGAAAGGCTTATTTTAGCAGATTATGTTCTGGGGGATAGCTTGGCTTTGCATCTTTATGGTAAGGTCCCTCAACATTGCGTATTTGGTTATTGGTACACTCGTTCCGTCAGATTAGCGAATATGTCTAGTTTTGGTGTTCTTGGTACTTTATTTCCATTGCTTATTTGGTTCTTGGTACTTTCATTATTTTTAACCATCTTCTAGTTCTTTGCACTTTCCTTCCACCAGAGCAAATGGCAGCTAGTCTAACAACATTTTTCTGTATACTTGTTCCACAAACTGCTTTTGGTTTTTTAAAAGATTCACTTATAAGTTTCATTTTCTCAAATAGTTGAAATGGCCTTTTGAAATTCAGCAGTCAGCTTGAAGATTTCAATATCGGCTTCTTCTACAATTGCATGGGTGAATTTATGTTGTACTTCATAGTTAAATGGACGTCTATGGTATTTTTCTTTTGTACGATATTTTTACGAGTCCACGTGTTCTGCAGAGACAAGTCCACGAAGATACCCTCCATTATCATTCAGCCAAAGGTTGAAAGTAGCAGTTGATGTTGCTAGGAATCTTATGTTTCTTCATGACAGAGGCCAGCCTCATGGGAACCTAAAACCGACTAACATACTCTTAGCAGGCCCTGAATACATTGTTCGGCTAACTGACTATGGCCTCCACCGCCTAATGACACCCGCAGGCGTTGCAGAGCAGATATTGAATCTTGGAGCACTTGGGTACCGAGCCCCAGAACTAGCCAGTGCAGCCAAAGCCATCCCATCATGTAAAGCCGACATTTATGCATTTGGTGTTATCATGATGGAGATATTGACCCGAAGAAGTGCTGGCGATATCATATCAGGTCAATCTGGAGCTGTTGATCTTACTGATTGGGTTCGCCTGTATAATCAAGAAGGACGTAGAATGGAGTGTATGGACGGAGATATTGCAGGTGGAGAACAGTCAAAAGCCATCGATGACATGCTTGATGTATCATTGAGGTGCATTCTTCCTGTGAACGATAGGCCTAATATCCGACAAGTTATTGAAGAGCTCTCCTCAATATCAGCGTGAAATCTTGTACATGTGCGTTGAAATTCTTTGTTTTATGTGACGTGTATTGTTTATTTTTTATTTTTCAAAAGGAAAAAAAAATTATTTGGTCCAATTCCATTGCCTTCATATTTGGGCTAAATCTTCATAATTGTCTAGTTTCTTTCCCTTCGATTTTTGTGTAAAGGGATACGCTTAATTTATTGATTAATTGAGAATTTCCAATTTGATCACGAGTTTTGATCAGTTTAGAATTTTTGGATATTTTTATATAGATCAGAGATATCTTCTTTAGGGATATAGCGGGCTATAGCCCGGCCCAATTATTATTTTACCTACAAGACCCAAATAATAATAATAATACTGTAAACTAGGCAATGTTTGCCAGGGGTGATAAAGTAGGTTTATGAATTTTAACCCACCATATCTCTTTGTTTAGTACGAGTGATTATTTAATCAAGTCAATCCTTCCTATGAATGATTAGGTTATATTAATTGGGATAAAATAATTACTCCTCACCCTCAAGGATTATTTATCCTACTCTTAATCTATCATATTTTTTCAATTTTACCTTTCTCCTAAATCCAAACTCACCACCACTTTCCTCCACAAACTGACCACCGCCGGCCTTCGCCGGACGCCGCCGACCACCGCCGCCTCCTGACGCCGATCACCCCCTCCGACCCCCGTCGCCCGCCGCCGACCACTGACCTCCGCCGTCGACCGTCACCGGACGCTCCGACTCCGTCGGCCGCCGACCACCGCTGATCACCGCCGACCCCCGACGCCGATCACCCCCTCCGACCCCCGACGGCCACTGGCGGCTGTCCCCTGACGCCGCCACTGCCGACCACCCCCTCTTCCTGCCGCCGCCGCCTCCGATCGGCAATCACACTGCTGACCGACCACCACTCCCGCAAAAGTGGAAGTGCAATTTCGTCAATTCATCAAAAGATTATTAGTTATCTCATTCTTAATAATCATACCCAATATAATATTATTTTATCATTATCTACTTCAATCATTTTTTTATATCATTTATGTATTAATCATTCGGTAATCCTATCATTTAAACCAAACATAAAATTATTGCCTCTTGCATACGTTGTCTCTCTCAAGTCTCAAATATAAGCACACACGAAATGTTTTTTTGTTTCAGATTAATTTTTAAATATTAAAATCATCATATGCTATGAATGTATTAAAAAAGTGAGACTTTTTTCATGATTAGATTAGATATTAACAATCCCAATTCTTAAAAATTACGAAAATTTAATTGGTTAATTTTAATCAAGTATTCGTTGTTGGATCAAACTAGATTATAAGATTTGGGGAAAAAAATTTAAAGTTGTATTTATTGCTGTATTATTCTAAATTCATGAAATTCTCTAATGAGTTTTAAAATATATTATACAGACAACCGTGAAGATTGTTTTTTTGATTATTGCTTAAATATTTGTTAATAAACCATTGATTCTTGATCTTGATTATTATTTATTGAATTATTGATTGACTATTATTTGTTGGTTGCTTGATACTCTATATTGAAAAAGATTTAACTTTGAATATAGATGTAACTTCTATTATTGATGAATTTTATGTTTTAAAATATCGTATGACACAACTTCGTTGAACAATATAATGTAATGAATGTTGGATCGAAGATTGCTTTAGAAGGGGTGAATCAACAATTTCAAAATTAACTCGGTTGATTTAGCAACATAAAGTTAGAATGATCGTCAATTGGGTATCAATAAACCAACAGTTATGCACTGCATGGAAATAGGTTCACTCAAACATTTGAACAATGAAAATGACTAATAAAAAAGAACGGCTGACTATGAAATTGATATGAAAACAGAAAGTAAAAAAAAAAAAACAGAATTGTTTCTGGATGTTCGAAGATTTGAACAACTTCTATGTTACTCATTCTTCTACTCAAGAATTCACTAGAAGACTTTGGTAATTACAAGCAATTTGCAAAAAACGCGATTCGGTATAACTATATCTTGCCCACTGAAAACTCCTAGAACACTCACATACTTCAAATAAATGACCAGTAAGACTTTTACTGTCAATCATATGTATTTTCGAATCAAAATACTAAGCACAAATTAACCTTCAATGATCATATATAAAACTATTAAGTGTGTGCTGAAGAATTGTTTGATCAGATAGGTTCTCAAAAACTTGCTTGATAATACTTGATGATTTAGAAAATTGTGGAGTTTAATGGGCCGAGAAAGCTGTTATACGATCTTATCCAATATATCAGTTAAGCTTTGGTCCTTAGAGAATGTTATGTAATTCTTCAGAGATTATCCACTGGAAAGCCTAACTAATTCAGTTAGGTATGGTCATCAGTTGTCCTTGAATCAGTGACCCTTAAATCATTTATCTTCCATCAGCTAGAATTGATATACGTTATCTTTAATATCAGTTCGTATCTAGAAGCATTAACTCTTGATTAATCAGCTTACTTATGAATTCGGTTTGGCTCGATTTGTAATATTATTCTTTGATCAGTAACCGTTTGTTAAATTACTGAAACTTAAATTATCCTCAAGGTTATAAAATTTGCTAGGTGCTAGTCGGGCGCTTGCCCAATGCCTTGTGTCTCGCCTAGGCGCCACTAATCGGATTCTATGGTATCAAAACATAATAAATCACATACTAGAACTTCAACACAATAACATCAAATTTAAAATACGTTCAAAATATTCCAAACATAGTCTAACGTGCCATCTTAATAAAATAAAAAAGAATCCAGATTTCTTCCAAAATTCACATCTAAATGTAGGAATCTTTAATTTAATGATTACACTGCTAATTGAATATCACAAATTTATTACACTTCTTCTTCTCCGAAATTTTTAACAACTTGTTCTTCATCGGACATAAAATCAATATCATCATTGTGATAATCATCTTCTTCTTCAGATTCAAAATCATCATCGTAAAGTGTAGAGATTCTTCGGGGTTGTAGATTTTCATCTGCCCCAGTTGCTTCATCAACTAATTTGCATGAGCCCCAAACCTGGTTCAAATTCATTTTCTTCCCCACCATCTACAATCCAACCTTGTGCATTTGAAGCATCTTTTTCAAGAAGGACGTCGAAGTTCCTTTCATTTTTTTTTTTTTTGCTTGTTAAACAATCTAGCATTAAACTGGACAAATACTAGATTGTTCAATCTATTGACATCCAACCTATTTCTTTTCTTTGTATGAATCTAAAAAACCAATAAAGTAATTTGTATAGTTAGGAATATGAACATACACTTTAAAAAGTAATAATTTATTTTAATTAAAGTTTAAACTTACTCCTTCAAAACATTCCAATTTCTTTCACACCCAGAGAACTTGTAGTTAATGAAAGAATCTTCTATGTCACTCTTAGCAAGTTGGGTGTGTGAATACCATAGGTACTCGACCATGTACATGGATCAAATGTATCGTCATTTTTTTCACATGCTTTTGCAGCCAATGCTTTCCCAAATAACTAAGTCTTATTTCTATATTTTGCAAATTCTTTATTAATAATTGTATCTTGCAGTTCAAACTCATCGGCATGCCAAACTTCCATGCATTCAAAAATACCTGCTGCAACCACTCCATAAAGAGCAATAGAACTATCTTTGTAGTAGAAGTAGAGATTCGACAAAGCGGCTGTGATATGCAATAATGTATCAAATCTATCCTTCATTTTTGACTCAATAATCACTATGATAGGTTGATAATTTGATTCGAAATTGTTCAGGGCCACCTTAATATCTTCTTTAGCTCGAAGAAGCTCCCCATATAGAAACCCAATGAATGGCTTTCTATCTCTGTCAACCAGTCGGAGAAATCTTACCAAAAGAGCAAATATTTTCAAAAAAAGTGTCACACAATTCCAAAAACTCATGCTCATCACAGTAGACTACGCAAATTTCTCTTTGTTTGTCTTTGACCATTTATAGTTTTCTTACATATCACTTGTAAACATGACCCTTAAACTAGAATTTTTCTCAATCAAACTTTGCAATGTGAGGAAGTTTGATGTAAACCTAGTAATTCTTGGCCGAACTATGTCTCTTTTCTTCTTAAAACTTCTCATGAATGAGGAAGTCTTATGGTGATCATAAATGAAAATTGTAAAAGACTTGTCTTGGTCGATAATTTTTTAAATCTTGGAAGCTTACCAATACTTTCAAGCATGTAATTAACAGTATGAGTTGCACATGAATTCCAAAAAATCCCAGGCCGTTTTTCTTTAATCAATTTAGTCGCAGTCATATTTTTGGTGGCATTGTCTGTTACAATTTGAACAACATTATGTCCTACTTGTTCAACACACTTGTCAACATACTCAAAAATAAGTCTAGCTATATGGGCCTCGTTCGAAGACTCCTTAGACTCTAAAAATAAGTACCTTCCTTCCAATTATAACACAAATTTAATATGCTTCTTCTTTTTCTATCGCTCCATGCATCTGTCATAATAGAGTGAAAGGAACGGTTAAACGAATAAAGAGTATTTAGAAGGGGGTTTGAATAAACACTCCTCAAATTTAAATATTCTTCGACAATATGAGTTCAGTTTTGTTACAAAATGATACTAGGTATTCCGTCGGTCAATGACAATCAGTTAAACTGAATGAAGCAGTTGCGAAAAACAAATTGACTGAAAGATAGAGTATCTAACTGAAAAGTAATAACTGAAGTAAAGATAACACAATTTGTTTCTAGATGTTCGGAGAATTGAATAACTCCTACGTCACCCCTTCTATCACGAAGATATGATATTCACTAAAAGACTTTGATCAAATACAAGATACTGTACTGACCCACTTCAGTTTGGACTTATCACTTTGCCACAACTGAAACTCTTAGTAAATAACACTTTTACAGATGGTAACTGATCTTAGCACAACTTAGAAAAACTATCAAAGATTACAAAGTGCTATTTAAGTTCGAGAATGTAGCCTTGAATGCTACTGATATAACTAGTAAACGTGAGCTTTTTGCTTTTGAATGTGAGTAGATATTTTAGCAGCGTAACAGCAAGTAGAATGTAATAGCTGAAATCAGTCGTATTATCTTCGGCTGCTACCTTCGATTATTTATAGGCTTCTCTCTCAACGGTAACATTAAAGGATATTTGAATATTCTAACCGTTGATTTCCACGTCGATATACTCTGACAGTCGTACATTGCTCATTCTGAAATGCGGCGTTCCACTATCAGTTGCAGGTAGTTGTACTATTTGTCGGTTGTCGTTTTCAACTGATGACGTGTACTGCTGAGGGATCAGCTGGTAAAGAGTCAGTTGACGAGAATGACTGAAGAGATGTTCAGCTGAAAGAGCAGCTTGAAGTTATATTTCAGTTGCGTCGATCAGTTAGCTGGATTCAGTTGCTTAGTTCAGTTGGTTTATCTTTTGTCAAACACCGGAATTAAGTTTCCAACAATTTCTCCCTTTATGGTGTTTTGAAAAAACTAGAGTAAAAGAAAATCGAATAACTGAACTCATAGTAGATAAAATAACAAGTACAACAACTGAACTCATATTCTTCACAAATACAAGAAATACTGCTGCTTATTGAGATTTCTTCTGCTGTTCTAAAATCTCTTTGAGCTCTTCCCCTTTTTGTCAAACAGCTCCATCTTGATAGATAATTTCCGAACGTCAGTAGATTTCGACAGCAGAGGTCATTGCGACTTGTAGGAAATCTATCTTTCTGGAGACGAGTGTCTCGACACTGTCAACTACGAGTGTTTGTTGGAACGTAGTTAGCCTTCAGTTTGTCAACAATTTGTGCTAACTTCTTGACTCTCATATGATCAAACAAATATGTTTTTCTCTCCAGAGCTTGAACAATTGTGACAGCTTTGACCATCTTGAGGACAAAAGCTTCTAGTTTGATGAACTTGTTCAGCTGGGGTTTCTTTCTCAGTTGCTTGGCAAAAATATGAGTACGATAGGCTGTCCAAGCATCATAGAGTTGAAGTTTTGATGCTGCAAAATTATTAAACTTATCCCAAACAAGGTCAATGTGGGTTTGAATGGCATTGGATGGCCTGGACTCTTCAATCAATTTGCCCTTGCCTTTATCAGAACTGAGGATGTGTGGAATTTCCAGACCAGTTCGAGTAGTATCCACTCGTTTAGGGTTTAGGGTTTTTTTTTTCCGGAAAACACTGCCGGATGCGAGGGGGGGGGGGTGTTTAGGCAGACCCCTACCTGTATATATCCACAAAAAAACAGTAACATAATACAGAATAAAAAACTAAAAGAGGAGGTGGATAAAGCCAAAACCTCCTCAGAAAGGCTAAAGCAGTAGAAACGTAAAAACAAAGCAATCTAGGGAAGTAAATACAAAAGCTAATCTAACCCTAGAATACTACTAATGAACGCCAAAAACTAAACAAATAAAAGCAGCGCTAATGACCCCACATGCTGAGGAAGACAAAATGATGACTGCGAGATGAAAACAGAAGCCAAGCAGAAACTCTCATCCCATAGCCATCACCCTGGTAAATCCAATCTGTCAAAACGAAACTAATCTGATAGGATAGCTGACTAGAGTAGCCATCACCTTGGTAAGTCCAATCTGTCAAAATCAGGATTCTGACAACTGTACAAGAACCCATGAACAAAATACTGTCTGGCTGGAAAGCCACTGTGCAAATGGAGTCAAAACACAAAATGGAGACCGCGATCCAGCCCAAGTCAAAAGCCCTAATGTGAATAGAACCCTGAAGCAACAAGCTGCGAGGATGTTGCATCTCGGGGAACAAACACACACCGCAAAAATATAGATCCTGTCACTACAAAAAAATACTCATACAAGAGCGGTTTTTTTCAATTTTAAGATCGGTTTTTAACCGCTCCAGCACTTGTACCACCGGTTTCAAAATCGCTCCTCTTATTGATGACCCTATATCTTATAGAAGCGGTTTTTTCAACCGGTGGTACAAGTTGAAGAATCGCTTCTATTGTTTATTTTAGGTGCGGTTTGATAATACTCGTACCCATTACCCCGTTACGGTATTTTTTTTGGTATTGTAGCTACAATTTGCGACGGTTTATACGCAACCGTCGCCTTCAAGATTTGCGACGGATTTATGCGCAACCGTCGCAATTTAGCGACAGATTAATATACCGGCGTCTACATATTTAGCGACAGAGCAAGCAAACCGTCGCTAAAATTAGCGACAACCTTTTCATACATTCCGTCGCTATTTTAGCGACAGTTATTTCATAATTTCCGTCGCTAATATTTTCGGTGAAAAAAATTTAATAAATCTAAAAACACTTACAATGTTACTATGAATATAATTCTTGATTTTAAACTAACACTTAAAAATGTACCAAAAATTAAAGAAAAAAATTTACATTAAATCCAAATTAAAATCGTGTAAAAATTTTTATTATCGTGAAGTGGTAAAATTGTGTAAGAAAGAAAAATTTGAAGTGTTGTGAGAAAAGGGGAAAAAAATTTACATTAAATTCAAAATAAAATCGTGTAAAAAAAATTTTATTATCGTGAAGTGGTAAAATTGCGTAAGAGAGAAAAATTTGAAGTGTTGTGAAGTAGTGTGAGAAAAGGGATCGGAAGTAGAGGTATTTATAGAATATTTGGCGACGGTTTATCGCTGACCGTCGCTATGTACGGCGGGTTTTTCAAAATTTAAATTATGCGACGGTTTACCTTTCGTCGTCGCTAACGTTAGCGACGATATACAAAAAACCGTCGCTAATATTAGCGGCATGTTTATGTAAACCGTCGCTAAGATAATACATGTGACTGTTTGGCTTTGCCCGTCGCTAAATTCAGCGACGGTTTGATAAAAAGGTCGCTAAATAAAGCGACCGGTGTCATTAAGACCGTCGCCTTTTGAACAAGGCGACAGTTATGATTAAAACGTCGCAAATATTAGCGACGGTTGTTTCGAAAACCGTCGCTAATCAAATCCTGAGGAGGATATTAATAAGTGCAATGCAGAAAAACGGTTCATAAATATATTTAATAGGTGCAATTTTCAAATCAAACCTAAAAAACAGAGCTATAAGGGCGGTCCACAAAATCGGTTTTGTGAAACCACTGTTAAAAATAATCAATTAGAGTAGTTTCCAGAATGGTTCTAATAGTTAAATCAATAGGAACAATTTATAACAGCGGTTGATACAAATCGGTACTAAAATTTGCGCTACTAAAGCGGTTATACGACCACTCCTAAAAGTAAGAAAATAGAAACGGTTTAAGTAAAAGTGATTTTGTGGTTCAGTTTGCACGAGCGGTTTAAGAAGTGCTCCTCAAAAACTGCTTCTAGAAACACTTTTTTTTTGTAGTGTGTAAAGCCCAACATGAATGGAGCTGAAGACGCCCTCCAGGGAATATGAGAGGACCAAAGAAAAGCACCAATAGGGTGAGTGCAAGAGCCCACCCAATCCCGAGGAGATCAAATATGTAGTGTGCGAGTGTCTGAGCCCACTCACACCAGACTAGCAAAACGGGGAAAAAGAGAAACCCCCTAAATAACAGTACCTGCAAAGAAAAAATATACATATACATATAGAAAGACAGAAGAAATGGATCCAAGTGAAGGGAAGGGCTGCAAACAGCTAAGAAGATCTATATCTCAGGTAGGGAAGCCCGGAAGAATCCGAGCGAGCAAGTATGGAAATGTGCCTAGGGAGGGAAGGACCTAACTCTAAGGTAAAGTGCCTAAGGTCATGGGCCCTCGCCGCCAACGCATCCGCCACCGAATTACCCTCCCGGAATATATGCGAAATATGAACAGACCGCCCCCTCAAAAGGACTAGAATCCTGGAACAAATGTGATCAAGACCCCATCAACATCGACGGGAACAAATGAGCTGAATAGAAGTCAGAGAATCAAGCTCAATCCAAAGAGGGAAAAAAGAATGATCGGAACAAAGGAAAAGATCCCTCCAACCGCACAAAGCTCAGTCCGGAGAGAAGAACCAGCTCCAATGAACTCGCTGAATGAGAGCACAACCCTCCCGGAATCATCCCGAACAACGCCACCAGCAGCAGAGTCCCTAGATATACCACGCGAGCTCCCATCCACATTAAGCTTGAAGCACCCGGACGGCGGTCGCAGCCAGCAAACAATCGCCGTCCTATGTAATTTGTGGAGAGCAACCGAAATACCCATCGATCTCGCCACATGAAACACACCCAGCCAATGTCGGGGCTTGACAGTACGTGCAGAGTGGGCGAGACGCAGGTAAGACAAAATCTGGTACTTCACCGTCTCCCTAGAGATGGGAAGATGATGGTGCTTAGCATCGTTCCGTGAGTCCAGAAGAACCACAGAACGATGCAGGGGAGAAACTCCGGCACATGGCCCCCTAGGACCAGACCAAGTCTCTTTTCCAGGCACTGAAGAACAAACTGAAATCCTCAATCGGGAATACGGACCCAAAAACGGCACCAAAGAAACGCCAAACAGACCGAGCTACTAGGATGCGAAAAAATATGTGTGTGAATGTCTCGTACATATCACAACACTGACATCTCGAAGCTAACGCAAAACCCCGACGCTGGAGTACCTCATCAACTGGGAGCCACTGAAGCCAGAATCTCCAGAGGAAGAACGACATGGTAGGCCTCAACCAGCTCCCCCAACACGGGCGGAAGATATCAGAAGACGGAGCACGCTGACGGATCAGCTCCCAAGCAGATCTCGCTGAAAAAGCACCATCGGATCTATGGATCCAACGTGCTAGATCGGGCTCTCCCGAAAGAACAGGAATCAAAACGATCTCCTCGGCAACCGAAAGAGAAACTACCGCACAAAGGCGATCAAAATCCCATGACCCCTCAGACAAAAACTGAAATATCCGAACATCACGGCCCCCGCGGACCACACAACGGGAGGACAAGGGAGCGTCCCCGAGCCAAGTCTCATCCCAAAAGGATACATCTCCAAGAACAACACGCCAGCGAATGCCAGGCTCTGCACAAGGGCGGATCCTAAGGAGACGACGCCAAATGGGGATATAGAACCACGGGCGGGGACACAGGCAGGAGCATCCAGCCGGCAATACTTCCGGAAAAGGAATCTCGCCCATATAGAGGAGCCCTGCCTAAATCTGAACCATAATTTTATAGAAAACCTTCCACGAGATCTTTCAATCTGCGGAATCCAAGGCCCCCCTCAAGCACGGGGAGGCAAGCCCGGGACCACCGGGCCCATTGCCACTTCTTTTCCAAGGGTCTCGACCCCCAGAGGAAGGCATTGAAGGCCCGCTCAAGCTTCTCCATGACAGCCAGGGGTGGCTGAACCACCTGAAAAAGATAAATCGGCATGGAGAGGAGCACGCTACGTATCAGGGTCATGCGGCTACCCGAGGAGAGGGTCCGAATCTCCCAACCCTCTAACTTCCTACGAACAGACTGTAGGAGGGGCTCAAAAAGGGAGCATGTGTGATTACCCCGATAAAGGGGAACTCCGAGGTACTTGAGGGGCAGATGACCCTCGGCGAACCCGGTGATGCGCAAAAGCCGGGAGCGGAGGCGCCCAGAGCACCTGGGAGGCAAAATCAAAGAACTCTTGGCAGCATTCTCACGCTGCCCCGAACAGTTCTCGTAGTGATGCAGAAAATCGACAAGACATTGCATACCACGAGACCCACCACTGGCAAAAATAATGACAATATCAGCGTAAGCCACTCTGATTCGGAGAAACAAGTCTCTCCACCACATCCCTCATCCGAGAGTACAAAAGCTTCGAGATGATCTTGTTCGTGACATTGCACAAACTGATCGGACGGAAGTCCGACCAAGCACGTGCACCCTCGACTTTGGGAATCAGAGTGATCGTGCTGGCGGTAAAACCCTGAGGCATAGGAGAACCATAGAAAAAATCAAGAACAACACCAAAAACATCCTGATGGACAATCTCCCAGCAATGCTGAAAGAACGCCGTAGAGAAGCCATCAGGGCCAGCAACGCTATCAGGGTGAATGGAGAAGACGGTCGCGCGGACCTCCTCCAAAGAGGGAATCACAACAATACCTTCATTCTCCATAGCAGAGATAACCGAGGGAAAACTCGAAAAATCAGGGCAATCGAGCGCAGAGGGCTCCCCGGTAAGAAGATCCTGGAAAAACAAGGCTCCCGACTGCTGAATCAAATTCTGAGACGTCAGGCAGACCCCATTCTCCCAAATGCGGAAAAACTTATTCGCAACGCGCTTTTTCCTCACAATGTTATGGAAGAGTCTGGTGTTCCGCTCACCATCCTCAAGCCAATGGCAAGCCGCTTTATGTTTCCAAAAATCTGCCTCCATGGCAGTGAGCGGGGCCAGATCCTCATTGCAATCGGACAGCGAAGTCCAATTCGCGTCAGAAGGGTCGGCCTTACAGACAGTCTCGGCTGACGAACAGCCCTCTCAGCCTAAGTGAGTCTATCAAAGATGTTGCCAAAAACATCCCGATTCCACCACCGGAGGTGATGCTTGAGACGCTTCATCTTGGCAAAAAGCCTAGGCATGCCGCTCAGACTGCAAGGCAGATTCCAATTAATTCTCACAGTCTGCAAAAAACCATGGTGCCTAACCCACATACGCTGGAAGCGAAACGAGCTCGGTCCACGGGCAAAAACAGGAGCGGTGACCAAAAGAGGACAGTGATCCGAGACAGTACGAGCGAGATGTTCAACCCGAATCGAGCTGAAATGATCTCCCCAATCAACAAAAACCAAGACCCTGTCCAACCGCTTCCAAATGGTCTTATTCGTCCAAGTGAACGAAGACCCCTCAAAACCAGCATCGATCAGGCCAGAGTCAAGAATAAAAGTGTTGAACTCCTCCATAGGTAGCAACCTACCACCACGAGAGCCCAAGCACTCAGACGCATCCCTGGCGACATTAAAGTCGTCACCAACCAGCCAGGGACCCAAAACAGGCTTAACCAAAAGCAAAGAAGCCCAAAGATTCCTACGTTGAACATAATCACATCTAGCATAGACAAAAGAACAAAATATCTCTGTCGGCAAGAAAGAGGCAGAGACTCTGATGTGGAGGAACTGAGCATGATCAAAAACACACTCCGCCCTCACATCAGCATCAAAAAATACCCAGATATGACCGGAGAGATTAGAGATGACTCCAGAAAACCCCAAACGGCGAGTCATGTATCTCTGATCCAGATCAATCATGGGCTCCAAAACAGCCAAAATCTGAACTCTCTTCTCTTTGACATAGGCATGAAGCCTTTGTTGAGACTCCGAGCTTTGGAGCCCCCTGAAATTTCATATGAGAAGATTCATGGAGAATGGGTAGAAGAATCGCCCTGTCGCTTTTTACGTGACCTATGAAAAGCATTCTCTTTCCTCTTCTTGATATCACTCATATCGTAGTCTAGAACACGACTGTCAGGCCTACAACCATCACCCGACTCAGAGTGGCGATCATATTCCTGATCAGTATCACCAGCAGACTCCAGCCGGAAAACCATCTCACTAACAGAAGGTCCCTGTCGAGTAACCAATTCCTCAACCATAGAGGAATCGGGAGACGGAGGAAAAGAGGGAATGGAATGACTAATGTGATTCAAAGTACAATGCACCAGCGTATCAAGAACCGTCATTACACTGGAAGACGGAACCCCAATAGCATCCACACATTCAGCAGTAGGCAACCCTTCCTCAACGTCTCCAACACTGGGGTCCACACCCTCATGAAGAACAGAACCAAATTGGACCCCACCAGAATGACCAACACCTGCATCCTCCAGATTACCACATGGAGAATCCGTACCAACACAATCTAATCCAACAAGATCAGGCTCCGCATCCTGCCCATGCGAGAGCACCTCAAAAGGATTCAATTCAAGAGGATTCTTTCTTGGAAGAACCTGCCTGACTGGTCTCCTTCTCCCTCTACGCCTGGGACCCGTGCCAATTTTCTGAAGCTGAGGCTGGGTCCCCAAATGAAAACCAGGAGTAACACCCCCTGGTGGTGCAGGCTCTGTAGATGTGACCAGGAGCACGGTCAGCAGGCTTAGGACAAACGGGTTTTGGATTTTTTCCATGGGAATAACAAACACTGGTCGAATGACCCAGCATCTTGAAATCCGTGCAGTATCCAGGGATTCGCTCATAAATGACTTCAATTTCTTGAGCATGATCACCCCAACCCACCCAAATTTCTTTGACTGGCGGTTCCAACACATTTATTTCAACACAGACTCGAGCAAAAGCGCCCCGAGAAGAATCTGCAGTATGATCATCTCACCGATTTCCCCACAATTTTTGCCAAAGCAAAGAGACTTTGCTTGGAAAACAAATGAAGGGGAAGACCCGAGAAGCGGATCCAAACAGAGGCAATGGGTGACTCCTCCTGAAGATTAAACTCTGGCGTCCACTTAGAGAAGCGGATCGACAGAGGTCCCACCTGCATAATCCCCTTAGTTCAAAAGAACGAATAGTCTTCTCACAAGCAAGTGTGAGAACAAGAAAACCCCGAGGCATGAACTTTAAGTCAAAAGATCTGACTAGTCCCAATTCAGCAAAAGCAGAAGAAATACCAGAATTTGGAACTAGAGATCGATTACCTGAAATTTTTCCAACCAGAGCAAATTTGAAAGGTTCTGCCAGGGAAGAAATGACCTCTTCCGGGAATAGGTTACCCGGTTTTCCATTCCGAAGAGTTGGCACATGCATATCATACATAGAATTATGCAACTCATCAAAGCTTTTTTTGGCCGTCCGAGGGGACGGTGGAGTCAGGATATCACGAAATGACACGGTAAGCGGAATAGGAACACGCGTACCTGGTTTGACCGTTTCAGCACAAGGGTTGACTGTCGAGTCAACTCGTTCCACTCGGCGGTTTGACTCGGCCGAGTTGACTCGCGAGTCACCTGCCGGAGCACCACCATGGATCGGCGACGGTGAGGGGAGCCCAGAACCGGGACCAATTCGAGCAGACTCGGGCAATGGAGGATTCGATTGAACCAAAGAAGAAGGAGAAAATCGATTATACCTTGGAATTTGGGGGTTTCCGACCGGTGGTCAGAAACCAGAAATTGAACATGGTAATACTCTACCCAGGACTGGACGAAGGGCTGGGCCAGAGGAATTGAAGAATAATGCCGGAACGGCGCCGGAATTTGGACATGAATGGGACGTTAAACTCACGGTCGGCCTTGAAATATTAGAATTGAAATTGCCGTCGACGGTGAATGGCGTTTGGGTTGAAACTGGTGTCATCGGGATTGTCTGTGCCTGGGCATCATAGATCGGGGCTTGGATTGAATTGATGATGCAAGAATCGGCCGGAATCGAAGATATAAACTCCGACGAGCTCGTGAACAGTGATGGCGTGACTTTGAGTGTCGATTGCGGTGGATTTACGGGGTTGGTGAAGGTGAGGCTTGTACCAAACAAACGGTCTCGTTGAGGCGAGTGTAAGGGTGGGTGGTCGGCGCCGGTTGGAGCTGTGTACGGCACCGACGAAGAGTTGAACGGAAATGGTGGATTTTCGATCGGAAAATAAGAGGTGTTGCCGGACTCCGATGCATCTGATTTTTGAGTATATTGGTCGGCTTGAGGTGGCGGTTCCGGTGGTATACTTCGCCGGTCAGTATCCGGCGGCGATGACATGGCGGCGTGAACACGTGAATAGTAACAAAATGGGGGTGATTTTGGGATATTTTTGGAGAGAATTTTTCCGGTTGCAAACTTGGTTTAGGGTTTAGGGTTCAGGGGTTAAGGTTTGAGGGTTTTAGGGTTTAGGGTTTTTATTTTAAAAATAAAACACCGCCGGAAGCGAGGGGGTTAGGCAGACCCCTACCTGTATATACCATCAATAATAGAAATGCAAGATAAAACCTAAAGAGAGGATGACAAGACCAAGACCTCTCTAAAGGCTAGTCATACTAAACATACAAACAAAAACCTAGGGTGGCAAATACATAAGCCATAAACTAATCCCTAGGGAAAGCGAATAATACAAATGAACGCCTAAGAGCAGCGCTAGATACATGAAAATAAATCCAAACCGATCTAACCAATAAAAATCCAGCTCAGAAATATGTGCAAAAGACCACCGATGATACCCATCTCTGAGCCGTCTGTCAATGTAAGGCCAAACTGAAAAATACATCATAGTCCAAGATCTGACTGCTGTACAGGATTGCGCAGGAAAAATAGCAAGCAGCTGGGAAGTGACTGTGCAAAAACGGTCGAAGCACGGAAGGAGGACCGCAATGCAGCTCAAGTCATAAAAGCTTCAAATCCCAAGAGGAGAGAGAAAACTATCGGAGCTCATCACGTCAGAAATGCAAGCATGAATCACGCGACTGTAACTATAAATGGAGCTCCAGGCCAGAGAAATCACTGAGATAAAACATCCAGATGCACCATAGCAGTCGGCAAAACATAAGGTAAGAAATCGGCGAGCAAGGAGAAGCCTGCAGTGAATGCCTTCCAGGTAACAGGGTAGTCCAAAGAAAAGCACAAACGGAGGAAGTGCTGGGACCCACCCAAACCCAAATGAACAAAACAAGGAGGGTGCAAGTGTCTGGACCCACTTGCACAGAACAAATAAGAGTAGAGAACAACCTCCAAGAACTAAAGACCTGCAATAAAAAATACATACATACATATATAACATGAGATAAAAAAAAGAGATCCAAAAGAAAGGAGGGGCTGCAAATGGCTAAGAAAATCTGTATCGAAGGTATGGCAGCCCTGAACGATCAGAGCGGGTTAGGATGGAGATGTGACTGGGTAAGGAAGGACCTAACTCTAAGGTAAAGTGCCTAAGGTCATGGGCCCTCGCCGCCAACGCATCCGCCACCGAATTACCCTCCCGAAATATATGCGAAATATGAACAGACCGCCCCCTCAAAAGGACCAGAATCCTAGATGCAATGTGATCAAGACCCCAGCAACATCGACGGAAACGAATGAGCTAAATAGAAGTCAGAGAATCAAGCTCGATCCAAAGAGGGAAAAAAGAATGATCGGAACAAAGGAGAAGATCCCTCCAACCGCACAAAGCTCAGTCCGGAGAGAAGACCCAGCTCCAATGAACTCGCTGAATAAGAGCACAACCCTCCCGGAATCATCCCGAACAACGCCACCAGCAGCATAGTCCCTAGATATACCACGCGAGCTCCCATCCACATTAAGCTTGAAGCACCCGGACGGCGGTCGCAGCCAGCAAACAATCGCCGTCCTATGTAATCTGTGGAGAGCAACCGAAATACTCATCGATCTCGCCTAGGGTTTAGGGTTTAGGGTTTAGGTTTTTTTTTTTTTTTTTTTTTTAAACACCGCCGGAAACGGGGGGGTTAGGCGGACCCCTACCTGTATATATAAACACAAAATAAATACAAGGTAAGGCCTAAAGAGAGGGGGACTATACCAAGACCTCTCGAAAGGCTAGTCTGACAACACATAAAACATAGAAACATAAAACCTAGGGTGGCAAATACATGGCCAAAATGTAAGCCCTAGGAAAAGCGCATAATAAAAACGAACATATAAGAGCATCGCTAAATACATAAAAGCAAATCGAATCATGTCTAAACTATAAATGTCCGACTCAGAAGTAGGTGCAAAAGACAACCAATTGTACCCATCTCTGAGCCGTCTGTCGCTGTAAGTCCAACATGAAAAGGGCATCCTAGTCCGAGATCGGTCTGCAGTAAATGATCCCGCAATCAAAATAGTATCCGGCTGGAGAAGCACTGTACCAAAACAGTAGAAGCACATATGGAGGGCCGCAATCCAGCTGAAATAAGAGAAACTCCAAATCCCCAGAATAAGGTGAAAACGTATGGAGCTCATAACGTCATAAATCCAAACGTGACTGGAACGCTGATATAATAGGTAGCCAAGAGAGAACATGGAGAGCCACCAATGCACGCAGTAAAAGCAGAAACATATAAATCCCAACATGAATGGTGCTCTGGGCCTACAGAGAGCGACCGCCAGAGAACAGGGGTGGTCCAATAAAAGCAGCCAATGGAGAAGGAGAGAGAGTCCTCCCAGAGCCAAAGAATCAAGCACTAGGAATCAAGTGTCTGTAACCACTCAACACAGCTGGAAAAAAGGAAAAAGATCGACCTCCAAAGAGATGGTACCTGGCAAAGGAAAAATACATATATATCATATAATATATATATATATAGTAATATATATATAGATATAAATAGAAAAGATCCAATAAGAAGAAGGGGCTGCAAATAGCTAAGAAACATCTGTTATAAGTAGGGAGCCCGGATATCGCACGGGTATGATGGAGATGTGGTCTGGGTAGTGAAGGACCTACTCTAAGGTATATACCACCCTAAGGATATCCGCCGCCACGCATCCGCAACCGATTCGGAAAATATGTGAAAAATGAACCGCCGCCCCCTCAAAAGAAAGCAGATCCTAGTGACGGTATATGAAGGTCCATGACACCGACGAGAACGCAGGATCTTAAGAGAAATCTGAGAATCGGTCTCAACCCAAAGGGGAAAAAAACCTAGATCGTACATATAAGAAAGGCCCCTCCAAACCGCCCAACGCTCCGCCCGGACATTGGTCCCGACTCCGATAAACTCGCTCAAGGAGAGCACCACCCTGCCAGAAGAATCACGCACAACACCACCGACAGACGACTCCCCAGGATTGCCCCTCGAACTCCCATCAACATTCAGCTTAAAGAACCCAGGAGGTGGACAGAGCCACCGGACAATCGCTAACCTATGGTTCCGCTGAAAGCCAACAAAGATACCCAGCGATCTCGCCGCCTCAAAGGCACCAAGCCAGTGCTTGGGCTTAACAATGAAAGCAGCATGGGCAAGGCGTAGGTAAGACAAAATCTGAGACTTCACAGTCTCCCCAGAAATACGCAACTGACGGTGCTTCGCATCATTACGAGCCGTCCAGAGAAACCACAAAACAATGAAGGGCAGAAACTCCTTGACGTGGCCCCCAGTGCAGGGGATCCGGACACGAAATATGACCCCAAAGAAATGCCAGACAGAACGGGCTATCGGGCCATCAATGAAGACGTGTGTAAATGTCTCCGACATATGACAACACTGGCATCGAGAAGCCAACTCAAAGCCACGACGCTGGAGCATATCATCCAACGGGAGCCACTGATGCCAAAACCTCCAAAGAAAGAAAGACATCGTGGGCCTCAACCAACGGCCCCAACAAGGAGTGAAGATATCAGAAACATGCTCTCTCAAACGGACAAGCTCCCAAGCAGACCTAATCGAAAACGCACCGTCAGAACTGTGAATCCAAAGCGCCAAATCAGGCTCGCCAAAGGCAATCGGGGTCAGAGTAATCGCCTCAGCAACAGAAGGGGCCACCACAGCGCAAAGAAGATCGAAATCCCAGGCCCCTTCCGACAAAAAGTGAGAAACCCGAACATCACGGCCCCCACGGACCTCACACTGGCTGGACAAAGCAGTATCCCCAAACCATATGTCATCCCAAAAGGACACGTCTCCAAGGTCAACGCGCCAGCGAATGCCGGGCTCAGCGCGAGGTCTGATCCGAAGGAGACGACGCCAGGTGGGGGATATTAAACCACGAGGGAGAACAGAGGCAGGAGCATCCATCTGGCAATACTTCCGTAAAAGGAATCTCGCCCAGAGAGAGGAGCCCTGTCGAAACCGGAACCACAACTTAATAGAAAAGCTATCCACCAGATCTTTCAATCTGCGGAAGCCAAGACCACCCTCCATCACTGGGAGACAGGCTCGAGACCACTTTGCCCAGTGCCATTTCTTCTCCAGTGTCCGCGACCCCCAGAGAAACGCGTTGAAAACCAGCTCAAGCTTCTCCATGACAGCAAGCGGTGGTTGTACCACCTGAAACAGATAAATCGGCATGGAGAGGAGCACACTGCGGATAAGGGTTATGCGGCTACCCGGAGAGAGAGTCCGGATCTCCCAACCCTCTAACTTCCTACGAACAGACTGTAGGAGGTGCTCAAAAAAGGAACATACTCGGTTACCCCTAAACAAGGGGACTCCGAGGTACTTGAGGGCAAATGACCCTCCGCGAACCTGGTGATGCGCAAAATCTGAGAGCGAAGTCGATCAGAGCACCTCGGAGGCAAGATAACAGAACTTTTGACAGCGTTCACCAGCTGTCCCGAACAATTCTCATAATGATGCAGTAAACCCATAAGGCGCCGCATACTACGAGACCCACCATTGGCGAAAATAATGACATCATCAGCATAAGCCAGATGGGAAATCAGGATATCACAACCAGAGCGGTACCTGAGCGCAGGATGCTGCAGGTAGAGGTGATCAAGGCCGCGCGATAGGTACTCCGCCCCCAAAATGAAAAGCATGGGGGACAAGGGATCGCCCTGTCTGAGGCCTCTAGTGGAACCAAAGAACCCCGAGAGAGAGCCATTGATGTTCATGGAGAAATGACAATGAGATATGCAAGCCGAGACCATCTCCACAACCCGCTCCGAGAAACCAAAGTGTCTCAAAACCTCGAAGAGGAAAGGCCACTGGACCCTGTCATAGGCCTTGGCCATATCCAACTTCAGGATAACATTACCGCCACGAGTGGGGAGAGTGAGACTGTGAGTGAGCTCCTGGGCGAGGAGAATATTATCGGAGATCATCCGACCCGGAACGAAGCCACTCTGATTCGGTGAAATAAGTCTCTCCACCACAACCCTCAGCCGAGAGTACAACAGCTTAGATAAGATCTTATTCGTGACATTGCACAGACTAATCGGACGGAAGTCCGACCAAGCATGTGCACCCGCGACTTTGGGGATCAGAGTGATAGTGGTGGCGGTAAAACCCTGGGGGAGGGGAGAACCCCTGAAAAAATCCAGGACAGCGTAAAACCCTGGGGGAGGGGAGAACCCCTGAAAAAATCCAGGACAACATCAAAAACATCCTGATGAACAATCTCCCAACAATGCTGAAAGAACGCTGAGGAGAAGCCATCAGGCCCAGCCACACTATCAGGATGTATGGAGAAGACGGTCGCACGAACCTCCTCCAAAGAAGGGGCCGCGACAATACCCTCATTCTCCACAGCAGAAATAACGGAGGAGAAGCCCGAAAAATCAAAATATATTATTATTATTAGAATGTGATTTAGGGTTTAGGGTTTAGGGTTTAGGGTTTAGGGGTTAAGGGTTCGGGTTTGGGGTTTCGAGTTTGGGGTTTGGGGTTTCGGGTTTCGGGTTAGGGGTTTAGGGGTTTAGGGTTTAGGGTTTTTTTTTTTTTTTTTCCGGAAAACACCGCCGGATGCGGGGGGGTTAGGCAGACCCCTACCTGTATATATCCACAAAATAAACAGTAACAAATACAGAATGAAGAAAACCTAAAAGAGGAAGTGGAACATACCAAACCTCCTCAAAAAGGCTAAAGCAGTAGAAACATAAATACAAAGCAACCTAGAGAAGGAAATACAAAAGCAAAACGACCCTAGGAGGCTACCAAATATGCGACAACTGCTAATCAAATACGAGCAACACTATAAGCAACCATCTGAGGAAATCAAAATGATAACGACGAGATGATCGCAGAGTCCATGCGAAAGCTCTCATCCCGAAACTATCATCCTGAAGAATCCAATGTGTCAGTATAAATGTCATCTGGTAGCTAACAACTGTACCACACCCACTAGTCAAAAGAAAGCCTGGCCATGAAGTCACTATACAATGGCAATCACAGAGCAAAAGATAGATCGCAATCCCGTCAGAGCAAAATATATCCAGCATCTGAATCAAAAGAGCAGAGAGCTCGACCCATGAAAGTAGGAATCTGACGAACATGGCATAAAATCAGTGGATCCTGTAGAAAGCACCCCATGAATCCACCATGACATCCAGCAAACACCTCTACAAAAACTGATACAGCGGCGAAAGAGAACCAGTAGAAAACGCCCGCCAGGGACCATGAATGTGCCAAAGTAAAGCACCAACAGAAATAGATCAGAAACCCACTCGGAACAAACAAGGATAAACACATCATGTGCAAGTGTCTGGATCCACTTGCACCGACCATATGGAAGTGAAAAACCTCCAAGGACACTAACCTGCAATAAATATATATATATATATATATATATGTATATAAATAAATAGATATAGAGCTATATATCATAAAGAAAGAGATCCAAAGAATAAGAAGGGCTGCAAATGGCTAAGAGGATCTGTTTCTGAGGTATGGAAGCCCAGAACGATCAGATCTAGCAAGGATGGAGATGTCTGGAGGTAGGGAAGGACCTAAATCTAAGGTATACTGCCTAAAAGTATGAGCCCTCTCCGCCAAGGCATCCGCCACTGAATTCCCTTCCCGGAAAATATGCGATAAATGAACAGATCGCCCCCTCATCAACAAAAGAATCCGTGTAACAAAATGTTCAAGATCCCAGCAGCACCGACGAGAACGAAGTAAAAGAATGGAAATCCAAGAGTCAGTCTCAATCCAAAGAGGGAAGAGATGAAGATCAGAAGAAATGAGAAGACCCCTCCAAATAGCCCATAATTCTGCCCGGACATTGGTCCCAACTCCAATGAACTCGCTGAAAGAAACCACCACATGCCCAGAGGAGTCACGAACAACACCACCAACAGTAGAGGCCCCAGGACTACCTCTCGAACTCCCATCAACATTCAATTTAAAACACCCGAACGGCGGCCGCAACCAACGAACAATCGTCAGTTTACGAACCCTACGCAGCTGAACAAAAATCCCCATAGCCCTCGCAGCCTGCAAAACACCCTGCCAGTGCATGGGCTTAACAGTAGACGCAGCGTGAGCGAGGCGCAAATAAGACAAAATCTGAGACTTAACAGTCTCCGCTGAAATGTGCAAATGACGGTGCTTCGCATCGTTACGAGCCGTCCAGAGAAACCATAAAACAATGAAAGGCAAAAACTCCTTCACGTGGCCCCTAGGAGTCCACCCCGGATGCCTCTTCCAAGCACTGAGGAAGAGTCTGAAATCACTGGTAAGGGGAATACGGACATGAAAAACAGCCCCAAAGTAATGCCATACAGACCTGGCAAGAGGGCTATCAATGAAAATATGCGTGAATGTCTCAGGCATCTCACAGCACTGACATTTAGACGCCAGCTCGAAACCACGACGCTGGAGCACATCGTCAACTGGAAGCCATTGATGCCAAAACCTCCAGAGGAAGAAAGACATTGTAGGCCTCAGCCAACGGCCCCAGCAAGGAGTGAAGATATCAGAAACTTGGTCTCTCAAGCGGACAAGCTCCCATGCGGATCTCAGCGAAAAAACACCGTCATAACTATGCACCCAAATAGCTGAATCATGCTCCCCCGAAGCAATAGGAATCAAAGTAATAGTCTCAGCAACAGAGGGAGGAACAACTGAGCAGAGGATGTCAAAATCCCAAGCTCCATCTGAAAGAAAGTGAGAAACACTGACACCCCGATCCCCCCTAACCATAACCTGGCTAGACAAGGGAACATCCCCACACCAGATGTCATCCCAAAAATTAACCTCTCCCATCCCAATTCTCCATCGAATGCCAGATTCAGCACGAGTCCTAATCTTAAGCAAACGACGCCAAGTGGGAGAAATGAACCCAGCAGATGAAACATAAGCTGGATGCACCAACTGGCAGTATTTTCTCATCATGAATTTGGCCCATAGGGATGAACCTTGACGAAAACGAAACCATAATTTAATGGAGAAGCTTTCAACAATATCTTTCAGCCTGCGAAATCCAAGACCCCCTTCAGAGACAGGAAGACATGCACGAGACCACCTCGCCCAATGCCATTTCTTATCCAAGGATCTGGATCCCCACAGGAAACCATTGAAAACATTCTCAAGCCTCTCCATAACTGCCAGAGGTGGCTGGACTACCTGGAACATGTAAATGGGAACCGAAAGGAGAACACTCCTAAGGAGGGTCATACGGCTCCCCGGGGAAAGAGTTTTAAGCTCCCAACCCTCCAACTTCTTCCTCACCATCTGCACAAGGGGATCAAAAAGAGAGCAAACTCTATTCCCACGAAACAAAGGCACCCCGAGGTATTTGATAGGAAGACAACCCTCCCCAAACCCAGTGATACGAAGGAGACGGGAACGATTACGAGCAGAACACCTCGGAGGCAAAATAATGACACTCTTAAATGCATTCACCAACTGCCCCGAGCAGTTTTCATAGTGATGCAAAAATTCCATGAGACTGCTCATCTCACGAGTCCCCCCATTGGCAAAAATAATGATATCATCAGCATAGGCCAGGTGGGAAAGAAGAAGATCACAACCAGATCGGTACCTAATCGCAGGATACTGACGATAAAGACGATCAAGACCACGCGAAAGGTACTCAGCCCCCAGAATGAAAAGAAGAGGGGACAAAGGATCTCCCTGCCGGAGACCCCTAGTGGATCCAAAGAATCCGGTGAGTGAACCATTAATATTAACTGAAAATTGGCAATGAGAAATGCAGGCAGATATCATCGACACTACCTGCTCTGAAAAGCCATAATGCCTCAAAACATCCAACAGAAAAGACCATTGGACCCTATCATAGGCTTTAGCCATATCCAGTTTCAAAATAACATTGCCACCACGGGTGGGGAGAGAAAGACTATGAGTAAGCTCTTGAGCAAGGAGGATATTATCCGAAATGACCCGCCCTGGAACAAAGCCACTCTGATTCCACGAAACAAGCCTCTCCGCCACCACCTTCAATCGAGAATATAAAAGTTTGGAAATTATCTTATTGGTCACATTACACAAACTGATAGGACGAAAGTCCGACCAAGCCTGAGCACCCATGACTTTGGGAATCAATGTGATCGTGGTGGCAGTAAATCCCTGTGGCATGGGACTACCCTGAAAGAAATCAAGAACCGCATCCAAAACATCCTGATGGACAATCTCCCAGCAATGCTGAAAGAAGGCCGAAGAGAAACCATCAGGCCCCGCCACACTATCACGATGTATGGAGAAAACAGTCGCCCGCACCTCCTCCAAAGAAGGGGGGGCAGCAATATTGGCGTTCTCCAAATCCGAGATCACCAAGGGGAAATCAGAAAAATCTGGGCAAGAAAGCACAAAAGGATCCCCGGTAAGCAGGTTTTGAAAAAAGGCGGCCCCAGACTGCTGAATAAGATCAGGGGAAGTAAGGCAAGAGCCATTATCCCAAATACGGAAAATTTTATTAGCCACCCGTTTTTTCTTGACCATATTATGGAAGAGTTTGGTGTTTCTCTCACCATCCTCTAACCACCTGCAAGCGGCTTTTTGCCGCCAAAAATCCGCCTCCATGGCGGTAACCCTAGCAAGATCATCATTGCAATTGGACAAACTAGTCCAATGCAAATCCGAAGGATCAGCCTCGCAAACTGCCTCAGCCACCCGGACAGCCTGCTCCGCCTCAGCAAGTTTGGCAAAAAGATCACCAAAAACACTCTTATTCCACCACTTCAGGTGGCTCTTGAGGCGCTTCAATTTCACAAAAAGACGGTGCATGCCATCCAACTGACACGAAAATTCCAATTAAGCCTCACCGTCTGCAAAAAACCGTGGTGCCTGAGCCACATGCTCTGAAAGCGAAAAGAACTCGGCCCACTAGCAAAACCGGGACTGACACAAAAAGAGGACAATGATCAGAGACTGTCCGAATGAGGTGCTCCACACGAATAGAATGAAAATGGTCACCCCAATCAACAGACACAAAAACCCGATCAAGACGCTTCCAAATGGTCTTGTTCGTCCACGTGAACGAAGACCCCTCAAAACCAGCATCCACTAACCCAGAATCCAAAATAAAGTGATTAAATTCTTCCATGGGAAGCAACCGCCCACCAGAAGAACCCAAACACTCCGACGAATTCCTAACTACATTAAAGTCGCCACCAACAAGCCAAGGACCCTGATCAGGCTTAACCTGAAGCAAAGAAGTCCAAAGCTGTCTGCGCTCAATGTAGTCACACTTAGCATAAACAAAGGAACAAAAACACAGTGGTCGGCAAAAAACTAGCAGAAACCCTGAAGTGAAGGAATTGAGTGTGATCAAGGAGACACTCAACCATCACATCCTCAGCAATGAAAACCCAGATATGACCCGAGGAGTTCGATATAACTCGAGAAAAACCAAAACGACGAGTCATAAAACGAACATCTAGATCAATCATGGGTTCCAAAATAGCCAAGATCTTGACTCTCTTTTCTTTAACGAGGGCATGTAGCCTCTGTTGAGACTCCGAGCTCCGGAGTCCCCCTGACATTCCATATGAGAAAATTCATGGAGAATGGGCACCAGAACCGCCCTGTCGCTTTTTACGCGACCTATGAAAAGCATTCTCCTTTCTTTTCTTAATGTCCCCCATATCCGCATCCAGAATGCGACTTTCAGACCTAGAGCCATCACCCGACTCCGAATGCCGATCAAATTCATGATCAGAATCTCCAGCAGATTCCAGCCGGAAGACCAACTCACTGACAGAAGGACCCTGCCTAGCAACCAATTCCTCTACCGTAGAGGAAGCATCATCAGGAGATAAAGGAACAGAGGGGATGGAATGACTACTGTGATTCAAAGTGCAAGGTCCCAGAGAACCAAACACAGGCAACTCAGACATAGACGGTAGCCCAATACCATCCACACAATCACCCAACTGAACCCCTCCAGCAATAACCTCATCACTGAGGATCACATCCTCAACAAGAACAGACTCCAAGTGATCCTTCCCAGAAGACCCAACACCGGCATCCTCCAGAGTACCACATGGAGTATCCGTATCAACACAATCTAACCCAACAGGATCAGTCTCCACATCCTGCCCATGCGAGAGAACCTCAAAAGGATTCAACTCAAGAGGATTCTTCCTTGGAAGAACCTGCCGAACTGGCCTCTTTCTCCCTCTACGCCTGGGACCCGTACCATTTTTCTGAAGCTGAGGCTGGGTCCCCAGATTAAAACCAGGAGCAACACCCCCTGGTGGGGCAGGCTCTGTAGAAGTGCGAGACTGACCAGGAGCACGGTCAGCAGGCTTAGGACGAATAGGTTTTGGGTTTTTGCCATGGGAATAACAAACACTGGTCGAATGACCCAGCATTTTGCAATCCGTGCAGTACCCGGGGATTCGCTCATAAATGACTTCAATTTCTTGAGCATGATCACCCCAACCGACCCAAATTTCTTTGACTGGCGTTTCCAAAACATTCATTTCAACACAAACTCGGGGAAAAGCACCCCGAGAAGTATCCGCAGTATGATCATCCATCTTCACCGGTTTTCCCACAATCTTGGCTAAAGCAAAAAGACTTTTCTTAGAAAATAAATGCAGGGGAAGACCGGGGAAACGGATCCAAACAGGGGCGATAGGGGACTCCTCCTGAAGATTAAACTCTGGCGTCCACTTAGAGAAGCGGACCGACAAAGGCCCCACTTGCATAATCCCCTTAGTCCAGAATAACGCGTAGTCTTCTTCACAAGCCAATGTAAGAACTAGAAAACCTCTAGGCATGAACTTCAAATCAAAAGATCGAACTAATCCCAACTTAGCAAAAGCCGCAGAAATACTAGAATTAGGAACTAGAGATCTATTGCCTGAAATCTAGCCAACCAGAGCAAATTTAAAAGGCTCTGCCAGAGAAGAAATCACCTCTTCCGGGAATAGAATACCCGGTTTGCCATTCCGAAGAGTCGGCACATGTATATCCTCCATTGAGTTGTGCAACTCATCAAAGCTTTTTTTAGTCGTGCGAGGGGACGGCGGGGCCAAAGCATCGTGAAACGACACAGTAAGTTGAGTAGGAACACGTGTACCTGAGTTGGCCGCAGCATCACCTGGTTTGACTGCCGAGTCAACTCGGTCAACCCGAACCGTTGACTTTCCAGAGTTGACTGTCGGACCACCGACTTGAGCACCACCGTGAGACGCCGACGTCGAGGAGAGTCCAGAACCGGGACCAAACTTGACAGAACCGGCCATTGGAGGGGTGAATTGAACTGAAGAAGACGATGAAAATCGATTTTGCCCTACAAATTGGGGGTTTCCGACCGGTGGCCGGAAACCTGAAATTGACGGAGGTAAAACTCTACCCATAGCTGGACGATCAACATGTGAAGAGGAATTGAAGAAATACGCCGGAACGGCGCCGGAATCGGAAGAAAAAGCTGACGTGAAATGCGATACCGGCACAGAATTCTCAGATCTAAAATTCCCGGCGACGGTGAACGGCGTTTGGACTGAGACCGGTGCCACTAGGATCGTCTTGGAGTGGGTATTACAGATCGGGTCTTGGATAGAAGCCATGTTGCAAGGATCGGCCGGAATCGAAGTCTGAAACTCCGGCGAGTTTTTGAACAGTGAACACGGAACTTTGAACGTCGATTGCGGCTGAGAGACGACGGTAAAGAGTGCGGGGCTGGTACCATTCGAATCGTTAGCCTGAGGCGAGTCGAGTGATGGTACTCCGGCGCCGGGAGGAGCAGGAACCGGCGCCGGCGAAGTTTTGGACGGAAATTGGTGATTTTCGACCTGAAAAATGGAGGAGTTGCCGGACTCCGATGCATCGGATTTTTGGATATGATGATCGCCATGAGGAGGCGGTTCCGGTGGTATACTTCGCCGGTCAGAATCCGGCGGCGATGACATGGCAGCAAGGTGTGGTGAATAGTGACAAAGTAGTGTGTTTTTTCTCACGCTTTTAGTGTGTGTTTTTTCAGAGAAAAATTTTGGGGCAAAATGGTTTGGTTTAGGGTTTAGGGTTTAGGGTTTAGGGTTTTTTTTTTTTTTTTTAAAAAATAAACACCGCCGGATGCGGGGGGGTTAGGCAGACCCCTACCTGTATATAACATCAAAACAGAGATACAACATAAAACCTAACGAGAGGGGGACTATACCAAGACCTCTCGAAAAGCTACCACACAACATAAAAAAGACAAAGTCTAGGGTGGCAAAAATATGAGCCAAAAACTAATCCCTAGGAAAAGCGCGTAATACAGATGAACAACAAGAAACAACGCTAAATACATGAAAATACATCGTAACCTATCTAAGCAGTAGAGATCCGGCTCAGAAGTAAGTGCAAAAGACCATCGATGGTACCCATCTCTGAGCCATCTGCCAGTGTAATGCCAAACTGAAGAATACATCCTAATCCAAGATCGGTCTGCTGTACACGATCTAGCAGTAAAAAGAGTATGCAGCTGGAAAGTCACTGTGCAAAAACGGTCAAAACACAAAAAGAGGACCGTAATCCAGCTCGAGTCAGAAAAGCTCCAAGACCCAAGGAGAAGGGGAAATATGACGGAGCTCATATAATCAGAAACCCAAGCATGACGGTAACTCTGAAAAAAGATGGATCCAATAGAGAACATCCAGAGCCACCAAAGCACCGATAAATCCCGACATGAATGAGGCTCTGGGCCAAAGAGATCACCGAAATGAAATATCCAGAGCCACCATAACAATCGGCAAGAGAGCATAAAAGTAAGAAAGCGGCGGGCAAGGAGAAGCCTGCAGTGATCGCCTGCCGGATAACAAGAATGGTCCACAGAAAAACACCGACGGAGGAAGTGCTTGGAACCACCCAAATCCAAAGGAACAAAATGAAGAGAGTGCAAGTGTCTGGGCCAACTTGCACAGCTCAAAAGAGAGATAAGAAACAACCACCAAGAACAAACAACCTGCAAAAAAAATAAAAACATACATATATATAGATAAAGAAGTAGAGCCAAAAAGAAGAAGGGGCTGCAAATGGCTAAGAATATCTGGATCGGATGTATGGAAGCCCTGAACGATCCGAACGGGCAAGGATGGAGATGTGGCTGGGTAAGGAAGGACCTAACTCTACGGTAAACTGCCGAAGTTCATGAGCCCTAGCCGCCAAAGCATCCGCCACCGAATTACCCTCCCGGTATATATGCGAGATATGAACCATACGCCCCCTCAAGAGAACCAAAATTCTAGACACAATGTGATCCAACCCCCAACGACACTGACGAGAACGGAGGATCTGAATAGAAATCTGAGAATCAACCTCGATCCAAAGAGGGAATAGAGAAAGATCAGAACAAAGAATAAGACCCCTCCAGACCGCCCAAAGTTCCGCCCGTATAGTAGACCCAGCTCCAATGAACTCACTGAACGATAGCAAGACCCGCCCAGAATGATCACGAACGACGCCACCAGCCGAAGAATCCCCTGGATTCCCTCTCGAACTCCCATCCACATTAAGCTTAAAACAACCAGACGGCGGCCGAAGCCAACGAACAATCGCCGTCCGATGATATCTGAATAAGCAAACCGAAATCCCCAGAGATCGCGCCACCTGGAAAAAACCCACCCAATGCTTGGGTTTGACAGTACGCGCAGAGTGGGCAAGGCGCAGGTAAGACAAGATCTGGAACTTCACCGTCTCTCCAGAAATGGAGAGCTGGCGGTGCTTCGCATCATTCCGAGCAGTCCAGAGAAACCACAAAATAATGAAAGGGAGAAACTCCCTCACGTGGCCCCCTGGAGCCCAGACCAGATCCCTCTTCCACGCACTAAGGAATAACCTGAAATCCTCAGTGTCAGGGATACGAACCCCAAAGATCGCACCAAAAAAATGCCAAACAGGGCGAGCCACCGGGCTGCGAATAAACACATGCGTGAAAGTCTCAGACATGTCACAACACTGACAACGAGAAGCTAACGCAAAGCCACGGCGCTGAAGCACCTCATCAACTGGGAGCCAGTGATGTCCAAAATCTCCAAAGAAAGAATGACATCGTAGGCCTCAACCAACGACCCCAACAGGGGCGATTAATATCAGAGATCGGGGCGCGAAAGCGAATCAACTCCCAAGCGGACTTGACAGAAAAAACTCCATCGGAGCTATGGATCCAACGAGGCGAATCCAACTCTCCCGAAAGAATCGGGACCAACACAATCTGCTCCGCAATAGAAGGAGCAACTACTGAACATAGGAGATCAAAATCCCAGGCACCCTCAGAAAGAAAATGGGAAACCCGGGCTCCACGATCCCCACAGACCTCAGTCTGACTGGACAGGGGAACATCCCTGAACCAACAATCATCCCAAAATGAAATCTCTCCATGGCCAACACGCCAGCGAATACCACTCTCCGCACGAGGCCGGATCTGAAGCAAACGCCGCCAAGTGGGAGATATAAAACCACTAGAAGAAACACAAGCTGGGTGTGCCAAGAGACAATATTTCCTCATCAAGAATTTGGCCCAGAGGGAAGATCCCTGCCTGAACCGAAACCACAGTTTTAAAGAGAAGCTATCCACGAGATCTTTCAATCTGCGGAAGCCAAGACCCCCATCTTCCACAGGGAGGCAAGCCCGAGACCAACGAGCCCAATGCCATTTCTTCTCCAAGGGCCTAGACCCCCAAAGAAAGGCATTAAAGGCTCTCTCAAGTTTCTCCATCACAGCCAAAGGAGGCTGAACAACCTGAAACAAATATATGGGCATCGAGAGGAGCACGCTACGAATGAGGGTCATGCGGCTCCCCGGAGAAAGAGTACGAATCTCCCAACCCTCCAGCCGCCTCCTAACAGACTGTAAGAGGGGCTCAAAAAGAGAACACGTCCTATTGCCCCGAAATAAGGGAACTCCGAGGTACGTGATCGGCAGATGACCCTCCGCAAAGCCAGTGATACGCAAAAGTCTAGAGTGAAGGCGCTCAGAGCATCGCGGAGGTAAAATCAGGGAACTCTTGACAGCATTCACCAGCTGTCCCGAACAATTCTCATAGTGATGCAGAAAATCTAAAAGACGCTGCATCCCACGAGACCCACCATTGGCAAAAATAATAATATCATCAGCATAAGCCAGGTGGGAAATCAAAAGATCACAACTAGAACGGTACCTCATATCAGGATGACGCAAGTAGAGTCTGTCAAGGCCACGCAAAAGATACTCCGCCCCTAAGATGAAGAGAAGGGGGGACAATGGATCTCCCTGCCTGAGGCCCCTGGTAGAGCCGAAGAACCCCGAAAGAGAGCCATTGATATTAACAGAGAAATGACAATGAGAAATACAGGCCGAGACCAACGCCACAACCTGCTCAGAGAAACCAAAATGGCGCAAAACAGCAAAAAGGAAAGGCCATTGGACCCGATCATAGGCCTTGGCCATATCCAACTTCAAAATAACATTACCACCACGAGTGGGAAGAGTGAGACTATGAGTGAGCTCCTGGGCAAGGAGGATGTTATCAGAAATCATCCGTCCTGGAACAAAACCACTCTGATTCAAAGAAATAAGTCTCTCCGCCACAGCCCGCAAACAAGAGTACAACAACTTAGAAATGATTTTGTTCGTGACATTACACAGGCTGATCGGACGGAAATCCGACCAAGCCCGAGGACCCTCGACTTTTGGGATCAAAGTAATCGTGGTAGCAGTAAAGCTCTGAGGCAGGGGAGAGCCTCGGAAAAAATCCAAAACTGCATCCAACACATCCTGATGAACGATCTCCCAGCAATGCTGGAAAAACGCCGAAGAGAAGCCATCAGGGCCTGCCACACTGTCAGGGGAAATGGAGAAAACTGTCGCACGCACCTCCTCAAGGGAGGGGGTAGCAGTAATCCCATAATTATCTTCATCAGAGATCACCGAAGGAAACCCAGAAAAATCAGGACAATCAAGCACAAAGGGATCTCCAGTGAGTAAGTGCTGAAAAAACGAGGCACCCGACTGCTGAATCAACTCAGGAGACGTCAGGCAAACCCCATCCTCCCATATGCGGAATATCTTATTAGCCACACGCTTCTTCTTAACCATGTTATGAAAGAGTTTGGTGTTCCGCTCACCATCCTCTAGCCAGTTGCATGCAGCTTTCTGTTTCCAAAAATCCGCCTCCATGGCGGTGACACGAGCCAGATCTGCATTACGATCAGACATGACAGTCCAATTCGCATCAGAAGGATCGGCCTCACAGACAAGCTCAGCAGAACGAACTGCACTCTCAGCCTCGGTGATTTTATCAAAGATGTTACCAAAAACATCCCGATTCCACCACTTGAGGTGATTCTTGAGACGTTTCAACTTGACAAAAAGACGCGACATACCAATCAGACTGCAAGGCAAATTCCAATTGAGCCTAACAGTCTGCAAAAAACCATGATGCCGAAGCCACATACGCTGGAAGCGAAACGAGCTCGGCCCACGGGCAAAAACCGGAGCGGTAACCAAAAGCGGACAGTGGTCAGAAACAGTACGGGGAAGATGTTCAACTCGAATGGAGCTGAAATGATCACCCCAATCAACGGAAACCAGAACCCTGTCCAACCGCTTCCAAATGGTCTTATTCGTCCAAGTGAACGAAGACCCCTCAAAACCAGCATCAATCAAACCAGAATCCATAATGAAAGTGTTGAACTCCTCCATGGGTAGTAACCTACCACCACGGGTGCCCAAACACTCAGACGGATCACGAACAACATTGAAATCCCCACCAACCAGCCAAGGACCCAGAACAGGCTTGACGTGAAGCAGGGAAGACCAGAGATCACGACGCTCAATATAATCACATCTGGCATATACAAAGGAACAAAAAACAGATGTGGGCAAAAAAGGAGCAGAAAGCTTAACGTGAAGGAACTGAGCATGATCAAGAAGACACTCAGCCTGCACATCAGCAGCAAAAAACACCCAAATATGACCAGAAAGATTCGAGATGACTCGAGAAAAACCAAGACGACGAGTCATGAATCTCTGATCTAAATCGATCATCGGCTCCAAAACAGTCAAAACCTTAATCTGTTTCTCCTTAACAAAAGCATGAAGCCTCTGTTGGGACTCCGAACCCCGGAGTCCCCGGATATTCCAGATTAGGAAATTCATAAGGAACGGGCAGCAGAAATGCCCGATCGCTTCCTGAGCGACCCAGGGGGATCATCCCTCCCCCTCTTTTTCTTAACATCTGGCATATCTAAGTCTAGAACGCCGTCCTCAGACGCACGGCCATCACCCGGTTCAGAATGTCTATCAGAACTCTGGTCAAGATCCTCACCTAACCTCTCACAGACAACCCTCTCAGAAACAGCAGAGCCCTGCCTATCAATCAACTGAGGGAACAAAGAAGACGAATCAGCAGGGGACGGAGGGTAAGAAGGAATCGAGTGAGAACTATGATTCTCCAAACAAATTACGGGTTCAGAAAATACCGTGTCAATGCCAGCATGCGGAGACCCCAAACCTCCGCACAATCAACAAAAGGAGTGACATCCTCCTCCTCCAAATCTTTAGCCCCAGACAAGGCTGACACACCACCTAAAGACAACGGAGAAACAACAACGGTGGGTGAACTCAAACCTGCAGTATCCCTACCCTCAGAAGGGGCGTGCTCCAAAGGAGGACCCCCGGTGGTATCAACACCCACATCCCCCAAGGTGGTCCCAAACTCAGAAGTGGAATCAAAAAGCTGCGCCTCCTTCTGCCAAGGATAAAGGACAGCAAAAGTATTCGAATTACTCTTGGACTGTGAAGGAGCCTGTCCTTGAGGGGGAACAGCAGCAGGTGGGACACGACTCGCTGGCCGTCTCCTTCTGCGACGTTTAGGACCAACAAAAGTCTCAGCAGTGGGGTCCTGAGATCCCTGGACATCACCAGAAATGACACCCTCCTGGAGTGACTGACCCGAAGCAACCGTCTGTGACGGAGGGACTGGACCACTAGACTTAGCCCGGATCGGCCGGGGATTCTTGCCATGCGAGTAACAAACACTCGTCGCATGTCCTAGCATTTTGCAATCAGTGCAATATGCCGGGATCCTCTCATACATAACCTCAATCTCTTGAGTGTGATCACCCCAGCCCACCCAAATTTGCTTGACTGGAGGCTCCAACACATTAATTTCCACACACACACGAGCAAAGGCCCCACGAGACACCTCAGCTGTGTGGTCATCAACTTTGATAGGCTTACCCAAGAGCTTGGCAATAGCACAAAGACTTTTTTTCTCATATAAATGCAAGGGCAATTCCGGAAGTCGAGCCCAAACTGGGGCAACAGGCGACTCCGCCTGAAACTTGAATTTTGGTGTCCATTTAGAAAAACGGATACCAAGTGAGCCAACCATCATATTACCCCTCGCCCAAAGGCGGGCGTAATCCTCTTCACAAGAGAGAGTAATGACCATAAAACCACGGGGTAAAAATTTCAAATTGAACGGTCTGACCAAACCCACTTTGCCAAAGGCAACAGATATCATCGAATTGGGGACCACAGACCGATTCCCAGAAATTTTACCCACCAATGCAAATTTAAATGGCTCAACAAGGGAGGAAATTACCTTATCCGGGAATAGAATACCCGGTTTCCCATCCAAAAAAGAAGGCTCGAGTATCTCCTCCATCGAGTTCAGAACATCGTCAAAGCTATTCTTCATCGTACGAGGAGACGGGGGAGCCAAAACATCCTTAAAAGACACATGAGGTGAAACAGCAATTTTTGGACTTACATTGACCGCAGAAGCACCATGTTTGACTGCCGAGTTGACCCACTGAACTCGACTAGGAGACTCCACCGAGTTGACTCGGTCCTTACCCATCGGAGCACCACCAAGGGCCGGCGACGATGCAGTGAACAAGAAACCGGTGTCGGAACCAGCAGAACCGGGCGGCGGAGGGCTGAAATCGGGGAAAACAGTAGCCGGAAAAGGGGAGGAAATCGGAATTTGGGCATTTTCGATTTCCGGCGAGTTAGCTGAAATTGACGGAAGGAAAACATTACCCATCACATGAGGAGTGTACGCTGAAGAGGAATTGAAGAACGGAGCCATATCGCCGGAGTAATTGGACGACGAAGAAATCGCAGACGATGAATAGTGACCTTGAAACGTAGATCTAAAATTCCCGCCGCTATAGAACGGCGTTGGGGCTCCAACCTGAGGCATTATCATCGTCTGAACATGAGGATTCCAGATCGGGGTTCCATTTGAAACGAGATTACCGGAGATGGCCGGAATCGGACAAAAACCAGTGGAGGAGACGATGAACAGTGGAGGCGACTGGTTTTTCGAAATTTCCGGCGAAATGGTAGCACAAGACGTCACGGCAAGGGTCGGAAAAGAAAGGGGAGGAGTAGGTGAACAAAGTGGAGGACAGTCATCGCCGGAAAAATGAGAAACCGGCGACGTCGAAGAAACGGTCGGAAATACAGTATTTTCGATCGGCGATTTGACGGGGCAAACGGTCTCCGAATGACCTGAAATTTGAGTATGTTGATCAGCGTGAGGAGGCGGTTCTAATGGTATATTATTCCGGCCGGGATCCGACGGCGGCGGCATGGCGGGTTTGGACGTGAATAGTGTCAAATTGTAGTGTGTTTTTTCGCACCTTTTACTGTGTGTTTTTCAGAGAAAATTTTTTGGGGGCAAATGAGTCGGTTTATGGTTTAGGGTTTAGGGTTTAGGGTCTAGGGGTCTAGGGTCTAGGGTTTAGGGTCTAGGGTTTAGGTTTTTTTTTTTTTTTTTTAATAAAGCACCGCCGTAAGCGGGGGGGTTAGGCGGACCCCTACCTGTATATACCACCAAATAAAACATTACAAAAATAAAATCCTAAATGAAGAGGGGGACTAGACCAAGACCTCTCTAAAAGGCGACTAAAGAGATAACAACAAATAAAACCTAAGGTAGCAAATACATCAGCAAAAGCTAAACCCTAGGAAAAGCGCATAATAATAAAGCAACATAGAAACCGTAAAAATTATAATAAATGTAGCTCGGGGCCAGAAATACCACTGAGATAAATCATCCGGAGCTGCTATAACACGCATCAAGAGAATCATAAAAGAAAAATGCTGGAGAGCAAGGAGAAGCCTGCAGAGAACGCTCGCCAGATAGCAGTAGTGGTGTAGAGATAATCACCAACAAAGAAGGGGCAGAAGCCGGTAGGCTGGTACTGTAAAACCTCTGAAAAACCTCTGATAAATCCAGGAGATGATAGAACTACCAGAAGGAGCAAGTAGACAACACTCCAACAATGAAGATCAATAGTAACTCCAAGTCCAGAAAATGACTCCGCAGCTGGGTCAAGAATATCAACCCAGACACCGTAGATGAATCGGGGGTAGAAGCTCATCTAAGGAAGCAACACACCTAAGAAAATAAAAGCACACGAAACACACACAAAAAACGCACACACCCAGAAAGTAAAAAATGCAGAAGGCGCACACGAAACCTCGCACACAGTCACACCCACACACTCACGCACTCAAACAGTAATAATAATAAATTTTTTTTTTTTTTTCGTTTTTTTTTTTTTCGATTTTTTTTTTTTTTTTTTTTTTAAACCTGGAACAAAGTCTAGAATCATCTGGCTCTGAGGTAAGGGAGCCCAGAGAGATCAGAACGGGCTAGGGCGGAAACATGGTCGGGGAGGGAGGGTCCTAAAACTTGGGAAAATCGCCTGAACGTGTGAGCCTCCAATGCCAACGCATCCGCCACCGAGTTCCCCTCGCGGAATATGTGGGAAAAATGAACCTGTCGCCCACTCAAAAGACAAACAATCCTGGTAACAATGTGATCCACGATCCAACTACACCTCCTAGATCTGAGAGTCTGAATAGTAATCATGGAATCGGTCTCAATCCAAAGAGGGAAAAAACTGAAGTCAGTACAGATAAGGAGACCCCTCCACACGGCCCACAACTCTGCTCTGACATTGGTCCCGACACCAATGAACTCGCTGAAGGAAAGGATGGTCCTGCCTGAAGAATCTCGAACAATGCCACCTGCAGAAGAATCACCGGGGTTGCCACGAGAGCTACCATCCACATTCAATTTGAAACAACCCGCAGGGGGACGAAGCCATCTGACAATCGTCATTTTGCGGGTTCTCATATGACGAACCGAAATGCCCATGAGACTGGCAGCATGAGAGAAGCCCAGCCAATGGCTAGACTTGATGATGTGGGCAGAAAAAGCCAGTCTAAGGTAAGACGTGATCTGGGAAATAACAGTCGCAGCAGAGATATGCAACTGTCTATGCTTGACATCATTTCTAGCAGTCCAAAGGAACCACAGAACGATAAAGGGGAGGAACTCTTTCACATGACCACCAGGTGACCAGTTAAGGTTCTTCTTCCAAGCACCGAGAAACAAACTGAAGTCACGGGTTCGAGGAATACGAACCCTGAAGATGGCCCCAAAGAAATGCCACACAGAACGAGCAATCGGGCCGTCAAGGAATAAATGGGAAAACGTCTCTGCCATGTCACAACAATGACACCGAGACACCAGAGTAATCCCACGCTGTTGAAGCATCTCATCAACAGGAAGCCACTTATGCCAAAATCTCCATAGGAAAAAAGACATAGTAGGTCTCAGCCAACTACCCCAGCAGGGGGTGAAAATATCCTGAATGGGAGCTCTCGCACGCACGAACTCCCAGGCAGAACGGAAAGAAAAAGCGCCATCCGGGCTCAGAATCCAGCGAGCTACATCTGGCTCACCACGAGCAATGGGGATCATAGTAATATCCTCGGCAAGAACTGGACCAACAACAAGAGAGAGCCTATCAAAATCCCATCCATCATCCAAAAAGAAGTAAGAGATACGAACGCCACGGGCACCACAGACCTGACGCAGAGAGGATAGGGGTGCATCGCCGAACCAGGTATCATCCCAGAAGGATAATTCCCCAGTGCCGACCCGCCAACGGATGCCAGACTCAGCCCTAGAACGAATATGGATCATCCTGCGCCATGTAGGAGAAATGAGCCCCCGAATGGGGACATAAGACGGATGCTCAGTCCTACAATACTTATTCAGGAGGAATTTCGCCCAGAGGGAAATGCCATGCCTGAATCTGAACCATAACTTGATCGGAAAGCCATCGACCAAGTCCTTCAACTTGTGGAACCCGAGGCCCCCTTCAAGGACAGGGAGACAAGCACGAGACCATCTGGCCCAATGCCATTTCTTCTCAAGGGGGCGAGACCCCCATAAGAAACCATTAAAAATCAGCTCAAGACGCTCGATGACCGCCAAAGGAGGCTGGATCACCTGGAAGAGATAGATGGGGAGGGAAAGGAGCACACTGCGAATAAGAGTCATACGACTCCCAGGAGACAAGGTACGGGAGTCCCAACCTTCTAATTTCATCCTAACAGATTTAAGAAGAGGCTCAAAAAGAGAACACTTGCGATTCCCTCGGAAAAGAGGGATTCCAAGGTATATGGTGGGAAGTTGCCCCTCTCTAAAGCCTGTCAAACGAAGAAGCCGAAGCCGAGAACTCGCAGGGCAGCTAGGAGGAAGAAAGAGAGCACTCTTGGAGACATTGACCATCTGTCCCGAACAGTTGGCATAATGCCCAAGAAAATCCATAATGCGCCGAATGCCACGGGTCCCACCATTAGCAAAAAGAATGAAATCATCAGCATAGGCTAAATGGGAAACCAGAGTGTCGCATCCCGATCGAAAACGAGAATTCGGAAAATGCAGAGAAATACGGTTCAGCCCCCGAGAGAGATATTCTGCTCCCAGAATGAAGAGGAGCGGAGATATGGGGTCTCCTTGACGAAGACCCCTGGAGGAACTGAAGAAGCCGGCAGAATTGCCATTGATATTCAAAGAGAACTTGCAATGGGAAATGCAAGCCGATACCATGCCGACAACTGTATCCGAAAAGCCAAGCTTATTGAGAATCTGGAGGAGGAAAGGCCATTGGACCCTGTCGTAAGCCTTAGCCATATCCAACTTGATGATGACATTACCCCCGCGAGAGGGAAGGTTGAAACTATGAACGAGTTCCTGGGCAAGAAGGATGTTATCAGAAATAAGTCTGCCAGGAACGAAGCCACTCTGATTCAGAGAGATGATCTTCTCGACAACCTTGCTCATACGCGAATATAGCAACTTCGAGATGATCTTGTTCGTGACATTACAGAGGCTAATGGGACGAAAGTCAGTCCAGGAATGAGCTCCCTCAACTTTCGGAATCAGAGTGATGGTGGTGGCAGTGAAGCCCTGGGGCATCAGAGACCCATGAAAGAAGTCTAACACCGCATCGAGAACATCATGCTGAATAATGTCCCAACAGTGCTGGAAAAAAGCCGAGGAGAACCCATCGGGTCCCGCAACACTATCCATGTGGATAGAAAAGACGACAGCACGAACCTCTTCCAAGGAAGGGTCTGAAGTAAGATGATGGTTCTCTGAGTCCGAGATCAGAGGGATGAAATCAGAAAAATCAGGACAACTCAGAACAGAAGGTTCCCCATTAAGCAGGTTCTGAAAGAAGGCGGCACCAGAGCTTTGGATGAGTTCAGGGGAGGTCAGACACACCCCATCCTCCCAAATACGGAAAATCTTATTAACCACACGCCTCTTCTTGACCATGTTGTGGAAGAGTTTGGTGTTTTTCTCACCATCCGCTAACCATTTGCAGGCAGATTTTTGTTTCCAAAAATCCGCCTCCATGGCAGTGACCTTGGCAAGATCTTCATTACACTTGGACAAGCGAGTCCAGTGTAAATCAGAAGGATCAGTCTCACAAGCAACTTCCGCTATTTTCACAGCAGACTCAGCAGCAGAAATTTTATCAAAAATGTTGCCAAAGACATCCTGATTCCACCACTTGAGGTGACTCTTGAGGCGCTTGAGCTTGACAAAGAGCCGAGTCATACCCGTAAGCTGACAAGGATTATGCCAGTTCAAGCGCACCGTCTGAAGGAAATTGTGATGCCGCGTCCACATGCTCTGGAACCGAAAAGAACACGGCCCACGAGCACTGATGGGAGTGGAGATAAAGAGGGGGGAATGATCGGAAACAGTACGAGGAAGATGCTGAACTCGGATAGAATGAAAAAAATCACACCAGTCATTCGAAACAAAGACTCTATCCAGACGCTTCCAGATGGTTTGGTTCGTCCAAGTGAATGACGACCCTTCAAACCCAGCGTCAACTAAACCAGACTCAATAATGAACTCATTAAATTCGTCCATGGGAAGACGACGCCCCCCAGAAGTACCAAGGCACTCACTGGCATCCCGAACGATATTGAAGTCCCCCCCAACAAGCCAAGGACCCATGTCAGGTTTGATCTGAAGCAACGTAGCCCAAAGATCGCGCCTTTCAATGTAATCACACCTGGCATAAACAAAAGTGCAAAGGACAGAAGTAGGGAGAAAAGAAGAAGAGACGCGGACGTTTAAAAGCTGAGCATGGTCAAAGACACACTCAACCTGAACATCCTCAGAAGAGAAGACCCAGATGTGACCAGAAATATTAGAGATGACACTACGAAATCCCAACCTACGAGACATGAAACGCGGATCAAGCAGGATCATAGGTTCCAAGATGGCTAGGACTTTGACACGATGCTTCTTAACATAGGCATGGAGCCTTTGTTGGGAGCTCGGGTTCCCAAGACCCCTGATATTCCAAATGAGGCAATTCATGGGGAACGGCCACGAGAAGGATGCCGTTTCTTAACTGCATAATCAGATAGCTGTTGAAACTGACGTTTTTTGGTGGTGTCAGGCATGTCAGAGTCCCTATCATGTTCGACAGAATCCCTGCCATCACAAGAAACAGAGCCGCGAGGAGAGTGGAGGGAAAGATCCCGGTCTGACTCAGAAACCAAAAGACTGATCTCGGAGGAAACTAATCCTTGCTGGGAAATTAGGTTCTCAAGGAGTTTGGAGGAAACATCATCCTGAGTAGAGGGACTAGAAGGAATGGAATGACTGCTATGGTTTTCCACACAAAGAGAAGTGTGATTCACGCCCAAGGGAGCACCGACCTGCGGAGAACCAAGGTCCTCAGCACAGTCAGTAAAAAGAACGTCATCCTCCTCCTCCACCTCCTTGGCCCATGGCTGAGCTAGAGGGGCACATTTAATCGAGAGGGATGACTGGGCAGGGCTAGATAGCGAAAAGTCATTGGCAACAGGGAGAGGGATGACACGGGGGGGCGAAGGGGCAACTGGGGTCAGATCAGAAAGGTGTTCAGCGACCGCCTGAGGGGACTGAACAGGAGGAGGAAAACAAGTGGAATCAGCTTCTTCTAAATTCCTAAGAACCTCGAAGGCATTCCCAGAAGCAGGGGATGGGATGTTAGGGACATGCTGGGCAGTTCTTCTGTTACGACAACGGGGTCGTCTAACAGCAGGGACTGCCGGAGCCTGAGGACCCAAAGGAGGGATCAAGGGGGAAGACGGACTGCCATCCTTCTGATAGGGAACCACAGAGGGGAAAGAGGAGGAAGGATGGACTTCGGGTTGGGGACCCCGGGAATCTTTGGGAGGCTGAAAGGCCGACGCAGAAGGTCGGGTGGGACGAACCGGCCTAGGATTCTTGCCATGGGAATAGCAAACAGAAGTAGAATGCCCCAACATCTTACAATCAGTACAGTAGTCTGGGAACTTTTCATAAACAACATCTATGTCTAGAGTATGTTCACCCCAACCCGCCCAGATCTGCTTGATTGGAGTATCCAAAACATTAAGTTCAACGCAAACCCGAGCAAAGGCACCTCGGGAGACATCAGCAGTGAAATCATCAATTTTAACTGGGTTCCCTAGAATTTTGGCTAACGCAAATAGACTAGTCTTATCGTAAAGGCGAAGGGGGAGTTCAGGGAAGCGGACCCAGACTGGAGCAATGGGAGATTCAGCTTGGAATTGGAATTCAGGGGTCCATTTGGAAAATCGAACACTGAGAGGACCAAAATGCATGGATCCACGCGACCAAAGTCGCGCATAATCTTCCTCACACGACAGAATAATGACAAGGAAGCCACGAGGGAGGAACTTTAAATCATAAGGTCTCGAGAAGCCGGTAGTCGCCAAGGAAGCAGAAATAGAGGAGTTAGGAACAATCGACCGATTCCCATTGATTTTACCAACAAGGGCAAACTTGTAGGGAGCGGCCAAGGATGAAATAACTGAGTCGGGAAACCGAATACCAGGTTTCCCGTTGACGAGAGTCGGAGCTGGTATCTCAGACATACCATTTCGAACATCATCAAAACTTTTTTTAATAGAACGGGGCGAGGGAGGTGTTAAAGCATCCTTAAAAGAGACGGTAGGAGTAAGAAAAGTACCTGAAATGCCAGGAGTATTCGCACGAGGAGCCGGAGCGGGTGGAAGACCGGTTTGAACCGGTGAAACCGGCCGAGTTGACTCGGCGGCGACCGGTCGGAGTTGAGGCGTGGGCCGGCGAAGGTGGTGGGAGGTCAGAACCGGTAGTGAAGCAAAAAGAACCGGTCGGAAAACGGCCAAAATCGACGGAAGAATCACGCAAAATCGGTTCACTAACTTGAATTTGGGCGTTTTTGATCGGCAACGAATTAAATGAAATTAAAGGTGTAGAAATGTTACCCATGACCGGAGGATCACACTGTAAAAAGGAATTTGATTTTGGAGCAGCGACGCCACCGGAATTGAAGAAAAACTCCGGCGCCGCTAGGGTTTGATGGACCCGATCGGTAGATCTGAAATTCCGGCTCCCTCCGGCTACTTCTGGTGACGGGGGCTGAACCAATGGAAGCGCCTCTTCCTGGGCATTCCAGATCGAGGTCCCGATCGGAGAAACAACGTCGGAGTCGGCCGGAATCGAAGAAATCGTTGATGGCGATTCGGTGAACAGTATTTTCGCGACTTTTCCGGTCAATTTGGGCAAGCAAACGAACTCCGATTGCTCTGAAATTTGGACTGTAGGTGCGCCTTGAGAAGACGATTCTAATGGTATACAAATCGTCGCCGGACGATGATCGGAGGTGGTCGCGATTCCGGTCGCCGGAATCTGCACAATTTCTGGACATTTGAACGTCGATTTGGCCGGGCAGGTGACCTCCTTTTGGCATGAAATTTGGACAGTAGCCTCGTCTCGACGAGGCGAACCTAATCGTACAGGTGGTCGGCCGGAAACCGGCGCCGACATGGTGGCGATTTTTCAGGCGAAAATAGGCTTTTTTGGACACTATTCAAAAAAGAGAGAAAAAAATATAGGGGCAAATGGTTTAGGGTTTAGGGTTTAGGGTTTAGGGTTTCGGGTTTAGGGTTTCGAGTTTAGGGTTTAGGGTTTCGGGTTTAGGGTTTAGGGTTTCGGGTTTCGGGTTAGGGTTTAGGGTTTCGGGTTTAGGGTTTCGGGTTTAGGGTTTAGGGTTTAGGGTTTCGGGTTTAGGGTTTAGGGTTTCGGGTTTAGGGCTTCGGGTTTAGGGTTTAGGGTTTAGGGTTTTTTTTTTTTCCCCGGAAAACACCGCCGGATGCGGGGGGGTTAGGCAGACCCCTACCTGTACATATCCACAAAATAAACAGTAACAAAAAACAGAATACAGAATAAAAAACCTAAAAGAGGAGGTGGAGAAAACCAAAACCTCCTCAAAAAGGCTAAAGCAGTAGATACATAAAAACAAAGCAACCTAGGGAAGGAATTACAAAAGCAAAACGATCCCTAGAAGACTACCAAATAAGCGACCACAACTAATAAAACACGAGAAGCGCTATGAGCCACATGCTGAAGAAGACAAAATGATAACAGCGAGATGATCGCAGAGTCCATGCAAAAGCGTTCATCCCAGAGCTATCATCCTGGAGAGTCCAATCTGGCAATGTAAATATAATCTGGTAGCTGGCAACTGTACCAAACCCACTAGTCAAAAGAAATTCTGGCCAGGAAGTCACTATACAATGGCGATCACTGAGCAAGATATAGATCGCAATCCCGCCAGAGCACAAGATATCCAGCATCTGAATCAAAAGAACAGAGACCTCGATCCCATGAAGTAGGAGTCTGACGAACATGGCATAAAAACCATAGGATCCTGTAGAAAACACCCCATGAATCCACCATGATATCCAGCAAACATCTCTACAAAAACTGATACGACGGCCAAGGAGAACCAGTAGTAAACGACCGCCAGGAACCATGAATGTGCCAAAGGAAAGCACCATCAGAAATAGGGCAGAAACCCACTCGGAACCCACAATAATACACACATCATGTGCAAGTGTCTGGACCCACTTGCTCAGACCATATGGAAGTGAAAAACAACCTCCAAGAACACTAACCTGCAAGAAAATTATACATATATATATATATAGATAGAAATAGATATTGAGCCAGAGATCATAAAGAAAGAGATCCAAAAAAGAAGAAGGGGCTGCAAATGGCTAAGAAGATCTGTTTCTGAGGTATGGAAGCCCAGAACGATCAGATCTAGCAAGGATGGATATGTCTGGAGGTAGGGAAGGACCTAACTCTAAGGTATACTGCCTAAGAGTAGGAGCCCTCGCCGCCAAGGCATCCGCCACCGAATTCCCTTCCCGGTAAATATGCGATAAATGAACTGATCGCCCCCTCATCAACAAAAGAATCCGTGTAACAAGATGTTCAAGGTCCCAGCAGCACCGACGAGAACGAAGTAAAAGAATGGAAATCCAAGAGTCAGTCTCAATCCAAAGAGGGAAGAGATGAAGATCAGAAGAAATGAGAAGACCCCTCCAAATAGCCCATAATTCTGACCGAACATTGGTCCCAACTCCAATGAACTCGCTGAAAGAAACCACCACATGCCCAGAGGAGTCACGAACAACACCACCAACAGTAGAAGCCCCAGGACTACCTCTAGAACTCCCATCAACATTCAATTTAAAACACTCGAACGGCGGCCGCAACCAACGAACAATCGCCATCCTATGAACCCTACGCAACTCAACAAAAATCCCCAGCGTCCTCGCAGCCTGCAAAACACCCCGCCAATGCATGGGCTTAACAGTAGATGCAGCATGAGCGAGACGCAAATACGACAAAATCTGAGACTTAACAGTCTCCCCAGAAATGTGCAAATGACGGTGTTTCGCATCATTCCTAGCTGTCCAGAGAAACCATAAAATGATGAAAGGCAAAAACTCCTTCACGTGGCCCCTAGGAGTCCACCCCGTATGCCTCTTCCAAGCACTGAGGAAGAGTCTGAAATCACTGGTAAGGGGAATACGGACATGAAAAACAGCCCCAAAGTAATGCCATACAGACCTGGCAAGAGGGCTATCAATGAAATGTGCGGGAATGTCTCAGGCATCTCACAGCACTGACATTTAGACGCCAGCTCGAAGCCACGACGCTGAAGCACATCATCAACTGGAAGCCATTGATGCCAAAACCTCCAGAGGAAGAAAGACATAGTAGGCCTCAGCCAACTGCCCCAGCAAGGAGTGAAGATATCAGAAACTTGGTCTCTCAAGCGGACAAGCTCCCAAGCAGATTTCAGCGAAAAAACACCGTCAGAACTATGTACCCAAATAGCCAAATCGGGTTCCCCCAAAGCAATAGGGATCAGAGTGATATTCTCAGCAACAGAGGGAGGGACAACTGAGCAGAGGAGGTCAAAATCCCAAGCCCCATCTGAAATAAAGTGAGAAACACAGACACCACGATCCCCCCTAACCAGAACCTGACTAGACAAGGTAACATCCCCACACCAGATGTCATCCCAAAAATTAACATCTCCCATACCAAGTCTCCATCGAATGCCAGATTCAGCACGAGGCCTAATCTTAAGCAAACGACGCCAAGTGGGAGAAACGAACCCAGTAGATGAAACATAAGCTGGATGCACCAACTGGCAGTATTTTCTCATCATGAATTTGGCCCAAAGGGATGAACCTTGACGAAAACGAAACCATAATTTAATGGGGAAGCTTTCCACAATATCTTTGAGCCTGCGAAATCCAAGACCCCCTTCAGATACAGGAATACATGCACGAGACCACCTCGCCCAATGCCATTTCTTATCCAAGGGTCTGGATCCCCACAGGAAGCCATTGAAAACATTCTCAAGCCTCTCTATAACTGCCAGAGGTGGTTGGACTACCTGGAACATATAAATGGGAACCGAAAGAAGAACACTCCTAAGGAGGGTCATACGGCTCCCCAGGGAAAGAGTTTTAAGCTCCCAACCCTCCAATTTCTTACGCACCATCTGCACAAGGGGATCAAAAAGAGAGCAAACTCTATTCCCACGAAACAAAGGAACTCCGAGGTATTTGATAGGAAAATGACCCTCCCCAAACCCAGTGATACGAAGGAGACGGGAACGAGTACGACCAGAACACCTCGGAGGCAAAATAATAACGCTCTTAACGGCATTCACCAACTGCCCCGAGCAGTTTTCATAGTGATTCAAAAATTCCATAAGACTGTTCATCTCACGAGTCCCACCATTAGCAAATATAATGATATCATCAGCATAGGCCAGGTGGGAAATAAGGAGATCACAACCAGATCGGTACCTAATCGCAGGATGATGTCGATAAAGACGATCAAGACCACGCGAAAGGTACTCAGCCCCCAGAATGAAAAGAAGTGGGGACAAAGGGTCGCCCTGCCGGAGACCCCTAGTGGATCCAAAAAATCCGGTGAGTGAACCATTGATATTAACTGAAAATTGGCAATGAGAAATGCAGGCAGATATCATCGATACTACCTGCTCTGAAAAGCCATAATGCCTCAAAACATCCAACAGAAAAGACCATTGGACCCTATCATAGGCTTTGGCCATGTCCAATTTCAAAATGACATTGCCACCACGGGTGGGGAGAGAAAGACTATGAGTAAACTCTTGAGCAAGGAGGATATTATCTGAAATCACCCTCCCTGGAACAAATCCACTCTGATTCCACGAAACAAGACTCTCCGCCACCACCTTCAGCCGAGAATACAAAAGTTTGGAAATTATCTTATTGGTCACATTACACAAGCTGATAGGACGAAAGTCCGACCAAGCCTGAGCACCCATGACTTTGGGAATCAATGTGATCGTAGTGGCAGTAAACCCCTGTGGCATGGGACTACCCCGAAAGAAATCAAGAACCGCATCCAAAACATCCTGATGGACAATCTCCCAGCAATGCTGAAAGAAGGCCGAAGAGAAACCATCAGGCCCCGCTACACTATCACGATGTATGGAGAAAACAGTCGCCCGCACCTCCTCCAAAGAGGGGGGGGGCAGCAATATTGGCGTTCTCCATATCAGAGATCACCAAGGGAAAATCAAAAAAATCTGGGCAAGAAAGCACAAAAGGATCCCCAGTAAGCAGGTTTTGAAAAAAGGCGGCCCCAGACTGCTGAATAAGATCAGGGGAAGTAAGGCAAGAGCCATTATCCCAAATACGGAAAATTTTATTAGCCACCCGTTTTTTCTTCACCATATTGTGGAAGAGTTTGGTGTTCCTCTCACCATCCTCTAACCACCTACAAGCGGCTTTTTGCCGCCAAAAATCCACCTCCATGGCGGTAACCCGAGCAAGATCTGCATTGCAATTGGACAAACTAGTCCAATGCAAATCCGAAGGATCAGCCTCGCAAACTGCCTCAGCGACCCGGACAGCCTGCTCCGCCTCAGCAAGTTTGTCAAAAAGATCACCAAAAACACTCTTATTCCACCATTTCAGATGGCTCTTGAGGCGCTTCAATTTCACAAAAAGACGGTGCATGCCGTTCAAATGACACGGCAAATTCCAATTAAGCCGCACCGTCTGCAAAAAACCATGGTGCCTGAGCCACATGCTTTGAAAACGAAAAGAACTCGGCCCACTAGCAAATACCGGGACTGACACAAAAAGAGGACAATGATCAGAGACTGTACGAATGAGGTGCTCCACACGAATAGAATGAAAATGGTCACCCCAATCAACAGACACAAAAACCCGATCAAGACGCTTCCAAATGGTCTTGTTCGTCCACGTGAACGAAGACCCCTCAAAACCAGCGTCCACTAACCCAGAATCCAAAATAAAATGATTAAATTCTTCCATGGGAAGTACCCTCCCACCAGAAGAACCCAAACACTCCGACGAATTTCTAACTACATTAAAGTCGCCACCAACAAGCCAAGGACCCTGATCAGACTTAACCTGAATCAAAGAAGTCCAGAGCTGTCTGCGCTCAATGTAATCACATTTAGCATAAACAAAGGAACAAAAAACAGTGTTCGGCTAAAAACTAGCAGAAACCTGGAGGTGAAGAAATTGAGTGTGATCAAGGAGACACTCAACCATCACGTCCTCAGCAAAGAAAACCCAGATATGACCCGAGGAGTTCGATATAACTCGCGAAAAACCAAAACGACGAGTCATAAATCGAACATCCAAATCAATCATGGGTTCCAAAATAGCCAAGATCTTGACTCTCTTTTCTTTAACATGGGCATGAAGCCTT